>NW_005054435.1:554975-625664 GCF_000277835.1 Geospiza fortis | reverse complement strand
TTGCTCTGAGGAATTTTATTTTCCCCATTTTGTGATTTTTTTTTTTTTAACTTGGTTTGTGCGTCTGGCACAGTTTGGAGGGCAGAGCTCCCCCGGGCGGGACCGCCTCCGTGCGGGTCCGGCTCTGAGGGCAGGGGGGCCGCCCGGGGCTCTCGGGCTCCCGTCAGCTCCCTCACGGCTCTCCGCGCTCGCTCGGCCGGACCGTGCTTTAACTCCTTTTTTCGGCGTTTTAAAGCCGGGTCCCTGAACTGTGTAATTCAGCTGAACCCAGTCTCGTGCTCCAACCAGGTGATGCCTGTTCACACTTCATAATTGAAAGTATCTTGATCATGTGAAATTCCAGCTGAGACTGTCCAGGCAGCTTGTTAGGACACATAAAGGCATACCAAAACTATGAACCCGTCATTAGTATACACTTTTCTGTGTTTTGTATGTTTTGCCTTCCATCTTTGTCCGCTCTGTTTTGGCTCTGATTTTCTTTCCTAATTTTTCACTGGTTTCATCAACAGGACTTAGACTCGATGGGGTGGAGGTCTCACATTAAGGTGTCTCTGAGTGTTAAGGGGACCGTGAGGGAACAATTTTATTTCGTTTGGTTTAATTCTTTAAAACTTTTCTACTGAGGTTCTGAAGTTTAATTTCAAAACCTTTTGGGTTCACACAGCAAGGAAGGCTGTACACTAGTAGCATTTGTTAATTTCTGGACTCTGAAATAGAATGAAACTCATGGGAATTAGTATCCCCAATTCAGAGCTGGGGGTCTGCGCTTCTGTCCTTTACACTGTTGCCAACTGAACCATTAGAGCTGCTTGCTGGGACAAATATAGTGATTTCCTGCCTGAGTTATTCCACCTTACTTAGGAACTTCATACGGGCAAAGTGTATGGGGTTAGAGCCGTGCAAGCACCTAGAAAAAGTGTTGCAAGTGTGGTGTGTACTTCATGTGGACTGCAGAAGGCAGAGGCAGCTGCAGTAGGATCCCTTTCTATTAGGGGTGTCTGGTGACAGTCTCTGTCACAGATCTGTCCTTTGGCACTGAGTCCTCTGTGCTGGTAACACAGAGAGCTGTGGTGTGCAAAGCCCTGCTCTGAAGAACAGGCAGAGGAACCAAGTCTTGAGTTGCTCTGTGGTTTATTAAAACATTCTCCTAAAATTTGTTGGGGACCTAAGGCCTGTGTTCTTTGTTGGGAGAAGGGTAGATGTGTAAATAACACAGGTGGTACCCTGGACACCAGTACATGGAGCCAGACTCCATGTTACTCTTTTCCATGGAAAGAAAATTCACAGCTGAATTGCTCTCAACTTGTTCCCCTGTCTAGTAATGAAGCAGAAGTGCCACACTTTGTGGCTGTGATTAACAGCAGCTTATAGATGTTAAATTAATTCCATGGAGTTTTGGGATTGGGAGAAGGTGTTGAATGTGACACTTTATTGTGAAGTAAAACCTAAGTTGCTAAGTATTAAATACTGCACTATTTTCTCTCTGTTGCTGCCACACAATTGCAGTAGTCTGAACTGAAAGTAAAACAAAATTTGGATGATCTTATAATCAGAAATTGCAGTACCAACTCTCCAAGTGTTGTGGAGGCCTCTGAAAATTCTGCTATTAGCAAAGTTTTGGTAATAATACATTCTGAACTGCTGCTGCCTACCATCTGCTTGTGCACCTTCAGGCGTGGGGGGCTTTCAAGATTTTGTTTGTAATCATAAAAGGTGCAAACTTTTTGTTTTGTTGCCTTAACAAAGCCGTGATTCCCGTGTACCTTCTGTTTTACATGAGCTGGCCTCAGGCTGCAGAGCACCCACATCATGAGGCTCTCGGTGTAATCATCAGAGAGCCATTGCATTTCTCAGTGTATTGCTGCAACTGGAAGATTAGTCACTGCTGCTTTTTTGAAAGCAACTGTTGAAAATGGCTTTTTCAGCACTGGAAAATGTGCTTTTCTGTACTGAATAATTTCTCTGCCTTCAGACTGTGTTGTATGCCTCACTTTTATTGAGCAGAGAGGAAGTTGAAGTCTTGAGTATGTTTTTGATTAATGTATGTTGGCATATAACCTGTCCATTAACCAGAAATAATGTGTCTATATGTGTGTGTATATGTAT
This sequence comes from Geospiza fortis, assembly GCF_000277835.1. Classification (NCBI taxonomy): domain Eukaryota; kingdom Metazoa; phylum Chordata; class Aves; order Passeriformes; family Thraupidae; genus Geospiza; species Geospiza fortis. The sequence goes on along the minus strand of NW_005054435.1, from coordinate 623,558 downwards.
ATATGAAGAAAATGGTCTGAAAGGCTAAACAAATAATTGCACTTATCCCCATGGACCAAGACATCAGGTTTTGGTTACCCCCCAAATTTGAGAAACCATAAAAAGTGCTTAGAAATCCACATCACCTGCAGTTTATGTTGTGTTTACTCTGTGTTCAGAGGTGGACGTGTTGCTTTTGCCCTTGTTCTGAGCTTCCAGAATGTCTTCAATATTTGAATATAGCAGTGGAGGTTTCGTGGTTTGGAGTACTGAGGTGGGAATGGTGTGTGATGTTTGCAGTTCTGAGCTGTTGCTGTGCTTCAGCGATGGGTGACATTAGCACTGTGGGTGCTGTACACATACAGCTGTATTTGCCCATTTCCACCTTCCTTGCCCATGAGGTAAGAGAAGGAGGAAGTTTCAGCCTGCGTATTGAATCCCAGGATTTGAAAAACTGGCAGGGGAGGAACTCTGACATTATTTATCAGCAAAAAGATGAAGGGTGGTGTGGAAATTGATGAGAGGTGAGGCTATGAAGCTCCAGAGTGCCAGTTTTTACTGCCACTGCCCCTGTCTGGCTCCTTTCTTGCTCTGGGCTCCAGTTGCTGACTCCTGCTGTACTTGTGTTTTTACCTTCTCCTTTGCTGTTCCTTGTAGTGAAAAGTTCTTTGTGCACATTTAGAAATTTGTCCCTCAGTTCTGTTGCCTCATTCTGCAATATCAGTTTCATTTTCTTTTGTTTATTACCACTTCAGGTTTCATTTTAAATACAAGTTGTTTGTTTTTCTAAAAAAATTGGTTTCCTGTTTCCAAGAGGAACAGTCCTGGATGTTTTCCATTCCACTTTTTTTTCTTTACCTGTAGGCAATCTGTAAAAACTAAGCAAGAAGGAAAGCATGTAGCAGGCTATTGCTGGGAATGTGGAATGTGCCTGGAGGAAGGGATAAGTGGACAAGATCAATACTTTTTTTTAAATCCAAAATACTGTTGCTTTTAAAAGAAACACCAAAGTTGCTTTTCTATATACACTTAAAATCTGTAATGCTTGAAAGGATAAGTGCTTTTGAATGTGAATGCTGCCTGGAGGAGCACAGCATCCTACATGGCGGGTTTTAGGGCCTGTCCCTGTGTGTGGGGGGAAGTTAGGCCTGTGGGAGAAGAAAGTCCTATTTAATTATTTTGCCCTGCTGCTCCTGTGACGTCTGTGCAGGAAAAAAACCCTGATGCCAAATACTTTTGGAAGAACATATCAATGGATGCTTTCACAGTGGGTGTTATGACTAGCAGGTGGTGGAACATTTTAATTTTGTTTATGAAGGCTCAAATTAATTCATAAGCACGTGCATACTCCCTTACAATTTTAAACAAATCTCTCTGTATGATCAAGGCCTCAGTTATTCAGTCTTTTGATTTGTGGCACTTCAAAAAGTAACGTTGCAAATAATCTCACAAATAAGTCTAGTGTAAACTTGGTGCATGCCAAGTTCTTTGTTTTAGTTGGATGCCTGTTGCAAGGTGCTTCCTGAAAATTTTGTAAGAAATACAAGAAATTTGACTTGTAAATTTCAGCCTTATTTAAAATAAAGAAAAATCCTGCTTCCCAAAGGAGAAATAAGCATGCAGAAGGTAGATATGGTTTTATGAGGTTCTTCAAAGTATGAGAAGAATGGGAATGAGCTTCAAGTTGAACCCTCAAGGATGTGCACCTTCTTGGCAATAAAGTAGGGCAATAAAGGAAAACTCTCCTTTCCTGTTTGAAGCTAAAAATTACTCCTCTGCTGGAGTTTGATGATTGACTTGGCTTTTTCTTTTTTCCTCCTACTGATTCTTTTTCTTTTATAATTTTTCCTTAGGGTGAAAAGTTTGGCCCCTTTGCAGGGGAGAAGCGAATGCCGCAGGAACTGGATGAGGACACAGACTGCAGGCTCATGTGGGAAGTGAGTAGACTGACTTCATTGCACCTTGCACCAAGTGTTCTCAGAATTAGGTTTTATTGTAACAAATCCTTTCTATTTTGTGTCATAGCTTAAAGATCCTGTAGTGAGATTTGGTACTTGTAAATTACACTGCCTGGATGGAGGAGGATTGACTGCTTTAAAGCTAAAGAAAAAACAAATGATGGTTTCTAATCAATGAAGTGTGAAAAAACATCAAGTCAAGCCAAATACACATATAATAACATTGTGAAAAATCATTAAAACATTTGAAAATAATTAGAAAAATTAATTTGAATTGGGAAGCAGATTGTAAGTTACAGAGATACTGATTTATGCTAATCAACAGGTACCAGCTTATGGCTTCCTTCTGCTGAAATACGAAACATTTCCCAGTGTGACACTTGGGTTGGGATTTGGATCAAACTGCATGAGCAACGTTTTAAAATTTTACCAGTTTTTAATGCAATGAGTAGGTGTGAGGTCTTTAGTAAAATAGAAGCCTGGTGCTGTGGGCAACTTTTTATTTTTTATATGCATTAGGCAGGAACAGCAGTTTATGCACTAGTTCTTGTAATTAGGTACATAACGCATCCTAGCTCCTGTTGTACCTCTGTGTGCCTGAAGTAAAATCTGAGCACACCAGTTGAGGAGATTACACTGACTGAAAAACAGTGGCAATAACAACATTTCCAACTTGTTAAAAATGTCTTCTTTCTGGTGCCTCTGTTCTGTCTTTGTAATCTTTATTTACTGCTGTAGTTCTTTGAGCAGAATTTATTTTTTCTTTTTTTCTTTTTTTCCTTCTTTTTTTCCCTCAGCCAAGCAGTTTCTATTGAATGCACATTTAGTCCTCTTTTACACTGAGGAGAAGGCTCATTTCTTACTTTTTTAGCTTTCTGTGGTTAGAGGTGGAAGGACTGTTTACTGCATGGTATAAAAAAACTTATGTTTGACATCTGGCTTAAAGCACTATCAGTGCATTTAGCACAAAATACATGTTTATTTGAAAAATCTCTGGCATTAACATCACTGAGCAGCTTATGAAGAGAGCAGTGTATTGATGCAGCCTTAGCAGAGCTACAGATAGATTCCGTGCCCTAGAAAGATGTGAGAATGTTAAAAGCCCATCCCTTTTAACCCAAACTCATTATAAATATTGTGAGTGGTGAAATATTCCTAGGTGAGTGCTAACTCCAGCCTGTGAAGCTCTGTTTTCTCCCTTTCTTTTGCCGATTTCAATCTAGGGGTGTGCCCCAAATGCCCTTTCCCAGAGAAGAGGTGTGGACAATTTGTTCCCTTTTCCCTTTTGGGTTATGTACTCAGAGGAACCAGTTTCATCCTCTTTGTTCCCAGCTGGAACCAGAGCAGTACAGTGTGCTTTTATTGCAGGTGTTTGCTGAGTACAGTACATGTTCGTGTGCCCTGGCTCACTTGGCCCTTCCTGATGTGTCTGCAGGTTGTTTTAAATCAGTAAAATGCGTGTGCTAGAACAAGGATTTCAGAAAACACAGTGAGGGGATTACAGCAGTGAGAAGGCCTTTAGGTTTGTTGGAAAGCTTTATGATTTTCCAGATTCTCATTGCTCATACTTAAATAGATTTATCTGTTTCTGCACGACAGGAAAGAAAAGGCAAATACATTTATTTATTGGTGACACTAATGTGACCCCATTGACAGCAAATCAGAAAATGAGGTTTTTATGAGCTGTTTTAAAATCATTTCATAATATCTTACTGTAACCTAGTTTTGAGAGCCTTGAAAAGATTCCTGCATACCAAATTTTATGACTTCCTGAATGTTTTAAACCAAGTTGTTCATGTTTACTGAAGTTGATCTGAACGTGAGCTTTATAATATAATTTAAATCATGCTGGGAGTAGTCTGAAGTTGAAAATTGAGACCAGGAATGCAGAAAGTAAGACTTGAACAGCCCAAGTAGATGGTTATTCCAGAGCCTGTGGGAAGCACGCACAGAAACTGGCCAAGTTTGTGTGTAGTCAGCTGTACCAAAGATATTAAAAATAATTAATTTGAAGGCTATTGGCGGGAGGCACACTAAAGCCTGACTTCACAGTCTGATGGCAGTCAAAAAAAATGTTTTCAGAGAGAGCACCTTCAGAAAGAAGTCTCAAGCAGTAGAGGCTTTTTGTAAGTTAAGGAAAAAAATGGGCATTAGTGCAACATTTCTCTCCTTAGCATGTGATGCCTGGGATCCAGGCTTCAATTTTATGGAATATTTTGCTGTGAGAAAGTTTGCCATATGCATTTGTAGTTGTGCAGAGTAGTGCTCTGTGATGTGGTCTGTTTTGATCCAGCCATTCCTTTTTCTCCAAGACCAGCATTGTGAGTTGGCATCTCTAAGGCATCACGTTGAGACAGAATTGCACGCATTGTGTTTTCTTTTGGTCTCAGGGAAAATGTGGCACCGAGAACGTTTGTTGAGCCCCGTGATTTTGTTCAGTAAAATTCTGAAGATGTTAGAGTTTCTATTTAAATTAAATAAAGCAGAATGCCATTACTCTGTCTGTAACATGCATAGTTGCGCAGAAATCAAAGGTTTATACTTGCTCATTCATCAGATTCCTGGGAAGTGGAAGATTCCAGTGGGTGGGAAGCATCCCTGATCTTGCTGTTATCTTTGTAAGGAGCTACAGGCTGAAATGTTTTATTTATGAGTGGTGTGAAAGGAAAAAAAAACCCTTAAACAAGCCTGTGGTAGCCATTTAGTTAAGAGTGATAATAAAAAGCCAAGAAAATGTCCGCATGGCTTTGTGCTTTCTCTTTCTTTTTGTTAAGGAAACACCTCTGTGTTATCCCCCAGCTCTCTAAACGTGCTGGTGAAGGACCCAGCTTGTTGCTGGTAATGAATTGAGAGTTTTCTTCTTACACCTTGATTAAATACTTCTCTGTGTGTATTGGCATAGCAGCTTTGAACTGTATTTGCTGGAGAAGCAAGCGCTTAAAGGCAAGCAGGAAATAATCTTCAGGTTAGAAGTTCACAGACGTTTTTACTGTGGAGGCTAAGATGTGCCTTTGTGAAGGGAAGATATCAGTTCATTTATGCATGTTCAGTTCCTTTTCTTCATTATCCTTAACCAAGAAAGGGGAATTCATTTCACTCCTACTGGATTGTGGCAGGCATATACTTCTGGTGGTGACTTTGGCAAATGTTGAAACAGGGAGCGCTGGAAAGATTTGGTCCTTCTTCAAATACTCTGACATTCCATGAAGAAATGTTGGTCAGGGTTGGATGGAACATAATACACCATGTAATGCTGAATGTTACATATTTCAGGTTGGGTTTCTGTCTATCTGCCAGGATCATGTTTTCTTCATTGTTACATTAAAACCAAAGAGATCAGAAAATGGTCTTTCAATGGAAGCCAATGTTTGTGTTTATTTATATAAGAAAATGAAATGAACTTGCATTTCTACTGCTTCACTTGCATCACTTTTGCTGTGACAGTTGTTTTCAGTTAAATAAGCCTGCCTGAAAACTGGTGAAGGCAACAGAAAATCTGCTATTGGCTGGAGCCAGCTTCAGATCAGAGCTGTGGTGTTCAGGATTGAGGTATAAGAAGTCAAGCACATTAAGCTTGGTGTGTTTTGGTGGCTTTCTTATTTTTTGGGGTTTTTTTCTTCTTTCTTTGGTATCTTGCCTGTAAAATGTGCTTCTGGCATAGGAAGGCTCTTACACACAAGAAATGAAGTCAAATGATGTCTGTTGATTCATGATGAAATAAATCTTAATTAGATGAATTCTGTGTTTGCTGTCAAGGTGAATATACTATAAATCTTATTCTGAACAATATAGTCTTGAATTTTTCTGTGTGTAGGCTACCTTCCCAATGATTGTTCCTCAAATACTGTTTACATTGAAAACTGTTTGCTTTTAAATGTTTTTGGCTGAATCTTTGTTTAATTTTCAGAAATGCTTTTGTTTTTCTCATTTCCTAAATGATCTGGGCTTTTACACAAATCAGAAATTGGTGCACTATCTCAGCTGCAAGTCTACGTCCCAGAATTTCAATTTTAGTAAACTATTCTCAAGTTTTAGGGACTTTTGGAGCAGGCCCATTATTGATCTTACAGTTTGTGTGATGAGAAGGATCTAATCCTGAAAGTTGCTGAGTGTTAACCTCCTATCTTCAGTTGTGGGATGTGTTTAGGATGCTGGAAAGCACGTGCTGCTTGGCTGAGGTGTTTGTATTCCAGTCTGAGCTTACTGTAGAAGATCACACACAGTTTGCTTAGGGAGATTTGGGTATCATTCCAGGGAAAGGGAAGTTCAACCCTGCTCCTGAAAGCTCCACAATTTGCAGGAGTCTGGGAGTGAGCCTCCTCTACCCTTCTGTCCCTTGCAGGGTCAGGTAATGTCAGGCACCACGAGGAGCTTCATTACCATGGAAAACTTGCTGTGTGTTTTGGCTGAAGGAAAATGTCACACGCTGTCTCTGTCCCTGACTTCTTACTGAGCAAGCAAATCAGCAGTTGCTGCCTCAGGTTTCTTTTGCTGGAGTTATTTTAAATATCTCCAGCAATGTTAAAATGTGAGTTTCCACTCTGCCGTGGGCTCTGTGATGGTCTGAACTCAGGATGCAGAAGTATTGCATCTAGCTGTTTTATGTCACAGCAATAAAGATCATATTTTCCGCTAATCCAAAACGAAGCAGTGCAGAAACCAGTACTTTTCTCTACATGATTGTTTGATGAATGTAGATTTTTTTGATTTAGAAATGTTTAGGAAATTGTTTCCAGAAAGCAGCTTAGGTGTTATTTAGGCCTGTGTAGGGTTTCATATGGGGAGCTTATACATTGGCCAGGGACACATCTTCTCCTGAACTGTTCTGTTCCTGAATTCTTCTGGTGCTTGTTAATGTGGCATCACTGAAATTGTCCTGATTGGCTTTGAGGTGGAACCTCGCCCTGCGTGGTCACAGTGAATGTCATGTGTTTCCTTTTACATTGAAGGCATTTGGCTGAGTTAGTTCAGTGGCACCTTTTGTGTTGATTCTCAAGAAGATAGTTCTTGGGCACCTCAGTTTGAGGTACATAATGTGGATATGTGTATCCATTTTAGGTGCTGGTTTTAAGTGCTAGGTTTGGGATCCACTGCCATCAGTTCATTTAGGAACCTTCTATTGATGCAACCAGGAAAGGACTGGTTCATGTCACCAGTCTAGTCCACACAAGGTGCAGTGCTTCTGCACTTTTTCTTGACTTCTCATGCTGTCATCTGTATATTCAATGCAGCATTATTTCCTTATGAGGTGAAAGAAGCAGTGGAAAATACAGAATGTTTTTAAGGGATTTATTGTATTCCTTTATCGATAGTTTCCTTATGTGTTAAAGCTCTGCTTCATGTTTGGCATCTCTCTGTGGATTGGCAGAGACTCTGGAAGCATAACTGAGATGACTGTGTGTCACTGAAGCAAATAGAAATGATATAATTTAAGGATCAAGCCAATAAAGAAAAATTGATGAAAAGTTAGATAGTGTAATGTATAGTTGTTATAGTAGGACCTGGATTGCTTCTCATTCCAACTGAAAATCGGATGGAAGCCTTTCTAGGATCTACATAGTGGGCTCCTGTAGTTTGTGTTTTGGTAGCTAAAGCACAAAGCCTCTGTAGAACTGGGTGATTATTATAATATCCCAGAATAGTTTGGGTTGGAAAGCACCCTAAAGACCAACCAGTTCCAGCCCCCCTGCCAGGGACAGGGATGCCACTCATTAGATCAGGTTGCTCAGGGCCCCATCCCATCTGGCCTTGAACACTCCCAGGGTTGGGACATGCAGGGCCTCTCTGGGAAACCATTAGTGCTTAGTATCAGATAATATTGTTTCCAGATGCATTTCAATGTGTAGGTTTGACACTTTTCACTGTGGTTAATCCATGTGCTGGAAAGTAAGAGCTCTTAAAGTTTGAATGTTGGCACCTTTTCATGATGTGCCCTTTTTCCTTCAGAAGAGCAGTAATGAGTTTTGAAGATCCTTATTTGTTTGCAGAACTACAGTAATTCTTTTTTTGCTTAATCTGAGAACAACGTGCTGTCACCAGCTATTATTGCAATGGAATACAGTTTTTGTCTTTTTAATGATATACTAAATGTTTAGGTAATTGAAGCAGTCATACTGAAGAAATATGATATTGCATTCTATTAGAAACAAATATAGCAAGAATGTGAGCAATTTATATACAAGGCCACGAAGACAATCTAATTTTGATCTTACATAGCCAAATTCCCTAGCTCTTAGGAAATACCTGCCCTGGATACTTCATGTTGACAGATGGAAAATAAAATCCATTCATTATATAAATAAATCACATGGAACAATAGTGTGGCTGTATGACCTTTTTGCATGGCTCTCTGTTGTCTGGATCAGTGGAGATGCAAGTGATCTATTATTTAAAAAGAAACAAAAGGGGTTTTTTGGCAGTGACAGATGTATTTTTACAGCAGTATGTGTTTAGGGGAAAGAATGACTTAGTTAATATTAAGTTGTTATTTCTATTATCTTCCTTTTTCACTGTAAGCTGGAATTCTGTCAGAATTGTAGAAATCATACGAATGATATGGATCTGTAATGGTAGTCAAAAGGTCTAGATATGGAGATGGATGTATCTTGTGTGCCCAATTCTTTTTTTAAAGTGGTTTTTTCACTGAGTGATCAAAGGCTGGACATATTGGGTTTTATAATTTTAATTTTGCTTGGGGATTTGTTTGCAATGTTTCAGGTTCGTGGGAGCAAAGGCGAGGTCCTTTATGTCCTGGATGCCAGCAACCCACGCCATTCAAACTGGCTGCGCTTTGTCCATGAGGCTCCATCCCAGGAACAGAAGAACCTGGCAGCCATCCAGGTAGATTTGGTGGATTTCTACCATTTGCTTCCTGTTACTCATTTATTAATTTGATTTCCTCTTTGGTCTTCATGTCTTGTAATAAAATTGCAACATCTGAGCAAAGTAGTGAACTGCTTTTCTCTTTCTGCCTTTGTTTTTAGAAGAGAACTCTTCTTCTTAAGGTAATACCACAAATAAGAGTGGTAGGATGAAAGACCAGAAAAGTCCTTGGAATCTGATGCTATTTGAAAGGTTTAAGTATTATAATTATTTAGAGACCTGTGTGTGTTTCATGCCAAACTTGGGTATGGGCTTACTTGTATGTAAAGCAGAATCATGCATTTTACATTATTGTTCAATAAAATTAGTAATATCATATAATATAGATAACATATTATATAGTTAATTCTGAAAGTGTGACAGGCTTGAAAGGAGGCACGGTGCTGAAAATACTTAAGTAGAAAACAGAAAATTGAACCATCTTAATTGTCTGATAGGATGATCATATGGTGCCTGAGGATAAATTAATAAAAAAAAGTTAATTTTCTTGTCTTTGCTGTTGATCTGAATTTATCCAGCTCATTTTTTCATTTTTATAGTTGCCATTTGCAGCACTCTCTGGTCCTGAGTTCCACTGCTTTAATTATGTTGAAATATACTTCTGTTTTTCTTCTAGACACTCCTTAATTTCACTTGATTTCCTAGTTCTGGTATAACAGTGAATAGTTACTTTATTTTTCTGTGCCATCTTTGATTTTATGGAATTCTATTCTATCCTTTCACTCTTACTTGACAGCTCGTCTCTCAAGCTGGAGAGTTTATTCTGTTTAATTGCTCATTTTTGGAAGTGTTCTGTGACCTTACAGGATACAACAGAGACAGGGATACCTTTCCATCCAGCTGTTGTTCTTTTAGAGATTATTAAAGAAATTAGCTATCTGCTTTTTTTTTAACAGCTCAGTTTCACAGTAAATCAATTTCCACTCCCACATAAATAAGAATTACATGACTGTGCATTTTTTTTCTCAAAATGTATACTTTACAAAATGTTGTTTCAGGCCAACTTAAGGTATTTGCTGATGTAATCCAAACTGGAAAACAATCAGGAAAAGGAGAATTATTTATCAGCATTTCTTAAAATGACTGTTCTGCTTTTTCATAATGAGATGACTTTCTTCCCCCAGGATTAGCCTGTGTGTCCCTGACAAAATAATTATAGTTTATTTTGAGGCCAGACAAAAAAAATTTGGTTTTTCTATGCCAAGAAAGCCGAAGTTTGTTGCTGATGAAATTTGTTGTCCTCCTTATGGCAGCAGACATGAGGGGCTCTCATACAGGAGGTGTGATTAGCACCTCGTCAGGGCACAGTCATTGTCAGCAAAGGCAAAGTAAGGCTCACAAGAGAGAGCAGTGGGAACAATTCATGTTCTTTCCAGTAAACGACCTGAACTTCTAAACAGGAGTTTTAATGGAATATCCAGTGCATGCCAGTGGGTTTCTTTATAAGGAAAATGATAGAAATGAATAAAAATTTGCTAAATTATCTCACAGGGTTTTTTAAGACTTTAAAGCCTATCCTAATACAGAGTATTCAGATGGAAAAATATTCTAGGCTTCATTGGGAGCTATTACTGAAAACTGGAGCATGGAGAAATGCCAGAATTGCTGTAGTAGTTTAGCCTTGTGTTCTGTTCAGTGTCACATTTGTGTCTCAGAGGTTTTCTGCCTTGCCATGCAATCTAATAGCATAGGAATAGATCAGGAGAGAGAGCTGAGGCTTCTGGATCTTGTGTGTGTGTGTGGTTCAGGTGCTGTATTTTAGATGAGGTATAATCTGAATTCTGGGCTGTGTGTGGGTGTGTGTGAAATCATCTCCATGCATTTCCTGCATTGCAGTTTCTGCCCTCAGACATTGCCTGTGTTGGTTTTGCCTCTGCCAGACTTGACATCCTGGGGCTGCAGGGGAGGACTGAGAAAGGCAGTGTGCATGTTTGGAGAGGTAGCCAGGGAGAGCTGGCAGAGCAGGTAGGCTGAAGAACTGGTTTGCTGCCAGGAAATCAGATACAGAGGGAAATCAGGTAACACTCTGATGGCACAGAGACAAAGTGGGTAAGGGTTAGGAAGGCTGGGATGGAGCCAGCTGTTGAGGTTCTGAAGGGTGGAAAAGCCTCCCTCAGGTAACACAAGACTGTGCTGCTTCCTCCTCCTGTGTTCTGAATTTTCAGGAGTGATGACTTAAGTGTTTTCTGCTTTTGATTAAAGTGTGATGGGCTGTCAGTGGTCCTGTGTTCCCTCTTACAAAGCAGATATGAAGGTATTTAACTGTGTGGAAAAGCCAAGAGTCTGCATGGAAGATTCCTGTAGTGGACCAAAAAGGAGATAGCAAGGGCTGTTGGGCCTGGAAAACTGTATTTGCTGAGCAGATCTGTGTGGCTTATAGTGTAAAAGAGGACAGTGAGGGCAGAGGTGAGAAAAACATAATTGAATAATAAACCAGGGATAACAGGAAGGGAGGTTGTGGTGTCACCATGATGAGCAAGCACTTGGAGTTTTCTCCCAAGGACAGTTGTGGTTTGCTTCAGATGAATGTTAGGAAAACAGCCAGCACATGGGCAGGTGGAATGGCGCAGATGTGTTCTTTGAAACAGAGGGATTATTAAAATAATTTAAAAGACTGTTTACTGTGTCTGCATGCACGTAGATTAATGTGATTCATACAGGTGCTGCTGGTGGGGGGAGAGAGATGTAAATTCTTTTGTGGTTTCTGGAGAGCTTCCATTGCTTTCACTCAAAATGCTGCCTTGAGGAGCTACTACAGCTAGTGGGTATATCTTGATTGATTAGCTCTCTGAATACCTGGCTGTTAGCATTTGTTTGGATGGAAAAGCCAAACAAATTAACCTTGGGGGAGAAAGGAGTTTAGATTGGGCTGGTACCAAAGCTAATTTCTTTCTAATGCAAATGTAACCCAGAGCACTCAAACATTGACAGCTCCTAGTACGTGGGGCTTTATTTTTGTTTGGGATACATGTCTTTTTTTCTTTTTATTTCCAAATTTTGAAAATCTTTTATTTTTAAAATTCTTTCCATTATTATTTTTGGTAATCCAATAATAGAGATGTGCTTCCCTTCATGAGGTTCTCTTCCTTTTAGAGTCAGGTTGTCCTAAACAGTGGTGTATTAGATTTACCCCAATGGTTTTATCCTGTCTGTGTGGAGACTGAGTGTAGAAAGACCTTCTACTTTTCCTCATGTCAAGAGGATTTGTTTTGACTTTAGACTGTACTAAATTAAGGGTTTCTGCAACTTGACAGAGACATATGAAACCCAGCAACTTGTAGATGTGTACAGAGGTTAGGTTGGTGTGCTGATAGATATCTGGACTGCAGAATAGATCTTGAGAAAAAAAATCATAATCTTTTGTTTTCCAATGCTGCTGTTGTGATAAGGACAGAAAAGTGGTGCATCCTTGAAAATAGCAGCTCTATCCAGTCTGCCACTCCTGTGTGACAGTATCTTGTGTAAAATATAACAGACCACCTGCAGCTCAGGGAATGCTACACCCCTGTTGGCAGTTTAAATTAATCTTAGTGTATTACAAAAATTAAAAATCATAATCTTGTCCTTGCTCAAGGAAGCTTGTTACAAAATGTATGGCTAGGTGCAGGGCAAAGAAGCTTCAGTTAACTTTTCTGGGTGTTACTCAGATAAAATTTAAGATTTATGATAGAACTGGGAGTCTTCATTGCATAGAAATGAGTCTCCGTCAGTGCTTTGGGCAGTACCAAAAACAGTTGGTTCACATATAGAAAGAAGAAAAGGTATCTCTGTCTCACAGAATATCAGTTTAGGGGACAGATGTGCAGATTGCTCCCTGCACCCCCTAGTGCTAGCCTTGGTAACTTTAATTAAGTAGTGTCAAAGCCCAAAGTTGTTAGTTTATATAGCTGCTTGGAAGCTTGTCCAAGGCATTATCAAGAAGCTTTTGGAGCTTTTTGTTTTGTAGTTTGTGCTGTCGTGCAGAATGGGGCTGTATCCTGTGGTCTTTTGTGGGTCCTCACTGATTTAAACCAGCACAGGGTTTAAAGTGCATTTTCCAAATGTGCCTACTAATTTGATAGTGAGGATAACTGACCAGGGGTGAAAGCCCGTTGGAGAAGGCTGGGAATCTTGAGGAGAGGGAGAAAGAGAAAATAACACTATGTAAACATGCTGCTGAAAGCTGTGATAGAATTCCTGCAGTCCGCTGGGGAGAGAGATAAAGCTGTGCTGGTGATCTCAGTTTTGCTGTTTTTCTAATCCTGAAATATTTCATTTTCAAACCCTGAAGTTCTTGTCAAGTGAAGTGTGGCAGGAAAGGACTTTAATGCCATCTCCACCTTGCTCTAAGATACAGGGAATAGTGGAAAAGCCTCACAGGTGAGGCAGGGGAATATTCCCAAAACAGCAGAATACAAATGCACCCTATCATGCAGCCACTCTGGGAATGAAGTCTTTAGCAAGGCTGTTGTAGGATTGTGCTTCCTGAGGAGTGGAGCCAACCCTTCCACGGTTGAGGGATAATATTAGTTTAGGGTTTCATACTTGTCCAGATTTTTGTTTTTCTGACATAATTGTTTATTGCCTCTACTTCCTGTTTGCAACAGGAGGGAGAAAATATTTTCTATCTGGCTGTGGAAGATATTGAAACAGACACAGAACTTCTGATTGGGTACTTGGACAGTGACATGGAAGAAGAGGAGGAGGAGGAGGAAGAAGTAACTGTTATCCAGGAAGATGAAGACAGTGGCAGCAATAAAGAAGTTCAGCCAGCTGGTGAAAAAATTGCAGGTGAGCAATATGTAAAACATAGGGTAACTTGAGAGCTTGAAAGTGGTGATGAAGAAAGAGAACACCAACTGTATAGGACTGGGGAACTGAAAAGTCCCTGGGGTTGAATCTGAGTTCTTGCATTATTTCTATCTCTTTTTTTTTTTTGGGGTTTGGGTTGAACTTCTTTGCCTTATAAGGAGCAGCAAGTCTTGTGTATTACTGAGTGAATGAGAGAGCCTGGATTTCTTAAATAGTAACCATTAATTTTTGAACTGAAGACAGAGTTTGTTTCACCTGACACATGGGCTTATGAATGCAGAGCTTTTGCTCTAAGAGGAGCAGTTTCTTTCTTACTTAAGAGAGAGAAATGAACCTTCCCATAGTGCTATTCAGCCAATCCTAAGGTGTGTAGGAAAAGGAAGTGAGCTGAGCTGTCTGGGGAATTCTCAGCATCTTTGCCAAAGAAGAAGATGAATTCATAAACTCGTAACTGCATTGGGGTTCTGATTGAGTTGAATGACTGATTTGGGCCAACAGTCTAAGTCACACCCATCTTAACACTTTCCATCCATTTTCAGTAATGCTGGTGGTAATCCACTTGAGATAGGCTGTCTGTAACCCTTTCAGAGACACTGTTTTTTCTGAGTTTCATGCCACCCTTTTGCATAATCTGTTTCTGGCAGAGAGTCTCTCTTAATGTAACCAAAAAACCTGGGACCTGCTCCTTTACATTGGTTTTGCTTCCCATCATGCAGATCCCCTCACCTGTAAACAGGACCATGCATGCCCAAATTGTGAATCCAGTTTTGCCAGCCAGGAGATCCTAGCTGAGCATCTGCAGACTTTGCACCAAAAACCCAGCGAGGAAAAGGAATTTAAGTGCCGAAATTGTGGAAAGAAATTCCCTGTTAAGCAAGCTCTACAAAGACAGTGAGTAGAAACTGCAGTGTTTTTCAGGGATCATTTAAATCAATTTCATTCAATCTTTTGCTTCTCTTGACCTAATCACAAGCTAGGCTTTAATTTTTATGCATCTGTATTTATACCCTTACCCTCTGCTTTAATCTTTTAATGTCTTAATTTCTCATATTTGTTGTAGAATTCAATGGGAATTGGAAAAATATTGACAATTTTTTGTGTGTTTAAGTCATACACTGGAGACCAGACCAGAGCAACAGTTTGGTGCAGCATTACTGGTCTCCATCAGTGGAATATTTAGTAGTTTAGGAGGTGTCATTTTCAAGCTGTGGATGCTGGCACAGAATTAAAGTAAGATTTAAGGAAAATAAAAGGAAAACCAGTGCTTTATGTTCACTTAATTAAATATTTGCATGATAGAAAAACAAAAATGGAAACATGAAAGATGTAAGTTTTAAGAAAATGTCTTTATTGTCCTTGAGGGTATAAATATGCAGGTTTGTCACTAGAGTCATATATCTTAGAATTATGCTTCTGCACAGAAACATAACTGTTTTTTTTTGTTTCTATATGGATATTCTTACAATTAGATAGATATATTACTTTTTATTATACATTTAATTACAGATTGTAAACCTACTTTTTGTAAAGGTATATGTAGTTTATCGTTACTGCAAGCCTAAGTTATAGAATGTTGCCCTTACTTTGTTTTTTCCCTTTTTTTGTCTCTTAGTGTCCTTCAGTGCACAGAGAATATCAGCCCAGGAGACTCCTCAAGAAGTTTCCAGTGCTCTGTTTGCAATACTGCCTTCAGCTCGGAATCGAGGTTTTGTGTCCGAGTTGCAGGACTGCTGTCGTGTCCTTGCTGGCCTCCCTTTGCATGTTAGCTTTCCAAAAGCTTGGTAGTGTTTGGGAATCCTAACAGGGCAAGGAGTCAAATGCTTTCATTCCTCTCTGCTGTAAGTAATGCATGAGGCGGCCTTGGAACTCTGCAGCGCAGCATGTGTTCAGCTCTGAGTGCTTGCTACAGCTCTGGTTTCTGGAGACACTGCCTGATGTGGGGTTTTTTCCCCTCTCTTTGTTATCCCATGTAGTTATGAGCAGCACAAGGAGGCGTGCAGAGGGGATGCCAGGTTCATATGCAAGGCAGATAGCTGTGGGAAGAGGTTCAAGAGCAAGGATGCCCTGAAAAAACACAAAGAAAATGTTCACAGTGGTAAGAAAGAGTTCAATGTTCCTTCAGAAAAAATCCCCACTGACGTGTTCCTAGCCTTAAATTTGCAAATCAGAGTAAACATTGTCTTTGATTTCTTTTTTAATGGATTCGTTTGTATCAAATAGAAAATTAAGAAGTAACTTAATTGCAAGAGTTACTATTCCTCTTCCCGCCCCAGGAGAAATTCCTGTAGGCCATATGAATCATTAGTCTCCTGCAGAAAATGTAATAGGAATCTTGAGAAGTTTGAACTAGGCAAAGAGTAGATGAAGCAAAATGTTTCAGGAGTGAGGAAAATCAACCACTGGCACAGTAAATGGTGAGTTCTTGATTTTTTGACATTTTCAGGACACAGTAGGTTGTCTTTTCTTTGCCTAATCAAACGATTAAGCTTCATGAGGGTTTCATAAAATCCTGTAGCTTCTGTTTTGCAGGAAGCCAGACCAGAGCATCCACAGGTCCTCTTAGGCCCTGGTGTTTTCATATCTGTCTGCTGTGAGTAGTTTTCACTGAAATGTCACCCTCTTCTCATGGAAGGGCAAAACACTGCTCTCAGGTCCACAGCACAGATCCCAATTCTGGCATTCTGCACTCTGTTTGTGTGTCCCCTCTCCTTGTCAAAGGAATACCTTTATGTGTGGGGACAACAGAATTCCAGAGTGCACAGAAAACAGTTTTCAGTTGATGGTGACAGCACTGAGATGCTTTTTAAGATTTTCAGTCTCTTTCTGCTGCCAAACTCTTGCAGTGTAGAGAAACCTTTCTGTAATATTCTTACAAAAATTATCTCCTTTTTTTAGCATCAGTAATAAATTTTTTCATCTATGAACACTGTTATGTTTAGGCTTAGTTTTTGTCAGTTATGTAGTGGTATATGAATTCCTCATTGAAGGACTAAGTGTATTCCAGTATTATGTGTCTACTTGTGTATATAAATACTTGTCATAAGTTTTATAAGTTTTTACTTTTATAATGTTTCTGCTGTTCAGTGTAGTATGGATGTGTTTTACCTAAGCTAGGAACTATCTTCCATGGGCATCTTAAATTAAAAACAAAGAATTAGGTTTATTTGTGGGGTACTAGAAAGAATCTCTAAAGGTAAGTAATAGATAAACTCAATTAAGTGGTCTGTGACTTTTTAAAGCAGCTGTGAAAAGGGAAGGAAAATGTCTGGTAGCTGACCTATAGCTTGTTTTGTAATTTGCATTTTAGAAAAGATTTGAATTCATGATCTGGTCCTAATATGATTGCCCTGTTTCATTCAGCTAAAGACCATTTATGATATTTTACATAGTAGGATGCTTAATGCTTTCTAAATAAACAAAAATAGGAAATGGTTTTGACTTAATTTTGAGGGTTTTTTTGTCACTGCTGCACTAACTCCTGTATTGATTTCTGGATGAAACGAGTTGCCAAGTGAGCTGTTCTCAGTTGTGAACTGTGCTCTTCATGTGGGATTGGTGGTGTATGATAACATCTATTTGAAAGGTTTTTTTCTTTATTGTTCTGGTTTTCTTAATTTACATTCCACCAGTGACTGGTTTGTTGGACACCCACTGAGAACTTCTGATACGGAGTGCTTTGAAGATGGCATACAAATGTAAAAATCTTATGTCAGTCAAATGACCTGTGAAATGTCACAGGCTCAGTGGAAATATTTAGGTTCTTTCTTAGCACTTCCTCTGTAAGATGTTGGTGGTATTTTGTTTCTGTTTCAGGAAATTCTAGGAAGAAGCTGATGTGTTCAGTGTGCAATAAGAAATGTTCCTCAGCAGCAAATCTCCAGGAGCATCGAAAGGTCAGTGAGATGAAGGCTGGTTCACAGCAGGTGCTGACTTCCCTGAGATGTGAGGCTGTGCTGCTCATGTCACTTGAAAGCTGCTGTAATGCAAGCCTTTGGGTGATCTCTTTCATGCTTACAAAGCCAACCTGGTTTAGTGTGGCTATTTGCTTTTGTAGTCACACTTGCTCAAGCCAAATATCCCCCTAAAGTTTTCATGTATCTCTTCCCAAATGCTAATATGTCACTCCAGCATTAAGTCACAGTTGCCTGCTGTTCTTCAGCGTTCTTAAAGTGTGTTATGTAACCATGGCATACATACAGACCATAAAATAGGTTCATGAGCCTTCAGTTTTTCTACAAAATACAGTAGTTTTCTTATTGCTTTTTGAAATACCACTTAGGGGAGTTACTTCTATTGTAGTTATGCAGTAGTAAAAAAAATTCTTCCTCAAACGCAAATTTGAATGTATTTTTTTAATGCACATAATCTTTTATAACCAGAAGAGGAGGGGTTAACAGTTAGAAAAGCATCTATTGGAAATAAGGGTGTTCATGTTGAAATACAGATGGACCATGAATATGAGATTCTGAATCCATTATACCCAGAGGAAGTCCCTGCAAGATTAATTTGATAAATCACTAAAACCCAGGAGAATCTGTTTTTGCAAAAAGCTGCATTGTACTGTTTATCAGATTAACTGTAAGTCTTTAGTAATACCCTGGTTATAACCTGAATCCATTGAGGATATAAATGATATCAATTAAAATATGTTGTTGCAAAGGAAATGGTGGGGCCCCTCCTTTTTAATTTGTTTTTCTCCTTGCTTGTGTTAGTATGCCCTGCACTTCTTGTCTAATAGGGCCATATTTTGTTATACTGGTGTTCCTTGCCACATGTTATTACAAGTTTTACACATTGGCACAGGTCTTGCATATCAAGTCTTTAAAATGCAAAATGTTCTGGTTAGAGTGTCCATTTTATTAAATGTTTGTTCTGTTTAGGTAGTTGTAGTTCTGGGCAGACATTGTGACTCACAAGTTTCTCAAATATGTTATCAGTTGAGCACTTACCTAAAGAATCACCATGAAGATTTTGTGCATAAAACATTCTTTGCTCTTTTTGATTGGTTTTTCTTTTAAAACATCCAGAAAATGGCTATTCCAGACTTACACACTTATATCAGAGAGTGAAGGAGATTGCACATAGTAGTACTCACACTGTTTGTTTGAATTAATCTCCTTATGTAGGAAGAGGGGCAGGATCATCAGCATTGGCAAAAACATTTGTACAGGCAGTAAGACCAGTATGAAAATAATAGGTAAAACCAGGAGAAAAAGACACATTTCTTTTCCTCCCACCCGTTTCAATGTAAAGAAATAAAAGCAGAGAATAAAAAGATAAAATATAACAGAAAATAAGCCCAAACAGCAGAAAAAGTCTGACAAAGACAGAGAAAGGAGGTAAAGTGGATGGATATAGGAGATGGATGCATGTTTACTTTCTGAAGACATGGTCATTCACATCTGTAGCTTTCATGTCAAAGTTAAACCCATTTTTAGCTTTGTGTGTCTTGTGCACTGCTTGTGCCTTAACTGTCTAACTGTATTCTGATACTGAGTTCTGCTGTCTGAGTGAAATGCAAAGTTCAGTCACTCAACAGTGATAATAATGAGGAGGAAAGTGAGGGGACTGTTAATCTTACTGATGCAGATTCCTGCTAAATGATTCCTTTCAATATAAGGATCTCATGTTTTGGATTTGAATTATTCACAGGAAGTCATATTTCAAAGTGAGCAGGTATGTGTGAGTAGCACAGGCTGCCAGGCCTCTCCGCTGATGCTCCACTGTAATGGAAAGGGGAGAAACACTCAAGCAAATCTCAGGGTTGCTGGTTTCTTTTCCCAGTCAGAGTTGATAGTGCTGCACTTCCAGTGTTTGTAGGTGGGCTGGAGGAGTCTCTCTTTTCCTGGCTGTACAGCTGTGGACTGAGCTTCTGACTCTTAATGTAATGGTAAATGAACACACTCTTAATGTGTTCGTGGTAAAGCAGCTCATTCTTCTTTTAAGAAAGAAGATTAAGGACACCTCGGAGTGTAGGGCAGTCAGGCTTTTTGGATTTGGAATTGCAGGCTTTGTGTGTTATGGTTAAGACTGGTGCTGGTGCCTTTCTGGATTTCTCAGCAGATTTCTTACATGGACCTGTACAGTTCCAGTCAGCTCTAGTGCTGTCTGCCAAGGGACCAAAGCAGGGTAGATCCTGTAGGTGCACAGTTTGTGGTGATTGGGAATGGGGCTGCAGCCCAGCCTAATCCCCAATGGGCTACAGCTGTGCAGGACAGGTGAGCAGCATTGAAGGTAAGGAGTGCCCAGGGGCACTGACCAACCACCAAAGGGAACAGAGGGCACACAGGTGCAGTGCATCAACAGGAGGGGATAAAAGGCTGGGCTGAAAAACAATAAAGTGCTGGTCCTTGAAGTCTTTTTTAGTGTTAGTCGTGCTTCCACCATCAAGATCCTATTTTGGCCAGAGTTTGAGAGTGTGTATGAAGAGTCCTAGAGTCTCTCAACTTTTTAAAATTTGTAGAGCCAGACTTCCTGCAAAATTGGCGTGAGTAGAGTCGCACTTAAAAATCTTCTTTGCTTTCCAACCCCTGATCCCCTTTTTTTTTTTTACCTGCCAGTTCCAAGCATCTCTTTTGGGTTAATTTCTGACCTTTTTGTTTAACACTGAACAGTGTCTTATTCTGCTGGGCAATCGTTATTTTTTATTTACCAGTCAACTGCCTCCTATTTTTCCAGCATTTAGTCCTAAATGCTGTAATGTGCTGTGATGTTGAAAAAACTGTATTTGTAGTTTGAGACAATGCTGCCCCTCCGCTGTCTGGCCTCTAAAAGCTTTTAAGAGAAACAGTCCTGCAAAGGTGTGATAGTACTTGTTTTTTAAAATTCTGACAGAAGCTATGAAGTGGTTTCTGTGTATTTTTACACCTAGCTTGACTAGAAGAAAATGTCCTGACAAGTTAGTCTGCATTTGGTTTTTTAATGCTTTCCTAATAAATTTTGCATGGCTCTGGTAGATAGAAACACAGGTTATACAAACTTGCAGTATAGTTGTAATGATGATTTTTTGTTGGCAGTTACGAATTTTTACTTTTTGGGAGATGATGTTTTCCAGCAAGGGACAAGTAAGGGTGCAATCACAGAATATTCTGGAGTATTAGTATATCCACTGGCTAATAAGTAACTCTATTCTGTTAGAGAATTTATATCTGTGTAAGTGTTATGGTCTTGTTTTAGACACACATTTGATTATCATAAAACATTTTGCAGGTCCATGAGATCTTTGAGTGTCAAGAATGTGACAAGAAATTCATTTCGGCGAACCAGCTGAAGCGCCACATGATAACTCATTCAGGTAATGTACAGAAATGCACAGAGCTCTGTGTGTGTGGATATGTATTTCATGTATGTGGAGTTTACCTGGATTAGTTTCTTATGGACGGCTTCATGAAATCTCTGCTATCTAAGTTGGGCAAGCCAGTCTCAGGTTCCAAGGAAACTGTCTAAGGCAGCCTTTCCAAGCCTTCCAAAATTCCAAGTGATGTGGTGTAGTCCTCTTTCTACTGCTGCTTTGTCTCAGGCTGTTTTGTCCTGCTAGCTGGGCTAGATGAGGTCAGTGAGCTGGAGTGGGGCAAAAGGTTGCTACATGGCAGAGACAGGAGGTGAAAAACCAGTGCCTGAGGTTTTCTGCTGAGGAGAAGAGGCTGAGAGCTGGGTGCGCTGTCAGTGATCTACACACTGTGCTACACACTGTGTTTTCCTGTTTATCTGTGTATGTGTTAGTGGGCTCATAGCTTCTGGTCAGAGGAGAGCAGCTCATGGGCCACCCCATCCACGGACCACCCACAAAGGTTCCCTTGTGCCAGCACGAGTCCACTGTGAGCAGGGAGTGTCCCATCTCTGGGTTTGGCAGTGTGGCACAAGGTGGCTCTGCCAGGATATCTGGCCACAGCAAATCCAGCATTTTCTGTGTCCCTCACCAGTGATTAGAAACATCAAGCAACACAATGGAAACACAAACATTGTTCTGTCAAATGCATTAGCATTTAAACAAATGCAGATTTTTACAGCTGCACAGGCTTAGAGTCGAACTGTTTTCTTGGTATCAGTCCACAGCAAAAGCTCATTTCTTGTAACATAATCTTTATCTCAGAGGCTCCTGGCTTTCTTTTGACACTTTTGGATGAGCATTAGTACAGTTAAGTTGCAGTCACCAGTTGAAGCATAAAGGCTTTTTGCGTAGGAACTTTTGGGTTTGGAAGTTAATATGTATATTGTTAATTAAGTTTTAAAACATTTAAACTGTCATGGCCTCTTTCACATTTGTAATCTGGAAACACAGTTTTCCTCTTTGAAGTCATTCTCTTTTGATTTAAGCTAATTAATCAGAGTTTAGTTTTAGCAATGAGTATTGCAAAGAATGTGCCAATTTCTTGAGATACACCATGGCTCATCTTTTGTGAAGTGACTTAACTGTCTAACATAAAGGGCATTAGGTGTCTTTCTAATTGGTTTAATCTTAATTGGGTTGACTTAATTGCAGAAATCTCTCTGAGGAGATGACTGTCTCTGGCTTTCATCTTCTCCCCCTGTATAAACAGGAGATTAAATGTCCCCCACTCATTTTCTGCAGAAAAACGCCCCTACACCTGCGAGGTTTGCAATAAGTCCTTCAAACGACTTGATCAAGTGACTGCACACAAAATAATACACAGTGAAGATAAACCTTATAAATGCAAGCTTTGTGGAAAGGGATTTGCCCACAGAAATGTTTACAAGAATCACAAGAAGGTAAAGCACTCTGCTGTTGTTGTTTACAGGTCTGCCAGCCTCAGATTTGCAGATTTTTTTTTTCTTTTAAGTGGTTCATCATTAAGCTCTGCCATGCTTATAAACATGGGATTAAAGTATTGGAGAATGTAGTTTTAGTGTTCTTTGTTATATCCAAAATTTCAAAAGGCTGAACCAATTCTAGTAAACAAAAAAAGTCAAGTAAGGAGAAGTAAAGCATAGTTGCTTGGTTAAAAGCATCAAATAAATCCCATTTCGACTTTTTTTATTTTTTTTTAATTTTTTGCTTTCCTTTGGTTGTGGTTTTTTGGTTTTTTTTTTTTTTTTTTTTTTTAAGTACTAGATTACCAAGTTAATGTCACTGATTTAAAGATGTCTTCAAATACTTTTTTTTTAATAGTGGAATTGAATAAAACTATGTGTAGTCCTGTTGCAGTCATTGTTGGACTTAGCAGCAGATGCTTTCAAGCTACACTAAATTTGAACTTGGTGCAATGTTCACATATTTAAACAACATCAGAAGAAATGTTACCTGAAAAATAGACTCACAAAGGGATGTTCTGCTGTGTTGAAGCTCAAATCTGCTTGGCCTAATTTCTGTAATGCCTGTCATTAGTTTTAACCTGGGTTTGCCATTTCTAATGGCAAGGCTCTATCCAGGACTGCTGTTTCAGAGCTACAGGACTGTAAAAAGAAAAAAACCCTAACCTGATATAGCCATACCTCCAAGCCTTTCACAGTGTGGCTCATGTTATGTTCCATCTGGGAATTTGGCACAGGATCTTTGCACCATCTCTTGCACTTGCAGCCATAAATCATGTAAGAGCAATAATAATGCCTCTCACAGGATGAAATGGTGATGACTGTCTAAAACAAGAAAGCATGTAGCAGCCTGCTGAAGGACAAGATTATCTCCCATTCATTATATTTTATGGTCTAGACTTTAAGATAATTCAACAGAACCTTGCAGATTGGATATATTCTAAGAAAAATGTATAAAATATTACCTAGAAAGATAGCTCTGTATTTGAAATGAATACTTTTTACATGCTTCCTGATGTTAGCTAGCCATTGATGACTGGTAGGGAGTTTGAGTTGGAGATGGACTTCAGGATTAAGTATGAAGGAGTAAACACTTTGACCCAATTCTGTGTTTAAAGCAGCATTGCCACCAGCATAACCAAGGATTAGAGAGTCCACTTAATGGGAAAAATATTAAAATTTAGACAGCTTTAGTGGGTACCAAATTTTGATGGAATTCCTTAAAGCATTTTGGAATGCTGGTTTCCTGGACCTGTTTGCACCTAATACTGGCTGTAAATCAACCCTGCTCTATATTGAGAGAAACTTGTTCCTGTGTTTGCATAAAGATTACCCAAACAGCTGTGACTGTTCCCCCATCCACATGTAGGTCTCTAAATTCACTTGCTGGGTGAAGAAGTGAACAGGAGAGGCAGGAGGATGGCCTGACGTGGATGGCCTGAGTTGCATTTTGAGACACACCTCCCTCCATTGAGGGAAACAATAGGAGGAAAGGGAGCAGGCAGCAGAGGAGAGTCTGGGTGTGTGTGTACTCAAGCCATTTGTACAATACAACTCGAAGATGTGGTGGTTTGGAAGGCTGAAATAATTTAGAGTGCCATGATTTTGGGGAGGCTATGCCTGGGGAAAGAGGACAGTGGTTCTCTTGCTTGTTCACAGGAATGCTGATCCAGGAACAGTGTAAATGTAAAACTTAATTGTGAATTGTACTTCTATGTATTTCTTCAGCTTATGTTTATAATGATTTTTAGATATGTGTTTCCTGTAAGATGTCTTCCTAGGTTTATTTTCTTCTGGAGGAGGAGAATTGAATTCTAAATAATTTCAGGGTCCTTTTCTGAGTTTCAGGATTAAGTTACTGGGCTGGTAGCAGGGAGCATAGATACCTGTAGTAGGAATGATGGGTATAGGAGTTAAAACCACTTAAATCAACAGCAATTAATAGAAAACACATTTAAATTTGATAGCAACATGCTTAAAAAACCTTGGGATTTTGCAGCAGGCTTGCATCCATTTTATATATAAGAGAGTACAGATACATTTTGTGCCTTTGAATTCTTGATTCGTGTTTTAGATGGAAACTTGTTGCTTTTGTTTCTGTAATTCCTGTGTATGTGGGGGGGTTAACTTGATTTCATGTTGGAAGTCTCAGAATAAAAATGGCTCCCACAGCACGTGTTTTATAACATCTTTCAGATGTGGATGTCTGTGGGGTCATTTCAAAAGTGCAGAAGGAGATTAGTTCCTCTCATTTCAGAGGATTTCAGTGGGAGATACAGTGGAGTTGCCAGGAGCCTATCTGCTCTGTTCAGTGGAGCAATGGGATATGAACTTTAACTTAGCACTTGTTGTGCTCTTAGAGCTGCACATGTGAGGCAGGAACTGTGGTACCTCTGTGATCTGCTGCTCCTGCAAGCAGGTGCTGCACTGCTCTGCATAGGTGCATGTGCAAGCTGGCTTTGCCACTTCCTTGGAGGTGTCCAGGCTGGGAAGTGTTCTGAGGTATGGAACCAGCTCAGATGTCCTCTGTGAAAGCTCAGGCTGGGACTTGAATGATCTTAAATGATGTGACTTAAATACAGTTCCATTTCTGTGACATGGCAAGAGAGCAGTGTCTGAAAGGAGGAGGCAGAAAGGGATTGTGCTGCAGATGAAAATGGTCACCTTTCATGCAGGTTAGACTGGATGAGGGTGCATGTTCTGAGCCATGTAATGCAGATTACCTCCATACAGGAGATGGTTTTGCTCCATCTGTTCCTTTGTTGCTGTGTACAGAGGATGAGTTCAGAGAACAAAATATGAGGACATGACAGTCGGCAGAAATAGGTCATCAGACGCAGGATTTTAAAGGGTTTATGGCTAATCCAGGGTTGTTTGGTCCTGGGGAGCATAATGATTTGAAACAACTGTATTCCATCAGTTTATCTGTTGGGAATAAGTAGCCTTGGGCTGGGCTTAAGCCTCCACAGATGCTGTGGTAGGAAAGGCTGCCATGAAATGCTGCATGAGAGCCCATCCTCAGTTGCTGGGATGATCTGTGTACCCTCGCATGTGGGTATGCCTAGTTAGGTGATTTTCTTTGTAGGGAAGTTGAGACGTGCAGATCAATCTGTGTATTTTGATCAAAAAGTGAGGAGAGTATAAAGGAGATGCTGAGGAGGAATTCTGAAGAGCACAGGGACTTGTACAGAACTGTCACTCACGTGGTGAGTGTTCCAAAGCAGGGCATTTTTTAAAAAGCAGCATGACTTTTGCGCTCGTGAAAGGTGCCAGATTGACAGCTCTGGAGACTGAACCCTTCTATTTATCCACAGAACAGGTACAGCACAGGCAGCAGCACTGCGAGCTTCCCCACAGTGTCTCGTCCATGTGTCCCAAGCCTGTTCTGGAGGAATCCCCTGTTGAGGTGAGAAGGCAGTTCAGTCTCTTCATGTCCTGTCAATCCTTGGCCTCACTGCCAGGGGGGTTGAGCAGGGTGCCAGCTAATGCCAGCCTGCTGGAGAGTCTGGGCTGGAACATGATTTCAAGGAACATGAGATATATTCCACGCCTGTGATGGTCTTCCAGCAGCCTTTTTGCTTTCAGTGGTTTAGGCTGAGGTCAAGGAATTGATTTTGAGCCCAAGGCCTCCCTATACCATTGCAGGACATTCAGGTTTTGGTGCTGTGTGTGAGAGGACATTGGTGTTAAACTGGATTCAAGGCCGTCAGCCAGCCTCTCAAGAATTTTGCTGTGTCCCCAGAGCCCCCTTTTTTCTCCCAGTTGAAGGGGTAGAATAACAGTTGCATGGATTCTGGATAGCAGAAATGGATTATATAAATATGTATTATGCTAATATTTGCCCTTAGTCTACCAGATTAACTCATTTACCTAATTTCCTGCATATTATAAAACACTTACTGTCCATCCCCTTTTCCTCTGGGCACTCGAGCTTGTTAATAAGGTTCTTGTGAGCTAATAAAGTATTTGGATGCTGATGCTTTAAAAACCTGCTTTTCTTTGCAAAAAATAGTAGGAAATTGGGTAGATAGTAAATGAATTAGTACAACTTACTATCTACAGTGGGACAGCTGTGAAAAACACTAGGAAACAGGGAAAGTGCTTTGGAATTTATAAAAGTAAAATAAAGCTGGATGTTTCCCAAGATTTTCTTTTCTTCAGAAAAGAAATTTCCTTTATCAACTCTGCAGTCTAGGAGATTCAACCAAGCTTAGCCTTTTATTTTATTCATAGCTTTGAGGCTGTTTTTCAGCTACAATGAATTTTTCTACAGCCAACAAAAATCT
Source organism: Geospiza fortis (assembly GCF_000277835.1). Taxonomy (NCBI): domain Eukaryota; kingdom Metazoa; phylum Chordata; class Aves; order Passeriformes; family Thraupidae; genus Geospiza; species Geospiza fortis. The sequence goes on along the minus strand of NW_005054435.1, from coordinate 596,890 downwards.
TGGTACTGTCGCTTCCATGGCTTTGGGGTTTTTTTGTTTTTTTTTTAGTGTTTTTTGTTGTTTAGTATTTTTTCAAAATAAAAGAAGCTATATCTATATATAAAAGTAGTGTCACGATTTGAGGAATTTTCTTTGCCAAATTTTAGGTGTCGTCTTGAAAATCAGATTGGTTTTCCCTTAAAACTTTAATGAAAAGAAAGAGGTTTGTGTGCGGACAACTTCAAAGGATTTATTCATATTAATAAGTATTCCAGACCAGTGTTAGTGCAGCTGAAGCAATGCAGCTGAGCTTGTAGTTTTTTCCTCTGGTTATTCTGTGTTTTTGTGTCTGTTTATGTGCACACCTCATGTGACTCTTGTGAGGTCTGGGATGGCACAGTTACTGAGTAGCTGCTGTGCTGGTTTTAAGGATCCTGAATAAAGGCAGAATGATTATTTTACTTCTTCATCCCCTGGTGCTTCCAATTGTGATATCCCCTCCTGAGTCTCATCTAGAAAATGAACTGCAGTTACTGCAATGATGGATTTTCACGAGCCTTTCCTCTGACACGTTGTCTTTCATCCACAGACCCATTCTGAAGAGAGACCGTTCCAGTGTGAGGAATGCAAAGCCTTGTTCCGAACCCCCTTCTCTCTACAAAGACATCTGTTAATCCATAACAGTAAGGGCAAAGTCAGAGGAAAAACAGCTTTCTCCATTCTCATGTGTGACTGACAAAAACAAACATGTGGCATCTTGCTCCAATATACAACTTGCTGTGTTAAATTGGTACTAGGACTCAACTCTGTATCCAGGGAGTTAAAAAATTCAGAGCCAAATTCAAACCTTGCCTTCAGATGCACTTAAATGCAAATCCAAGTATGCTGTAGAAAATCCAGCAATGATTTGAGGTCTGATGGCCAGAAATTTATTTCTGCATTAAGTGTGATAGTGTTACCTCCATTTTAAGAAAGGACAAATGGAAACAGAGATAAGTTGGTGACTTGCTCAGCTTTTGTAGGAAATCCAGTTTAGAGCTTGACGCTGAGATTGTCTCTCCTGTGCCAGCCCAGGCTTATGTTTGCTGCCTCTGACACAGAACTGGAGCAGCTCAGGGAAATACTGTGGCCATTTTCGCTCATGAGTAACTTTTCTTGGCATTCTGTCCTTTTTTTTTAGTTGACTGTGTTATGATTTATTTTTGGTGGAATTTTCTCCATCTTTAATACTTGAAGACTATCATTCAAACCTTTGAAAATCAGCAGTTTAGATTTTAGAAAGTGCTCATGATCTAAAATCCTTGTAGCTTGGAAGAAAGTACTTTTTTGGGGGGAATATTCACACTGGCATAACTAAGAAAACCACAAATCTTTCCTTTTTTAATCCTGCATAACCGTGTTTCTGTTAGATTAATTATTGGATTGGCATGTTCAGTTTGTTCTTTTATGGTTATCTTTCAAAGCTTCTGCAATTTTTTAAAGTGTTGGATGTCACAAATGTTTTTCCCAATGTTAGATGTTAAAAACGGTGAAGGAAAATATTAAAAATGTGTTCAGTAATGTGCATTCTAATGAACAAGCATTTCCAGAATATCCAAAATATTCACGGTGTGCAGAATTGTAGTTTTTCCTGAAGGTTTCTCTAAAAACATACACTGTGACCTTTTTTTTTAAGAGGGTGGTAGCTCAGGAAGATCTGTGTTTCTCTTTGTTAGGTGAGAGGACCTTCAAGTGTGATCATTGTGATGCCACTTTCAAAAGAAAGGACACATTAAATGTTCATATTCAAGTTGTACACGATGGTCATAAGAAATACAAGTGTGACCTGTGTGACAAAGCTTTTGTGACACCCTCAGTCCTGAAGAGCCATAAGAAAGTGAGTAGAATCAACTGATCATTTCTTGTGTGTTCTTAAGGTTGTTATTCAGTGTAGAATCCCCAGAGCTGCTTCTGCCTTTTTGGCTTTTCAGTAGATTGTCCTTGCCCTAAAATGCTGATTGCAGTAGTGGGGTTATTGGTGCCCAGGTGAATCTACAGCAGGTGCCTGTGTATAAATTCAGTGTAGGTGCTCCAGCATCATGTGTGTGGCAGGATGGGCCTGGCTACACTGCTCTTACCACCCTCCTTTCCTCTAAACTCTGCCTTGGAATTGGGGTAAACTTTAGGAGGAGGCTTGCTCACTAGTTTGGCCTGAGGTAAGATTGATGTTATGGGTAAGAAATGCAAAGAAAATAATTGAATCAAGAAAAATCAGCTAAGAAAAGTTAGTTAAGGTGTTGCCACCTAATTCAGATTGTGAGAATTTGTTTAAAAAGGTTAGGCATGTATTGCTTGCCATATAGTATGCGCTTCATACATTTGTTTAAAATCAGAATTGCTTTTGCTTTGTGCTCCTGTCAGACCAGGACTGACTGTGTTTGTGAGCCTTGTGTTGTACTGTATTGCTCCCAGAAATCCTTTTGGTATTTGGGTGTTTGGAATGAATTAGTAGCTGTCTGTCTGGTATATCCCAATGTTGCTGGTAGAGATACAAATGATCTCCAAATGACTGTATCCTAATCGAGAGGAGTTTAGCATTCATATCTTCAATGTCAGGGAATGAAAACAGTGCAAGTCCATCCAGTGTTGAAATGAGCTCTCATTTCCTCTTGCTTCAGCTGCAGCACAAAATGTACTATGTGAGAAAGGATTTTATGATGTAATGAAGAATTTTGTGTCATTATGGTTTCTTTTCATCAACATAAGCATTCATTTCCCTATCTGAAGAGGGCCATGTGCTAGCTGGAAACCAAAATAGTCAGCTGTTCATATAATTGAATGTGTTATCTTTCCTATCTCATTTAAATTAACACTTCTAAATGAAGTCATCAGAAATTCTCTACTAAAGGAACAGGAACAGTTATAAGGAAAAGTAATTCAATAGACTGATGGATCTTCAATTCAGAGTTGTGTGTTGAAAGTACAGTGTGAAAAATGACGGTGACCTTGTGTGTAATTGATTTCAGGGTGATCTTGCCGTTGACCACACAGGTTGGATGGGAGAGTTTGTAATATGTTTTTTTTCTATTTTGAAATAATTCTTCTTGTATCAGTGAGGCCCTCCAGCCTTAAAAGCTTGATTTCAAAAGATGAACTGAGTGATTTAATGCTGGTGATATTTACAATATTCTTTTTGTGATCAGTTCTTTAAAATGTAGAGCTGGTTAGGATCTTTGCCTGGTGTGACAGTAAAATGCATAATAGAGGTAATAGCAGTCAGTGTAAATACAATTAAATATTTCAAATTTCATTTTTTTATTTAATGCTGAGCAGTCATTCTTGTCTATCCCCTCCCCATGTAGACTCACACAGGAGAAAAAGAGAAGATTTGCCCATATTGTGGACAGAAGTTTGCAAGCAATGGAACACTGAGAGTTCACATTCGAAGCCACACAGGTATTTATTATGATGAACACAGAAGATTTTCTAAATCTGTAACTAGATATCTCTATGTCCACAATTTATCTATCTACTAACAGGCAAATTTACATGTAGGCTTAACACAGCATCTTTGTCAGACATTTTACCTGCTTAATGTGTAAAAACTGTTGTCAGGTTTCATTTTGCAAGTTTACACTTTCATTCAGATAAGTGGCATCAGGCGGCTGAAAGAGGTTTCTTTGTGATAATTTGTTTACAACATAAAATGGTGTAGATTTGCCTTTGGCATGACATTTTCTTACCTCTGCATAACCAAGTTTGGCTTGCCAGGGAGATGGCAGTAAGTTCTGTGTGCTGCTTGCTGATGTTACCCATCAGTTTGCAGGGAGCAGAAAGACCCAGTTTTTCAAGCTCATTGTGCAGATGGCTTTTGGGAGAATGCTCTGGAGATGTCCAAGTAAAAATGCTTTTGACATGTGTGCTGCTACCAGTTAGATTTCTGCTCTCTCAAGCAGGCTTTCCAAAATTTAGGAGTTGGACTAATGTGAGTGTAGGGGGATACAATATAAGAAAATAAAGGTAGTATAGAAAGTAATTTTACCCCTTAAGAATTTGCAGCTGAGCCAATTATTAGAGGTTAGGAGCAGGCCTGACTTTAACAGGCCGCAGCTTTAGCCAATAAGAAGAGTGTTATAAAAGAGTGGATTGGTTGGCTGAGGGGATCTGGAGTCGCTTGGCTGCTGTGAGGAGAAGGAAGAGTCAGTGCTTAGAGGAGCTGCCTATGAGAAACATTGAGGAGGTACCGAACTCTAGCAACGTGGAACCCTTGCAATGTAATGACAATAGAACTCCTGCAATGTAATGACAGTAGTGAGTTTTGTGAAGCCACACACCAGAGACCTCTAACCCTGAGTATAGAGCCCTGCAAAATTTGTAACCTCTGTTATAGGAGGCTGTGGCATTTTGAACTTAGTTCAAGCAGAAAGGCGCAGAAGATTTTCTAGTACCTTTGTAAATTAAGTGCAGGGGGAGAAACTGCCTTGCCAGGAGATGATACAGGTTGGAATTACAGCAATACAGACTGTGGAAACAATTTGTGAATGAATAATGGTGCAGGAGGGAAAGTTTCAAGGCCTCTTTTTTTAACCTAAGCAGCTAGAAGCAGTCATTGTACAGTTACTAGTTCAGGAAAAATGCTGTGCTAAATTCATTTATTATGACCTGAGACATAAACTCTGATTTGTTCCTCTTCCAATCTTGCTGCTAGTCCAGTGTCAGTTACATTTTTGGTGGTTTGCATCCTTTGCTGTGAGAATTAACCAAAATAGATGTTTATGGTTATTTTTGTCACTCTGTTATGATTCCTGGCCAATTTTTGATTATCCTGATGAAAAATGGAGGGAAGGTTGCTCCTCAGTTATGACTTTAGGTTTAAAAAGAATATTTTTATTACATGGCGAAATTCCTAGTGTAGGGTTGAGTGAGAAAATGCCGTAGTTGGATTCTTGTTGCAAATCTGGAGAGATGATGTTGTTGGGTGCTGTATCTGAAGGCTTCAGCCATGTTGTTCTTGGTCATAACACAAGCACACTGATCACAAGAGGAAATTGTTGTCCAATGTTCAGTGAGCCTGAGGGAACATGGCTTTCTGAGGAATACCATGCATCATTCCCAAAGAACGTAAGGGGAGTTGCTGAAGGAAATCCAGGTCATCTGCAAACAAGGTAAAAAAAAGTTGAGCACTCCTAAGTTCCCTACAATGTGAAAATCCTTGACAACTTTTCAGGGAATTTCTGAGCAGTAAGAAATCGTCAATAGGGATGCCACAAACTTACTTTATTCAGAGACGAATGTTTGGTTTCTAAATGTTGCAGTGACTGATACTGGTATCTGTTAAATACTTTGGATTTGAATTAATCGTTTCAAAATGATGCCATCCTTTTTGTCTTTGGTCAGACTTCAAAGTATCACTTTTCATTCTAAGCTAGAAGTGAAACAAGCAGCCACTGTCTGTTTTCAGGGGATGATTCATCCTTTTGAATAAGCCTTGAGCTTTTGGTGCAACTAAGCAGCCCACCATAAATGTAAACGTTGCCAAGACCTCTTGTCTTAGTGGTTACAGGTGATGAGGTTTGAGGTCTGTGTCCAGATATTTGTATTATCCCATTATCTTTCTGTGGTCAGCTAGACTTTGTTTTATTGTCTACTTTGTGTGAGAGGTTTTGTTCTGTATTTACAAAACAAATTCAGGTAGAAGTTATTTTAAAGAGAGTTGTGCATCACTTTTTCTCCTCCTCATGTCTATGAAGTTACTCTTTAGAAAAGCTGAGGTTCTAGGGTACCTCTCTGGTTCTGCTTTGGAATGGTATTTTTGATATGCTTAATAATCCAGATACAGAAAGAGAAGCTCAGTGGGGTTTTGTCTTTTATTTAATATGCAGCATGTGGTCTTAAATGTTGTTCCACACAGACATGCATGCTTCCTGGATAAGCAATTTTCTTCCCTCTTCTGTGTTAGAATTAGACTCTGTAAATGAGCCCAAACAGCACTTGGCCTTTTGCAGCAACTGAGCTGGTTTGGGGTGAGTGAACATGTCTGCATGTGCATGTACAGAGAGAAGGGGGTGGTGTTTGCCTCTGAACCTGGAGTGTTGCTCTGTAATTCATCATCTGGGTTTCAGCCTTGGCATGACATAGACAGCGCTCTGCAGGTCAGCTGAAACACTAGAGCACATTCTCCCTCTCCTGCATCCTGTTGGTTTATGACTTCTTAGGGTCACAGGGAGCTGGGGTTAATTCAGCAAAAGAATCCTTTGACTGTGATATAAATTCCTTGGCTTGTTCATAAATTGTAAAAGAAATCCTATGGTCTGCTCCATGGGCTGGAAACCTGGGGGCTGGGAGGTTAATTGCTTCCCTGAAGTTTTAAGCAACTTTCAGTGTTAGCAGTTTCTGGCTGCAGTTTGTGCAGCTTCTCAGTTGCCTTATGCATATCTGTTTGAAGGTGTTAATTGCTGTGGGGTGTGTGTGTGGATTTGGGTGTGCCTGTGTGATTTGGGTATAAAAACACACATTTTATCTGTCTCCTCTTTATACTGTTGCCTTCCTAATTAGTTGTGTCCTAATCCCTTCCATCCTTGGCATGTAGCACATCAAACTGTGCAGCAGTGCAAGTTCTTCTGAAGTGGTTTATATTTGCAGGTAAATTTCTTTTAGAGCTAGGAGAATTAAGGGACTTAACTGTAATTCTGTCCTTTCCCTACTGATACTTAAAGACTGGTGAGGAACAACTAATGGCCATAAATGTCTTCCAGAAAATGATGTGTAAATATAGGCTAAAATATAACCTTATTTTGCTTTTACCATCACAGTTAGTCCAAGTCCTGATAATAAGCCAGTAAGATAACTTAATCTGTCCTAAATACTCTCTGAAAATATGAGTTTTTCAGTTCTATATCATTTGAAAGCCATGACTTATTGTGTCTTTCTTACGTGTTACATGCTCTGCTAGGTGCAAAAAGTAAATTTGGTTTTTAAGCATGACTTGAGAAGGTTCTTTGAAAATTGACTTCCATGTGCATGAGTAAAAGATAATACTGAGAGATTACATTAAAACAGCAAAAAGCTTTTGGACCATAGATGTTTTTATCCTTTGTGCTAATACAATATTTTTCAATTTATGTAAGAGATTGTTTTATAAGCTTTCAAAGATACATAACTTGAGTTGCTGATTGCCTTCTTGAAATGCCTCCTGCACTGAGAGCCTGATGTTATGCACCTAATTTTGCCATTGTAGTCCCATTTCTACAACTTAAATAAGCTTTTGAGCATATTTACAATCCTACTTAGTCCCAGCTACATAAATGTCTAAGTTCAAATTTTGCACTTCTAAGACAAAATTCCTGGGCAAGTAAAATATTAGTAGTGGAGCTGTAATAATAAAGATCTTTGGTTTTTAACAGTAGTTCAGTCATCTCTGAACACAGAAGACTTCAAAGTAGTTGAAGGAAGTAATGAGTTCAAGGTCCAGGATAAATTTTATTTATTATGGTGTAAAATACATCACCAAAGATTTAATAGCTAAACAAGCAATTGTTTGTTCATGTACATAATAATGTACAGCCAGGATCCTCATTCCTGCAGATCTTCTGCTAAATTACCTTACAAGTAATTTATATTTTCTTACATAGGAAAAAAGATAAAAGGCAAGCTTGATGGAACTTCCTCTCATATGCCAATGAAGTATGTGAAGGAATGTATCTGTATCTAGTCAGTGAACAGCTTGCAAATGTCTACAGATAGGTTCTTTCTATTCATAACTTATAAATGATCCCTCTTTTATCTACCCAGTTTAAAAAGGAGCTTGCAGAAGGCCTCAGAGGTAAGGATTCTGCATTTCTAAACCTTTCAGTTTATACATCATTGTCTTGTTCGTCTCCAGACAACAGCTAAATCTTTAAAAATACCTGTGAAGTTTCATGCAGCTGTCAGCTTCTTGTTGTCTGTCCCCATGAATGAGGAAATGTTCTTTTGAGGGATAGATTATTTGAATGAGACATCTTTAGATCAAATGAGTTACTGATGGATTAATACTGTTCTTTAAAAGACTTAGTTGACCATTGGGTTCACTGAAGTAATAGATGTTACATTTTCCATTCATAGAAAAATCAGATTGTTTAATTCCACTGATAGCTGCAAAGAATGGAACTGGTTTGTTCTTTAAAGTTGTGTCTGTTTTTTATTTATTACTTAAGATTACTTAAAATCTTGATACCACTGTAGAACTGATGAGAAGCTGTAAGTAAGTAATAATGGTAGTTCATGCTTTACTGCATGGATTCAGATAGTCTTCTTATTTTGTAGGGTTTTTTACTAGTCTTCATGATTCATTTAGTGGCAAATAGCCTATATCTCAATTATATCATGATAATTTTGATGGACCACATAGGGCAAATATTTTACTGGTCTTAACTAGAAATAATCTGAATTCTTTGAATAAACCCTAAACTTTGCAGAAAACAGACCACCTCAGCTGTGAAAATACCACTTCTATACCTCAAAAATTAAAGCATGACTAAATACTTGGAAAAAGATAAGTAATAGGAAAAAAATATTTCAAGCCTTCTGTTTTTTCCTTACTTTGATAGAATAGGATTTGAGGTTTTTTCTTATTAAATATGTGACTGTTTTAGTGGATGAGATGGGAAATGCACATTGTTGATTTACGTGAAGCCAATTCTAGTTCTCCCTGGTGCCTGGAAAATGAGTGTTGGAGTTTGGTTAGAAAGCACTCACAAATACACAAACTTAGAGTTATTAATCATCAGTGAGGTAACAAACCACCTGAAAAAACAGAGGCATTTAATCTCTTGTCTTCAGAGTCTGCCAGATTTGAATGTTGGTTAAAATGAAGTAAGAAATGTCTCTAATTGCCCCATACCTGAGGAGTGTTTCTCAGAGCACAGGACTATTCTCAGAGCAGAACAGACCTATCCCTTTCCTTATCTGGCCCACATGAGTATAAAATTACCTGTGCTTTTGGTGTTTCTGGGTCTTGTCTCAGCTGAGGTCCTCAAGATTTTATCTTTCAGATCACAAAGTTACTTAGCTCTTGGCATGAGAGAGCTGTTCCTGTGTGGGGACTTCTGTACCTTCTCAAGTGCTAAATTTTGAGTGTTTAGTGGCTAAAAAGGAGGCAAGCCAGGATTTTGCACAGGCCAGATGACTTTTTATTGTCTAGGCCGGATTAAGACTAGTCCAGATGTCATAAGGAAATCAGCTCACTGTTGCAGTTGGCCAAGCTTCTTGATTACTCTTCCATTCTTTTCCCTCCCTGGAATCCCTGGTCAAACTGACAGAAATGCCTGAGAGATGCAGGGTATTAAATGCTTTTGAAGATGCTACTCAGGATGTAGGAAATTGCCACCTCTACACGAGAGGAACTTCATTATTTTAAAAAGGTGTTGGTTTTCTCACAGGGCTGCAACACCAGAGTGGTGAAATGTACCGAACATTTTCTTGACTTGTGAATTTTTAATCTTTCCTCGGTGAATGTTTTCCTGGAATTTTCTAATTGGAGTTCTGTTGGAATCACTGGGTTCACTGAATTCCTGTTTAATTTAATTTTGATCCCTAATGAAGTCCCCTTCCAAGTGGGAGAAATTCAGAGCTGTGTATTTTAGGTTTATTTGTGTTTGTGTGTACATATTTACCTAGTGCATTAACTGAATCATATTCAGTTAAGGACACAAAGTTTTTAATTGCATGGGAACACTGTTTAAGGGCAAGAGCAGCTGAGGATAAATGTGTGAAGCTGTCAGGTGCCCTCTCTGAGCAGTGTTCTGAAGCAGATGTCACAGATTATGATTTTGTTACATCCGTTAACCTTTTGCCCATCCTTACTTGCTGTTGAATGCTGTCATCACCCCAGATTATCTCTGACTAAAAAAACCCCTTGAAATTCCCATTCTGGGCTGCCCTGTGGATCATCTGGTAAGGAGTGTTAAATGTGTGATCCAGATGGCCTCCAAATTCCTCCCCAGGTGAACTCTGCTCATTCCACTGCAGTTGGGCAATGGTAGAGGCTCCCTTCTAACCCTCTCCCCTACCCCAGGCTTGAGTTAGGACTTTAAAAAGGATTATAATTTGCTATAACTGTTCTGAAAGCTGATATTTTGAAACAATGTACATATATATATTTATACAGAAAACATAACAATTTTTTATTTAAGAAACAATCTTCTAATCCCAAAAAATTAACAGTTTACCATCTGAAAGGGAGCTATATCTAGAATATAGGAAATGGTCTGTGGAACAGTCTGAGGGACCACATTGCTATAATTATATTTATTCATTTTTGTAAAGAAAGCTGAACAGAGGAGTTCCTTGAGGCTGCATATGGTGCACATGATCTGATGTTCTGTGCAGTTTGTTGTAGGTCTTTTTCTGATGTTTGTGGGTGTTGACCAAAATCATTGATGCTGAATTCCCCAACTGAGCAGAGATGTATTAAAAAGTGTATGAAAAACCCCGCCTTGATAATTTCACTGCTTAATTCAAATGCTTCATTCCTTCACCGAACAACTGAGTTCCTGTAAAGACAGCAAGCCAGGGAATCCTGCTTGAAGGCTAACATGAATACCTGAGAATTGTATCTGTGTGTATTTGTGTCTAAGCAAGCTGCAGGGGAGCAGGGACAGTAAACAGGACTGCAGATTTCACAGATGAAATAGAATCAATGCCTGGGTATGGTTTGAAAGAGCAGTGAGACTGTTTCTTTGGTTTGTTGGGCTCTTCAGATTAGGACTATTTCTCAGATGGATGTTTCCTTTTTCATTTTTTTCATTGGATGGGAATGCATTTCTCACCTGTAAAGTACATATTTGCTTAATCTTATTTGAGGTCATTGTTCTGAAGTAATCATTAACATTGGTGGTTCTAATCAGGTTTCCACCTAACTTGAGAACCAGCTTTATTTTTGTGGCTCAGCTGACTCCAGGGAATGCAAAATACAGTATGAAAATAGCAATGCATATGACCAGTTTGATTACTGTCTCAAAGTCCTTATTAAATGTCTAGCTGTAGCCACTGAAATCTTGAAATCTTCAGAAGCTAATCTATACATAGATTTGCTTCTTAATTGTTTTGTATCTGAGTTTATGAGATCTGTGTGCTAAACTCAGTGTAAATGCTGCCTTAGAGCACCTCTGATTGCAGATGTCTCATGGGAAGCTGTCCTGAGTCCAACCAGAATGGGAGAATCTGGTATTTAACTTCTTAAGCTACATTAAGGTCCACTAGGTATTGTGATCTCAAGCTAGAGGTGGAGAGGAGAAAAAAATATGTCCATTCTGTCATGACGTGGTTTCAGATCAAAATCCCATATGTTTTTCAATCATGGAATTGTTTTTCATAATCCTTGTATTAAGGTTAAATTTATTTTTATTATGTTAAAAGCTCTGATTTTTTTGTTCATACAAAATCTGGAAGTAGAATGTCTAGACTTTGAATTATGCTAAATCCACTGCAATTTATCCCAGGATTATTTATTTGGGGTTATTTGTACAGAAGTGCCATTAATGTGTTGTGGTTTGTTCTGGAACAGCAGGGACGTGACAGTCAGCTGTAACTCAGAGGTGAACTTAACATTTGTTACATTTGACTTGCTTGACTGTTCTGTTCTTTTAATAAAAGCAATAGCTTTGTTTAGAAAACAGATTTTAAAACAACCCAAACATAAAAATACTTCTGTGTTTTATACATATAACTATATATAAAAATGTCTTTATATAAAAATGCAGAGTGCAAATGGCATAGTTGTTAATTGGCATTGACTTTACCTAAAGCGCACATCCCCTTAGTCTGGTGTTACCACAAATTGACACCATCTCATAAATGTTCTTCTAGCAGCAAGTCCAAGAAGAAATTGTAGTTTATCTAGAGGAAATATCTTGTTTTCACTTTGATTCTTAGTAACTCCTTCTTGTGAAGACAAGAGAAATAGAGGTTCATGGCTTGCCAGGTATTTAATTTGCTTTTCTTAGTAACACTTTGGTAGAGATCCATTCATTTTCTGATCAGAGGAGTTTTGCATCTGGAAATCTCCACAATTTTTGTGCATAACCTGAAGTTTATTACTGCAATGTTTATAATGGGGTTTTGGTAGTCCTTGTCTGGCTGTAGATGGATGTGAGCGCCCTGATGGACAATGTCACTTTCCCAGCAGCTTGTATCACATGGTCCTTGCTCTCCAGTTTGTCTCAGTGACAATTCTAAACTTTGTGCAAGCACAAACCCCTCTCCTTTGTGGACACTGGCAGTAGTTTTCTGTGAAATGTTGCACTTCAGCAAGCCTCCACATGTGGGAGGAATATTTCTAGCATACATTTTTTCAAATCTGTCTTTTCCTTTGTTGCCGTCTTATTCCATCTGCTTATAACAGGATAAGAGGAAGTTAAACTGTTCCTGTTTATCTTACAGGACTTAAAGTGGTACAGAGTGTGTAAGACTTCTCTTGGGGAACACCTGCTTCCCAATAATCTCCTTGAATGTGGAATCATTGTGATGAGAAACTGACTGGTAGAGTGAGTAACGGTTGCCTAGGCTGGCTCAGAAGCAAGGAAGGAAGTTATTTTTTACCAGAGATAGAGAAGGTAATATGTAGAGTTGTAATAATCTTGCCAGACCTGCTGCCCACAAGATCAGATATTTAATGTAAGTTAGTTAGCTGGGCTCCTGAGACAGTAAATAGCAAAAAAGATGCATTGTCAGAGGGCAGTTTATTCACTTCTGAGACACACAACAGAGGCCCTTTCCAGAGAGCAGTTAGTAAGAAATTTATAGAAACTTGGTTGTTGCTAGCACAGATGTATTTTAAGTGGTCCATTGTTAATTTTGTAAAATCCTACAAAATTGAGGTAGCAGATAAGTTACAAGTTTAAAAGATGTTTATGCTCAGGGTAGATGCTTGTGTCAGCACCAGGGAACTTGAGTAAATTCTAAGCATGCAAGCTCCAAAGGTGAAAGAAAATAACAAAAAGTAAGAGCAACAGTAAAATTACTTAGGAACATCTTTTAAGTAGTTTTACTGGAAATTTTTGACACAAGTGCATCAGAAATTTATATAATTTAGAAAAACAAGATGGTTCGTAGTTTGAATGTCAGCTCAGAGCTGACAGTCTGTGTTAGGCAGTAAACTCGATTTTTGGAGCAGTGGAGATTTTTGACAGTGGACAGTTTATAACAGCAGCTCCAAGCCCGACTTCTTCAGGTGTGACTTTTTCAGGTGATGTGGAGTCATTGTTGCCCTCTGCTGGCATCTGCTGAAAGCTCCTAAGGCTTTCCTCATCAAGCACCATGGTGTCCGTGGTTGATTTCAGAGGGACACTGTTAATCTGTTTCAGACAAACTCAAGCCCATCCTTTGAAGGCAAAAGTCTTTCTCTTTAAAGAGACATGAGGGTGGTGGAAAGAGGGAGGAGGGTACAACTCCTACCTGTCATCGCTCATCTGCTTACAAACTGCTGAAAGCTTTAAATTCTCCATTCAAAAGCCCCCAGACATAAAAATGTCAGCTGAATTAATTCAATATTTGAGTACTGACAACTGTTGGAGTGTTTGAATTTCGGGGGCATGAATTAAAGGCATCGAGGGTCAGGAGAGAGAGGATCATATATCAAACTGCTCAGTGAAAATACAGCTCTAACACAGAGGTTGTCATCATCCTAAAAAGAACCCCAAAACCCCATTTCACACAGTTGAGCTTTCTGAGAGATGGCAGAACTCGAGAGAGAAAAATATTTGGGCTTACAAGTGCCTTGCTGGCCAGTCTTGTGCTTCTGACGTTCACAGTTCCCTATACAGAAATAAAAGACAAAAGAACAAAATAATCTGTCTACAAAATAGGGGAGGGTGGCCATCCTCTTTCCTAAATAATCATCTCACCTCAGGTGCCCTTGAATCTCTACACAGTGTGTGAAAATGGAGATTTCATGTCCAGCAGTGCCTCTTTGTCAATATTTTTGGGGCATCAGAGAAATAGTGTGGTTTGGGTTTTTTAAAACTGAAATGGAGTTAATCTTGCTTGCTTATTTTAGAAGATTGAGTGTGAGTGTTAATAAGTGCTTGACATTTGGTCTGTGTTAAATCTATGCATGCAGAAATATCTTTGTGAGCAGAAAGCTGTGCATTGACTTTTATAAAACAGGCTTTGCTCAACTTGTGACAAACTTTTATTTGAAAAGACACCTTCAGCATTATGGTTGTGTAGAACAAAATCCATTTTGTTAACAGAAAATTTTCTATCATTTTTTGTACTGTATTTTGTAATAGAAACAGCCTGATCTTTGCTTTTAAAGTGTTGTATGCAGGAACAGGAGGCAGTACACTCAGATACCAGTGCATTGCCTGAAGAGTTAAAAATTCAAGTACATTTCTTCCAAATGATGATGCTCAGAGACTCTTTGCTGTTTGTGTCTGAACAGCTCAGTATCCACATTACACTAATGTGAGTTTGGGAAAATGGATGCCAAATGACACCGGTGTAATGGAGCATTAAACAAACACCTTTCAGATATGGGATGCTGCAAGGGAGATGCTAACACTGTTCTGCTTCTACTTCAGTCATAAATTGGGACACAGATATTGCAGAAACTTTTGATTAACAAGCTTCTAACACAGATCCAGCATTATAAAAGAGTGGATTTTATATTCCATTGGGATTCTGACACCCAGAGGCCTCTAATGACCACCAGATGTGAAATAGAAAAAATATTTGGGAGCAGTTAATGCCTAACCATAAAAGTGACCATGTGTAAATCACTGTAGAATGTGGTTTGAGCAAGGACATTAGGTGTTTTCTTTTTGGTTTTACTTCCCCCAAGGCTGTCTGTGTGTATTCATATATTGTAGTGCAAAATCAGTCAGCAGAGAGGAATATTTTGATCCAGCACTCCATCCCACTCAGGCAGGATTATTTGTAATTTTTCTAAAGTTTAAATCTGCTCTTTGAAGAGAAAAGCAGTTCAGTTTGACAAAGAGCTGTGCTGCAAGGCCTTCCTCCTCTGAGGGCACATTTCTGGGTCCTGATGCTTCTCTTGTCCTCAGGTGAGCGTCCTTACCAGTGTCCCTACTGTGACAAAGCTTTCAGCAAGAACGATGGCTTGAAGATGCACATTCGCACCCACACCAGGGTAAGTCCCACACAAGGGGCAGTTTTTATGCTTGCTTGAGGATTATCTGGGACTCATGTGCTGAAAAGTAATTAATTGCTGTTTGTGTAGAGATTAGGCTCTGCCAACCAAGGTATTTTATGCCTATCAAAATAAGAGGCAAAGATTCAAGTCATTAACTTGCAAATTCTAATTAGAACTCCATTACCTTCTATTTTTTCTGTGTTTAATTTCTTTTATGTTGAAATAATAGCTGTACTAACCTCTTGATTTAACTCATGGTTATTTATAGATATAAATTAATGTTGTTTACTGAGTAAACAGCTCTGTAAAGGCTTCACTGTGACTGAAACTTCAATATCCAGTGCTTTGATTCTTACTGTGCCTGTAAAGTCCAGTCACTGTGAGCTTTTCTAGAGGCTGTACTTTATTAACCGATGACAATTTTTATATAACTTTATTTAACTGGGAGTTGTTACAGCTCATAGAGATCAGTGCAGCCTTGAGGCCAAACCAAGAAAATTCTGCATCTACTGGGAAATAGGAAAGGTGACTTTTACCTTAGTAGTCTCCATATGCAAGTGGGCACCCAGAATTGCTTTCTAAATAAGTAAAATTAAAAACTGTTTAAATTTCTACTGTTCTGTGTGGGTTTTAAGCATATTAACTCTGAGGTGCTAGATAAAGTTGTAGCTTTTGTACCCCAAGCTATGTAAGTAATGAGCATACTCTTGGTAGTTCAATGGGAGCAGGCTAGTCTCATGTTGTTAGTTGTTTCTCCTTTTTTCCCAGCTGTTAAATCACTTTAAGAAGTGCTATAAATTCTTTTCTGTTGTTACTGTCCCCTCTTAACTGTGTTTGCACCAGGAGAAATTTCATGACCCATCTAAGTTCTGCATGACTGATGGGTAAACAAGCTCTGAAACAGTGCCAAATCCAATTTTTTTTTCTCCTGATTTTTCATACAGTTTGAGTAAGAACAACAAACACTCCTCAGCCTCTGTAGAAGAAAAATAGTGGAAAAATAATGTTATTGGGCATTTAGAGTCTACAGTTATTTACACTATGTGATGTTTTCTTCTAAGCATTTTTTAGCTGATAGGAAAGGGAGGAGTTAGGAAAATAAATTTTAAGGAGTGGATATTTCTTTTTAATATATGTAGACACTGTAATTAGACAGGCTTTAGACATAATAAAATTTGTTTTAAAATGTCTCAGGAAATGCTCTACTGTACCATGGAGGCCAAATACCATCCTTAGAGGTACAGAGAACTCAGTGCACACCAAACGTAATCTAAGTGTTTCCATATACTTGAGATGTATTGGTCATCTACATCTCCAAGGTCACATTTCAGGTTTTTTATTTCTGTGTGTGAAGGTGCTAAGAAGACTGCTGGTCATCCCCACAGCTATGCTGTAGGATTAAAATGTGCAGGCCAAACATGGTTTTTTAGACTTGATTAGCTTTTGGTTCTTTTTGTGGTGGTGCTGCTCCTATCCCAAAACGTGACAGTGAGGCTCATTCATATTGGATTGCCATTACATGTTCATTTATCTCCATGTAAATATTTTTTTTACTTTGAAGTAACAACAATCAGTACTGATAACATTTACATTAATACTCATTTCTTAATTGAAGTCTGTTGCTATAATTTTGCATGTCCCAACTTCCCCTCTTCCTCCCAGTTCACCTTATTTAATATTTAAATAGAACTGGACAGTTAAAAAATCAAAGGAGGAGGAAAAAAATGGGTTGAAATTATTAATAAAAACAAAGTTTATTACTGACTTGCATGGATTTTCAAGCCAGGAAAAGGAGTTATGCCAGAGTCTGTTCTGCAGAACATTATCCATGGAGTACTACAGGATAATAAGCTATTGTTGTTTTATTGTTCAGGTGAGTAAATATTAGTGCAAGGTATTTGTAAATAGCTTGTACCAATATTAGTGCAGGTACAAGGGAATAAACATGTATTTTAGCTGATGTGGAAGTACAGAGTGGTGAAGGGAAGTGGAAAGGGAAGGAAGGGAAGTGTGAGAGCAACAATACTGAGATGTAAATGGGGAAGACACCATTTGTGTCTTGGCAGGAATGTGAAGATTGATTTAATCTCAGTAGTAGATTGATGGCTTGTCAGGAATTCAGAGTACAAGAACCAAACCAACGCCCCTTGAGCAGAGAAAACGGCTGCTGAGCTGTTCAGGTGTGTCTTTCCTGAAGTGAGGGCTTGTGATCTGAATCCTCACTCTGAAGGAGATGTGTTCTAGCTGCACAGTGTAAGGACTTCTCCGGGGCAGAAAGAAACCTGTGCAGAAAGAGTTTGAGACCCCTGAGCACAGTGCTAATGCACTAGGACTTGTTTAGTGTTCCTAGGCTGTTTAAACAAAGATGAACTAAAGATTAGGAAATAAAAAATGCACTGTGTTTGCCAAAAGTTTGGGTCCTTCTGTCAGTTCTAGGAACTGGAAAAACCAGGAAGTCACACTTAAAATTTCTCTTTTCAGTCATCCCATGTTTTGACTTTTAAAAATGGTGTAAGGTTGTTTGCTCTTTCTTTTTTTAACCCTTTCCTGCACGTGCATTTTATTTGAAATTTATTCTTGCATGCAAAATCATTGTTGAAAGAGTAAATAGTGAGATGTATGAATACTGAAAGTATTTTTCTATCAGCTGTGCCTAGTAATGTGGAAATAAACACAATCATAGCACCCTTCTGCAATGATAAATTTTTTATTCATAAATATCTTGAAAAAAAGAATCCGGTCTTTTGGCCAGAAAGTTTGTGAAAAGTAGCTTAAAAGTAATACTGTGGCATTCACCAAAGACAGTAGAGATTAAATCTCAGTGTATTTTACCAGTGGGCTTAAATGCCAGACCTGATGCTGGGGATCAGGGAAGGCTGCTGGAAAAACCATTGTAGAAAGTTGATTAAGGTCTGGCAGCTGCTAAAGTGAGCACAGCCTGGGTGGCCACAGGTGTCAGCTCCAGCTCTGGAGTAAACGCAGAAGGTAAGGCCAAACCCCTGCTGGCCAGGGCAGGGGAGAAAACACCACCCACCTGATATTAAAATGTCACCTGAGTACTGATTTGTTTCTATGAAAGTAAATGTGTTTGCTGTATGGTTTGATGGGTTTGGGGTTTTTTTTCCCTTAAGGAGAAATACAACAGCCTAGGAAAACATAAATGAGGAACTTATTGAAGTTGTTGATGAAATGAGTTTACAGACCATATCCCCTTTGAGGGAGTTACATGCACATTTCCAACCCTCACACTGCAGGAAACTTCAGCTCTTTCCTAAGGCTTTATTCAGGGCCTGACTTAACATGGCAATGTTTGAGTTTAAACATGTGGAGAAATTATTCTGTGTTGTAGCAATAGAATTGCTAATGCTTGGAAATATGGCCATTGATAGGTGCCCAGGGTTGTTGTCATATTGAATT
The DNA here is from genome assembly GCF_000277835.1 of Geospiza fortis. Taxonomy (NCBI): domain Eukaryota; kingdom Metazoa; phylum Chordata; class Aves; order Passeriformes; family Thraupidae; genus Geospiza; species Geospiza fortis. The sequence continues at coordinate 578,382 of NW_005054435.1, read as the reverse complement.
GATGTTTTCATTACTTCTGTGAATGGTGATTTTATTACAGTTGGATTCAGTGATGGAAAACAGAAAAGTCAAAGCTATTTGAAAATGGCTTTTCATGACTTGATTTGAATATTTCATATTTACATATAACAGATATATTTAATTTTTATAACTGCTTTAAAAATCTGAGTTCCAGTGGGTGGAAGCTGCCAGCCTGTGCTTAAATGAGGTACATTTCTGAGGTAATTTAAAAATTACAGACATTTAAGTGTATAATTTTTGTTTCATGCATAAGTGCCTACTATTTTAAAACACATTAATATTTAAATAGGTTTAAACCACAGTATGTGTAGGAATTAACCAACCTTGAAATAATTTTGAGTTTTATTTATGGATTTCATGGGCATAGAGATAAGTCATGGTGAGTATGGCAGTGAGGCAGTTTCCTGTTGAGGACTCTTGCAGACAGTGTTTTTGTTCCCTGACCAAGAAGAGGTCCTGAGTTAAACAGGCTTTTCAAGGCACTCATTTAGAACTTTACACTGCCCCCTCTTCTTTAACCCAAGGAATATTAAAATAGTAATACATGAGAAATAATGCAAGGACAGTATTGACATAATTTCACTTCTCCTGTGTTTCTCAGGTAATATTTGAACCTAAAGTTTGAGAAAGTGTTGTGTGTTTTAGGAGCACCACAGAATGCTATTGTAAAAAAATACTTCTTTGTGTACTAAATATAGACTTCACATGACAGTGAGTAATGAGATAATATGATGTGTTGATTGAATTTGGAGGGGATTTTCGATCTTGGATTTTATCTATATTTCCCTGTTGGTGAGATAAGGGTTGAGTTCCCATCCGTCTGCCTGAGGATGATGACTTTGCCAGGGTTGTGGTTTCCTTGCTTTTGGAATCTGTGTTTGCACATAGAATGTGGAAGGTTTGAATCCCACTGCACCTATATTTTCACACTTTTTAATGTAATGTTGACTGATGATCATGCCTTCCTCATAGAGTGAAAATGTACTTTTTCTATATTGATACTGTTATTTTCCAGGAGCAGGTGAACATCTATAGGATTTTCATCAATGCTGATTAAATAAACCCTCCTTCACTAAATTTTAGGGCCAGAAATTACCTCAGCAGTTCAAAAAAATTGCAAAGAAATGAGAACTTCTCAGTTTATGCGCAGCAAATAGGCAGGACTGTCATGGAAAATTGGAAATTATGATATGGTAAAGCCCAATGAATTGCACATACTGGATCTTTTTAAGAAATGCAGGTTTTTTTCCTGGCAGGCATTTCAGTGAAGATTCATGCTTTTGTGTTAATTGTAAATTTTATTGCAAAAAAGATTATTTTTACAATACTCCTAAAACTGAATTAATTGAGACCTGTTCTAAAAAAAACATTAGTCATTTCAAATAAAAGTCACATTTTGTTTAAATCTACCAGAATTATTTCACAGTTGTTTTAACAGGAAAATTTTTTGGCCTGCTCTAATTGTTGGAAATATTTTTTAAAGGATTTTGCTTTTCAACGTGTTCTTGTAAAGGGATTTTTAATTGAGGCTTGATATTATAAGTTTCAAATCCCTACTATTTCTGTAGAGCTGTAAATTCTCATCACCCTTTGTCTTCCAGTGTCAATGTTATGTCAGTAATTTAAGTAGATCTCTGTCTCTGGGTCAGCCACTTGCTGTAACCTGCAGAAACTTTCTAGTTCTAAGAGAGCATCTTGTTAATTCTTGAATTTTTTTCACACTTAGATACAAAACTGGAGTCCATTAACTTGGGCTATCTGTGATTTCAATTGTAAGCAGATTTCCTGCATTTTCAGGTTGGCGAAGCTGAAGGATTTCCAGATTTCTCTTTGAGAGTAATGAGCTCCTGGTAGCTGCAGATATGACTGGTGTATTTTAATGTTATCTGGCTGGTCATGTTTGTTCATTCTAGGCCAATTTTTCCATTTGCCTGATTTTTTTTCAAAACAGTTTTTTTATTAGCCCTCTGTTCAGGTGATAGTGCAAATATATAAATGTATTTAGTAACAGTAATACTGATATTTTCAAAATTTTCACATAAAACGCCTTTTGTACCAGATAGTGTTACTGTATCAGTATCTCCTTAATAGACATTTTAAGGTTTTTCTGCGAGCAAAGAAAGGCTTTGTTTTAGAATAATGGAAAGAAAAGAATTATGTATTTTAATTTTTTTGTGTCCTGTAGCATCACCATTATTCCTGTCTGTCAGTTTTCAAGTTCACGTCACAAGTGTAAATATTTACATGTAATACGAGACCTGATAAGCTTTTCCTTTTTTCTCTGAACTTCTCTCAAGCTTCCGTTTTCAGCATGTTGAAAATACAGACCCATCAAGTTGGTAGTTGTGTTCTTAACTCTTAGTTTAATCTTGAGATATGTTTATTTGGTAATAAAAATAATAATAATAATAACAATGTTTAAATTATGTTTGTCTTGCTGTAACTGTTGAGCTGATGAAATGCTTTCTAAATCTGAATTTAGAACTAAGTTGGAGAGACTCCTACCGAAGTCATTCACGTTTCACCTGTGTAACCAATATTACCAGGTTTACAGAGCACAAGTGCTACCTTAGTGTGCATAATGTATTTATATTTCTTCAGGGACACACAGGCAACTGCAGCAGCAGCTAGCAGTTCAGATATTGTGCATTTGAGTAATTCCATCTGCTGTGCTTGCAGGACACTCTGTGCACACTTTGTGTCAAGCTGTTGAAGGTGCACCAAATGTCCTTGAGATTTGTCGTGTTCTGAGTGAGGTCTTTCTAGTGCAAAGCACAACTTAACTTAGAATTCAAGATGTGATTTGTGATTGAGCCATCCACGGACACAGGCTCAGTTTTATTTGATGTGGTTTTTAAAATGTTTAATTTCTCTCCGTTTTAATCGTGAAACCCGCCAGAGATGGGAGCTTTTAGGTCAGCATGTGTCAGACTTCCAGCCAAGCTCCTTCCGGAGTACCATTGGGCTCTGCTTGGCCTTTCCTTTTCAGAGGCAGAAAGATTGTAAATCCTGATCTGCATATTTCTATTTATACCTGGCATGCTTAAAACTGAGATATTAAATCACTGCAGTATCAGCCATGTCCTGTCTCTCTCACTGCTCCCTTCCTCGTTTGGATGGTCAATAAAAGAGAACACATGTAACCCTTCAGCTTGGCTGCCACCACAGCCATGGCCTGGCAGATGCTTCTTCAGCAGAGGGCAGATTTATAGTACCAGCACTTGCTAACTCTTCTGAAGTCAGATTTGGATCATTTTCCCAATGAGCTCCTGTTTGTTGATAGTTAGTAGGTTTTTCCCTTTTCTTCATGTTTTAAATTTGTCCAGCTTTTTTCTTATCTCAGTGTTGGCCCCTTTTGTCCTTTGGTGGTGACATTAGCTTTTTCAGACCTATTGCCATGGTTTTTATATTTTTTTTGTCTGCTCAAGTTTAAAGCAGTGATGATTATGCCAAGCAAATATCACTTTTTCCATGTTACAAGTGTTGCTTTCTCCAGCCATTGTGCAATGGAAATTTGACATGAAGGGGAGAAGGAGCAGAGAGAAAAGGAAAAGCACAGAATGTTTTGTTTTGAAGAAATTGATCTGTGAGGATGATGTTTTCTTCAAAATCAACAACAAAAAAAAAGTCTTTTTCTCTGGAGATAAACTGAGGGCCAAGTTTTGCTCTGGACAGCACTACTGGTTTTCCTGAAACAGACACAGATGTGAATGGAGGGCAGCTTCACTCGGGAGAGAGGAGGCTGGTGTGAATCAGTCATGTCTGCTGAAGTCACTGGAATATACAGATGGAAGGGATCTAAAATTAGATCAAAGACAGCTTTGGATGTGTTTCGTGCACTACAGATGTGCATTTCAATACAAATGCCAAGGGGGTGTTAGATACACCATTTTAGCCACAGAGAATAATACAAATATAAAATACAGAATAGCCAAACATAACCTGGGGGAAGATTATACAGCCCAGGTTTGTGACTCCAGCTTCCCAGAGTTTAAAATGGCTCTTTGTCCAAATTGGAATCCTGAAATCCATTTAGCACTGGAATGACTGACCTGGTCATTATCAAGCCAGTTCTTCAGTTAGCTGAAGACCAAGATAATAAAAAGGGAGCCAGTCCACCTGGGGCAGCTTGCAGTAGTGAATGCTTTTGTAGGTGTTTAAGATGTGCACATCGTATACTTCACTTTGCACTTTCTGGGGAGCAGCCTCCACACAGAAAGGCTACTTTTGGAGAACTCACAGAAATGTGGTTTGTGTTAACCACAATGCAAAACCAATTAAGGGGTTGTTGCAGAAACCTGCTTTTCACATGGCTTATTTGTACATTTCCCTTAAAAACGCAGACCCTGCTCCTTGAAGTCTTTAGTCAAGTCAGCAAAGCTCCCTGTGACATGAACTTTTTGGTCTAGATGATATTTTTTTTTCTTTTCACAGATCAGTTCAGATCTTTTTTAGGTAATTTGTTATGTTTTGCTGTCTACTGAAGAATCATGGCAATAACACTGCCTTTTCTAGGAAACTTGGGAGGAGACTGCGAAATAAAAGAACCCCATCTTTGCCCCACTGAGGTCTCTGGACTTACCCTAAAGAGAGAGACTGGGACATAGACAGCACTAATTGATTGTGCACTGTGTTAGGTGTATGGTGAATGGAGACCTGATGGTTCCCAGAGACTGACAGTAGGGAGTCAATAACCAGACAGCTTATTTATTCTCTTTGTTGCTTTAATGCCCGAATTGTTCCATCTCATTCATCCTTGGATCCCACATCATCTCCCCAAAGAACTTGATTACTGCCTGTTATTTGTTAATTCATAGATCTAGCTGCTTTTTTTGGCCTATTGATTTGTAGTCATTGCTTTCAATTTAATTTAGTAAAAAGCATTTACTTTTCTTAAAATACCTTTCTTCAGAACTTAAGCAGTACAGAATTAGAGACCACAGAAAAAGGTAGAACAGGAGTGAAGGAAGTCTAGTTGGTGCAAAAATAAGGGTGCCTCTAGAACATGAAAGTTTTAATGAGGCCATGTGCACTGCCATAATGTTAATTATTGCATTTAATTGATTTATTGTTGATTTCTATACAGTTTTTCTGTAACTTTAGTGGAATCAAGGAGGAATTACACCTATAAAAATTTCTATATTAAGGAAGAACATCAAAGAAAAAATCTTTATATAAGTGGGTTTCCTTATTTATCTCTAATTATTTGTTTCAGGTCAGTGAGATTGCAACTTTTCTAACATCATCTTTTACAGTAGCTGCTAACCAATAGTTCTAATAAAAATACAGATGGTTTTGTTGCCATCTGCACTTCTTTTGAGATTCTGCAATGAGTATGTGATTAACCTTCTGTCACCACTTTTCAAAGTAAGTTTTTCTGCTACCACAAGCTTTCCTTGTACATCCTCTTCCCCTGCTTGGAAACCTCCAGACAAACTCGAAGTTTCTGTAGATAATCTTACTTGTCTGTGTGCTTTAAGCATTTTGGAGGGATAAAGGAAAGAACATTGGAATTTTATGTTTCTGTACCTTTCACGTGACAAAAAGCAGACTCCCCAAATGGCTGAGTCTGAAAGACTGGAACGGATAATTAATTCATAAGTGGGTGCTGAAGTGGAAACTGTCAGGCCACAGCTTTCCCAGCTTTCACGTAATCATTTGAAAGTCGTTTTCTGTTGTTTTCACTGACTCTAATACCTTGGAGAGAAAATAAAACTTGCACCATCCAGCATGGAATTCCACTCCTTTAATGACCTGGGCTCTGTGTTGACTCACTTTCACTCGCTGTTGTCATTGCACGCAGGAAAAGCCGTACCAGTGCTCCGAGTGTAACAAGGCTTTCAGTCAGAAGCGAGGCCTGGACGAGCACATGAGGACCCACACCGGGGAGAAGCCCTTCCAGTGTGATGTGAGTTCCTCTCCTCCTTTCCCTTTGTCTTCTCAGCCTCAGGATTTAATTGCAGGGGTATTGTGGCCTTGCACTTACAGCTTGTGGCATGGTTACACTTCACGTGGGCTTGGATTGCCCACGTAATGCAAGGCTGTTCAGGGAATTTCATGTACCCTCTTTGCTTGCCAAGAGCCACGCACACCCGTTCATTTTATGGTTTTGGATCCCATAAGAGTTATTTTCACCATTAGTAATGCAATTTGGATGTTACCATTTACAAGTTCATGCTGCTTGGGTTCCTGTATGAATTGTATGACAGGTTAATAGTTGGAGATTAGCTTGTGTAGGGAAAGGAATTTAATTTATTACATGGAATCTCAATGCTTCTGATGTTGAATGACACAAATATGAATTCAGAATTGGCTGTTTCTGGTGAAATCTCATCTGATATTTTCAACATCTGCTCACAGCCTCTTGTTGCTCAGTGAGGGAATCTGGGATGCTGTGCACGCTCGCAGGGCTGAAATGCAGCATATCCTGTGACAGTTCATAGATCACTGTCAGGTAGGGAGGTAGGTGGGAAGGCTGAATGTGCAGAAACTGTTGGAGAATAATGTCTTCCAGAACTATCAAATGCCAAAATTGTTGCTCAAGGATTTAGAGGAAGGCATCAGAACGGGTGTAGAATTAGTGTAGGTGTTTTGTTTTGTGATACTGACTCTTCATGAGGCAGTCACGGGGGAGTGCCAGCTCTCAATTATATCCTAGATGGCTCAGTCTGAGCAGCTGTAAATTGCCTCAGAAATTTATATAATTAGATGCAAAATTAGAATAACAGCTTGGCAGGGAAGTTTCAAGGGTTTGTTAACTGTTCTGGTTTTTAATGAATGATCTGATGTCATTTCATTGAGAGTAAAATATATTAATTTCGTGAAAAAGTTCAACTAAGATATTTTGCTGATGTCTGCAAGTTAGGAGATTTGCTGTATTCTTTTGGGATAACCTCAGCCTGGCTCTGGATAGTACCTTGAGGATTTCTCTAACTCCAAATCATTGTCAATAACTTTTTCAGCTTTTAGATTGTTATACTGTTTAGCAGCTCTTGGCCAGCTTGCAGTGTAAATGCAGTTTTTCCCACATTGTGGATCCAAGATTCACTGTTATTGGATTCAGAGTGTGCTTTTGCTGACTGACTTGGTATGGTGGTTATATTTTATTATTTTTCCTTGCTTTAATTACCGATAGAAGCTGTATGAATGCATACTTCCCTGTTTCAGCTTTTCCTTCAGTTTTACTCATGAAACAAGTAGAGCTGTACTTTCCCAAACCATAGCATTTCTAGAAACAGCTGTAATCTGTGTCTAGTCTTAGTCCTTCACTTGAGAATCCTTCAGAGTGTACCTTCAGTTACTGGTGATATTTTTTGTATTTCAATTTTCTACCTTGTTTCACCAAAATCAGTCTTCAGAAGGAGCCTTTTGCTGGCTGCAAACTGCCAGAGGCTGCTGATCTTTTGGGGTTTGGACATAAGAGCAGTTACCTCCACTGTTCACTCCTGCACGCTTGAGTCACCCAGGTGCCCACCATGGTCTGTTGCTTAATGCACACTTGTAAAGGGTTAAAATTGATGTTTTCAGTAATTTCTCCTTATTTCACCTGGGCTCCTGTTCTGCACATGCTGGGGACACAGGAAATGTCCCCCAGAGCAGCCCATTCCTCCAGAGCTGTCTTGCACATTGCATGATTCCAGGTGTTTATGTAGCAGTTACAGGAAAAGCAGTAGTGGACGATTACAGAAAAACGTCCCTATGGGGGACATTTATTGTGGACTACCTGATTTTTTACCTACAATTTTTTATTCTGCTCAAGATAGCTTTAGATGCTCTCATTATTTTTTCATATAATGACTTGAGTGGTAATTTATGACAGCAGCTTCCACAAGTTCTTATCTCTGGAATACCACATACCAATTATTTTAGTCTATATTTTTGCTTTAAATAGATGTTCTTTTCCAGGGTCAGAAATAAAAATCATGTCTTCTCTTCCTGTGTCATTCACTCTCAGGCACATGGAACAGTCATTACAGTGCAGGACTGAGTTACATGTGAAATTAATCCTTGTACTCTGTTTGAGGAAGGTGCTGCAGTTTATTTATGTGTCTATTCCTGTGTCTTATCAGTCAGCAAAAGCATTTTCAGACCTTAATGTCTCAAAGCTCTCACATCCCACAGATCATAGTGGAAATTGAATATTCCCATTTTAAAATGGCAGTTCTAATACATGTCACCTAGAAAAGTGAAAATAACTGAAATATGGAAATGGAAATGCAATTTTTCATAGAAAATTAGATGTCTGTTCTCTCCAGACCAGACTGTTTTTTACTGGAAGACCAATTGAACTTCAGTTTCTCAGAGACAATAGATTATTTTTGGGGGGCAGAAAGGTCAAGTGCTGCCTGTCCTGGTTTCTTTCCAATACAGTATTTCCTTCTACTCTGCCTCTGCTTGACCTTACACTTTATTTCAAATGTCAGTCTTTCCATCCTCCCTACCTGACCAAAACTTTGATCATTTTGAAGAGACTGATTAGAGCTCAAGTGCACATGAGCAAGAGTGATTGTGCATCTGTAAAGTATCAGTCATGCTTACAAAATTGATATACAAATCAAACTCTTTAAAAAAATCCCCAAAACTTTTCTGCATAAGAATAGCACAGAATGTGCCATACCTTTAATAATCCTGTGCTTTCCATGTGTTTTTCTGAGGAAGGAAGGTAGCACAACATGTTAGAGCCTTGGAGGAACACAAGGACACATTACATTGGTCACATGAGCAGAGTAAATGAAAGAAATTTACTTTGAGGCTGTGTTATAAGCTGTTTATTTTAGAAATGAAGAGATGTGTGTAAGATACACAGAACACCCATCTTGTCTTGTGTATATCCCTGGCCTCCTGGCTCTCAAGAAACATGGAGTATGAGTATGTGACACTTCCAACACACTGGGATTTGTGGCTGTTATTAGATAAATGTTATGGGTTCCCTTTGTGTGCTCTGTGAAGAGGAAACAGAAACCTGGCTTTGGCAAAAGCAGGGCTCAGAGCTGACCAGTGGGTGCTGTAATTGCGGTTCACTGTCAGTAATGAAGGGGTGGCTGTTGCTTGGGTCTCAAAGAGGTTTATTCAGAGGTTATTCACTGGGGAAAAGCTGGAGAGCTGCAGTTGCTGCATGAAGGTCTTCAGCATTACATCCTGTCATAAAGCCAAAAATGTTCTAGTGCAGCAGCACACAAAGTGTGGGGAGAAATTATTTTGGGTATGAAATTTGCCTCTGACCATTGCCATTTTATGGTCATTTACTGGTTTCGCCTTAATTGGTTTAAAATCCATATGCTGGAGGTCAAGGTGATCTGTTTGGATAGTCAGCTCTTGTTGTGGTTTCAAAAGGAATCAGTCATCATTCAGCATTTGCAGTAGTTGGGTGCCAATATAAATTTAAAGCTTTGTTTTACTCCAGAGGGATTGTCCTGTGTTCCTTGAGTTTTTATCTGCATGAAAGAGATGTTGTCTGGAATGAACATGGAATTTTAAGAGTGCAAGCCTATGGATGTTCATTCTTGTTTAATTGTATGACTTTTGTCCGTTTCATTTGTCAAATCAGCAGCTGCTTCCTTTTCTTTTTTTCTTCAATTCCCTGTCAAATTCATGCTAGTATATTTCCTTGCACAGTAGGTGTGACAGTATAACTGCACAGTTTCAGTTGAGTTGATGTCTTGCCTTAACTTCTAATTCTAACTTTCCTTTGCTGAACTTTTTCTTTTAACCTTTTGTGTTTTTCATTTTAACTTCAATACAGGGCTTTTTATAAAGGAATGACTTTAGTATGGGCAGAGTCCCTCATGCCTCTGTCCATCTCTTCAAATGGCAGAATGAACTGGACTGCTTGGAGTACAGTGAAGGAAGGAGAGCAGCACACCAGATAATAATGCAAAGGAATTGCACCTTCATTTACCAGATGTCTGCCATTTTCCTGGCCAGGCAGAGAAAGGCTGAAACAACGAGGTTTCCTTTACATTAGTAGTTAATCTTTCTTGCAGTTTTCAGAACCTGTTCATTCTCACTCCTCCCTCCTTGCAACTGAGTAATTGGAACTGATTCTTTTGAAAATATTTCATTTGAACTGATGTTTGCTCATGATGCTTTGTCACAATTTTTGCTGCATCCCAGATAGAACACTAGCTTTAAAAAAAAACTGAACAAAGCACCACAATATTACCAGGACACCCTAATGTGTTGGTATTTTGAAGATTGAGTCTTTTTTACACAGACAGCATCCTTGTGCCTGTGGTACCACTCCTAATATACAGCATAAAAATGTTCCAGGCAGAGTAAAAATCTTTCAGGTGCTCTGAAGGAATTTTTCTTCCAAAGACCAGCTAATTTATTAAGTACAGCAGGTATGTGGCCTCAGTGATGTAACCTTAGGAGTGTTATACATGCTTGAGATTTTAATACTTTGTCTGTCTTTGTCTTGTGTTCACTGCCTCAGGTTTGTGACCTGTCCTTCAGCCTGAAGAAGATGCTGATCCGACACAAGCTGACTCACAACCCCAACCGCCCCATGGCAGAGTGCCAGCTGTGCCACAAGAAGTTTACAAGGAATGACTACCTCAAAGTGCACATGGAAAATGTCCATGGAGAAACTGACAGCTAAATACAGCTTCAGTGAGAAGGGTGGATCCAAAGTGGTGCATTTGTATGTGCATGAATTTCAGACTTCCCACCTGGCCAGCAAGCACAGTCAGGGGAAACAACTGTATTGCCTTCACATGTTTTTTTTCCCAATTTTGTTGTAAATATGTTTGTCTTACAGGGTTTTTTTCCTACTTTCTAATGTAAAACAGCTTGAAAATTTAAAAAAATGAAGATACAAGAACTTTGGAAAAATTTTATCCTCATTTAAACAAAGAAGCTTTAAACAAACTTTTCTTTGTTAATGACATCCTTAGAAACTTAGATATTAGTAGCAGTGCCTGGAAATCCTGGACACTTGCAACTAAACTCTTGGCTGCCTGCAACTGTATTTCTGTATCTAACCTACAACGCTACATTAAAATTATTTAATTTGAAACCACACAGAATTTGTCATTCTAATTGACTGCTGATTGTATCCAGGCTTGATTTATTCATATCATAATTCTGCATTTTGTTGTAACACAATTTTGTCTTATTTTATTTGCAGCTTTCTCATTACTGTATGAAACTCATTAACTTGAATTGATTCTTGAGGTGCCAGAATGTGTGGGTAGAGAACTGTGGAAATGTGTCAGCATTCAGTATTCCTGCATGAGACTAGGGAGGATTTATTTCATCTGGTTACACGAAACAAGACTGAAGTGAAAATTTTGAGCAATTTAGTTTTAAGTGCTGTATTCATACTCATCACTGTGGCTGGCAAGGCAAGTGGAAAGACATCTGAACAGGGTGGCTTGAGCAGCTAGAATTGTTGAGTTTACATATGTTTGATTTCCTGGTGAATAGCTGGTTCCCACAGTGTTTCTACCTGCTGAATCAGATGCCCTGGATTTCTTCATATCACTTAAATACTTTTCTCTTTTTTTTCCTTAGTACTGTTCATGAGCACTGGGAAAAATACTGCTTTAAAACCAAGTAACAACCAAATTCTTCATGTTATCAGAATGAGTTGTTTGCTGCAGAAGACTTTTCAAAAGAGTTCCCACAGGCGCTCTTGTACAGCCAGATAACCAATAAATTCTTATCTACAAGGACAGTAAAACTGTAACTTCAGAGGGTGATTGCATGTGGAATTCCTGAGTTATCAGCAGTTAATATTAAGGCTCTGGCATTAGCAAACTGTTCAGATTCATTTTGGACCTGTCAGTGTTTTGCAAAATGAACTGGGACATCTGTATAGAGTTCCTGCAGATTTTGGAGAAGTGTAATTATGAATAATTCTCTCATTTGTGGCAACCTCCTATGTGTAAAAGTATCCTAAGCCTTCATGCACTATTTGCTTCCTGAGAGGTAAGAGAAACTTGGAGACTTTGCCAGTTCCATTCCACAAATCATCTGTTCATATAAATTAAATATGTTCTAAGTTTCCAAGACAAATGTAGTTGAAATAAGCATTACAAAATTGAGTAAAGAATATTTCAGCATTTGTAGAGATTTTGTTACAATTTATCAAAACAGTTTATTTCTAGGTCCAGAAAATTTTAATTTACCGGTAGCTGGTATAAAAAAGAATATAATTTTAAGTGTTAGATAGCAAAAGCAACCAGTATCATATCCTGAGTTGTGTGATCAGTTTTTAGCTATATGTTCTTAAATGTCTCCAAGGAGAATTAGATTGGTCACTTTTTTGACATGTCTGGAGTGGGTTACTTTGTTGTTGTTGTTGTTTGCCTTTTTGACATCAGTGAAAAGAATTGAGTCATAGGAAAACCAAGATTCCAACTGTTTGTTTTCCAGCCTCTTATATTTTTCCTTCTATTTGGTCAATACAAACTCAGGCAAAAAGAACAAAAGAAGGAAATTAAAACACTAGAAAAAAAACCCAAAACAACCAGAAGTGAAGGTTGTCTAAGGAATTCTTGAGGAACAAGTCTGTTAAAATACAAAGAAGACAATTCTTTTGTGGAATAAAAGAGGATAATTTAACATATTTACGTGTTTTGCGTAGGATTTTTGCCAGAGATCTGTACTGCAAAGTTGCTATGTGTTTAGGGTTAATATCTACTTTTGATGAGAATATCTAGTTGTCAAAGTCAGTAAGTAGAGAGGAGAATATCCTGTTTTTTAAATTATTTCTAGGTGAGCTACAATACATAAGGATTAATCTTGCTGTATGTAATCAGCAACAGCAGTTAAGCAGCTGAAGCTTTGATCTTGTTAATGCTGTCAACAGAACAAGGGATTGACAGGATCCATGAGGGAATTCAGACCTTCCTGGCAAACACAAGAAGCAGGTGCAGGAGGTTGAAGCCCAGCTCCAGGTGAGCGTCTTTTCTATTCTTGTCCTCCAGGAACTTTCCCTTTGGGCTAAAATGGCTGCAGACCTGAGCTGCTGCAGAGCCAGCACCTGGCTTGGCAGCTGCAGGTCTTGCCACAGCAAGAGCTGCCCTCTTCTTTCCATGGGGGTCTGAATTTCTCCCAGTCAGAGGTAATATGTTTCCCATTACTGGATTCATGAACTGTGTAATTGATTTTATATGCAAGGCAGACTTACCAGTATGCTACATATTTTTATTTGATCTGTAGCTTTCGTAAAGAAAAAAAAAAGGAGCAAATCATAACAAAGGGAAAGGAAAAAAAAAAGCAAACCAGCAAGCCCTTCTTCTTTGAGTAAAAATTTTCATTGGCAGTGTCCCACTTGGTATTACCTGGAAAAAATAAAGAGCGTTTCCTTCATTTGATTTTGAGAAGTGATAAAGTGAAACCTGTTGCTGTAAAGGTAATTGTAAATTTTTAGTGTTGTGTTTGTATGTTTGTTCGTTAATCATAATTTGTAAAATGCTGACTTTTCCTTAGTGAGTGGTGCCTTGCAGAATAATATCAAAATCTAGAGATATTGCTGTAAGTGTGTAGTCACTGCAATTTTAGAAGGTTGTGACTTTTTTCCCCGTGTTCTGTAATTTTGTGCAGACACTGTTCTATTTGTTCCCCTAATTTTTCAATTACCATCGGCCCCTCTTGGAGAGAGCTCCACTTCTGACGTTGGGAACAGCAGCACTCTCACTAGTTCCTTTTGCTTTTCATTCTAATTAGCTGTGTGGCCTAAAGGTGATATAAATCATTAAGATGATAAATATCTTTGCATTTTCTAATGTTAGATTTCTGCTCTGTCTGTATGACTCTGAAGGATTTCATTCATTCTTTAATTTAAACTATCAAGTCCTAAGTAGAAATCAGATAAAGGAGGGGATAGTCTAAGTTAACCTCTGCTCGGCGTTATGTGTTGCTTTAGGTTGCAGCATTTAGTGCTCTGCATTTGTGTCAGTAAGTACCAGTGCTTTTATTCTTCCAAGACACCTGACTCTGTGTTTATTTTAATTTTCAGTTTGAAAGGTAGCATAACAGTCCCTCTAAAGCACCACTTTGAGCAGAGGAGCTCAGTGTGCTGCTGTCAGGGTGTGGTCAGGGTACAGTTAAATGTTTTCAGTTCAGTTACATACTTACTGCACTGAAGTGTTGGGATTTTCCTCACAGTGAGATTTGAAATCTGCTTAATTGGGTTTTTTTGGCAAATATGAGCTCAGAAGTTGTGTTCTTCATCATGAATTCTGGCAGCTGTATGTTCTGTGGTATGTCAAGAAGATGGGAGAAATTTAAGTCACAGGTGAAGAGTTGTCACAGATGAAGTTTTCTTGACCTGGAAAATTATTAATTGAACATTTCAACCTTGGATAGCCAGTCTTTTATTTAATAGCTATTGCCTATTTAGTCCCTTTTATCTCCTGTCCTCTTCTCTTTGTAAGCTGTTCCTGACTCTGTGCAATGCTGTGGGCAGGGGCAGACAGTGACCTGGCAGAGCTCAGTGTTTGCATGGTGTTTGCTGCTCACTTTACTTTCCCTGAGCCCTGTTTGTTATGCTCAAGTAGCAGCAGTGTCATGGAGTTTGTTAACATCAGCTGCCTCTCACCTTACAGCAGCAGAGGGATCAGAGCTGGCCGTGATATCCAAACTGTCGTCACCCTCCAGTGATGAGGGAAATGAGGGGGAAACACCTGCCTGTGTCACAAGTGCAAGAGAGACTTGATGGTCCATTTGTCTCCATGGACTCCAGCTGAGGTAGGCAGGAAATATTCCTGGATCTCCATCACTGTGCTGTACCTGGGCCTGGTACATCAGAAAAATAAATCTAGGTAGTGAGATGGAGAAAGAAAAACAAAGCCACTTAGTGTTTGACTCCTGGTGTTACTGTGTAAAACCACAAGATCTTTCCAACAACTATCCCAAGGAAACTTGGATTTAAGAATTATTGTTCAATTTAAAAAAGAGAAAAATAGGAAGAGTTGCCACCTAGGTTTTTGAAATGGTGTGATCCCACATGGCTTTCACCAAAAGTGTTATATAGGTCAGATATATAAAAGGCTAGAATGGGAAGGTGAGATCACAGCTTCATAGGGCTCTGGAAGTCTGACTCTGTGTGTGCTCCTGGAAATTAGTAGAGTCTAACTAAATTTTGGCATTTGATTCCATTGTCTAGGTTTTCCCTAGCAGGATGTCCTGATAAGCAGGAACTTGGTTCTGTATAAAGACAGCAGAAAATATCCCAGTTTAAATTTGATACTTTGCTCAAAAAAATTTAGAGCAACAATGAGACAAAACTGCAACTTTTTATTATTAAGTTATGTTATATATAAATTTCCCATAAGGCATCTTAATCTTAATTTATCTATATATAAATTTCCCATCTGCATCACAGACAGATATGATCAGCTGTACTTCAAATATCATTGGTCATGTGTTCAAAGCCTTTATCTTTCAAATCTCTGAAGCAATGGAAGTGTCTCAGCATGTTTGTACAGCAGCAGCATCAGGTAGATGTAGCACATAGTGAACTGGGAATAACTGGTTGTCAGTTTTCTAACTGCATTTGTTGTATAGTGAAGCAGCATGTTCTTGGCTGGACAATAATCAAAGAGAAGTTGTTTTCATTTCTGTTTTTCTCTGAGAAGGGCATTCAGCAAAAAGGAACCAATAATAAAAGTTGGTTTGGGTTTGTGGATTCAGGGTTTTTTTGGTTATCCTTCTACAGGGAAAAGACTATAAGCTCTTAAACCCACAAGTTCATTTCTAGTTACCAGCTGTTCAAACAAAACTGGGAGGAATTGCTACAACAGGTGAGATTGCTGCTGGAGGAGAAACCTCCACTGCAGTATTATCCAGGTTTGATACTAATTGTTGTGATCATTTGCTACTGATGTTGTGATCATTCTCTGTGTCATGCCTCAGAGAAATATTCTTTAACAAACTTGATCTGCCAAATACAAGGTAGATCATAAATCCGCTTAGCAGGACAAGAAGCACCAAAGTAATTTCACAAAATGACACCTTGTTCTAAAGGTTTTAAAGCATTCAAGTCCTTTTGTCTGGCATGTTCTGACTTAACGTAGGTCAGTTATACTGTGATAAAACTTGGAGTGTTGGTCACTAAATTACCTTCTGCGTCTGTGTGCAATTTGTTCAGTTTCATAGTAGGTAAAGGGAGGATTAGATATACTGAGATGAAATAATAAAAGCCCTTTTGGGCATGGAAGGAAAAAAATTGTGATTACACATCTCACTTTGTTTTCTTCCTTTATCACTTAGAACAAAATTATTAAAAACTTAAAATAATAAAACTGTGGATGAAAATAGCTATTTAAACAGATTGTGCCTAGAAAATGCAAGAGGAGGATGAATTATTAAATTAAGAGTACACTAATCTTTACAAGATGCACATTTTTTTCTGTGTTTATGGGAATTTGCTTCTTTCAGCCAAGGCAGGTTGCTGCCTTCCCTTCTGGTATTGAGCACAAAGTTTACCTTGTAACTCAATCTTGCCAGGTGACACTGACAGCTTATGCAGAGGACATTTTCTGCTGTTTGGCTTTTGCAGAGAAGAAGGTTGTTGTATTACTGGGTTATTCTGGGCAGAGGGTGCCAAGGCCTGAACTTTCCTATCCTTCCTTGTGATTTCAACAGCCTTGAACCATGTAAAGACACCTTCTTACAATCTCATAAATCTCTTGCTATATTTTTGTTTGCTAAACTCACTCTGTATGTCTGAGAGAAAATCCTGTAGTTTTGAGTAACCTGACTCAAAAGTTTTCCTCAAATGAGTGCAGTGGAAAGTTTTCTCTGCAGTAAGGGCAGTTGTTGATAAGCCAAGCAGGTGAGGTTATCCCTTTCTAAACCATTTCCTCAGCCATGTCCAAAATACTTGTGTGGGATGACAGGGCTCGGCTTAGTTCTTCAATATAGAAAAAGACTCTGAGATCAGATCTGTTGGAGCTACAAATGAGGCCAGATATACTAAACCAAACCTTCTGTAAATTCTTCTGCCCACACCTTTACAGTGCAGCAAAGGTGGCTGGAAGCAGTGATTCTTCTCCTTGCTTTGATACTTTACATTAGCCTAGCAATTATAGGGTTAAGTGTGACCATAGAATTCAGATGAGAATTGGAGTAGAAAAATCTGTGAAATCAATGATTTGAACTTTGTTTGCTTGCTTGTTTGTTTTCCTTGTTCTAAATATCAGTCTGTAGAAAGCTACCACAAAACTGAACATGACTCAGCCAATCACTGTAGGGGTGGCATATGGGGTTAAATTTTAGCTGTTCTCAGTCAGAGAGACAAATTGCTGATTGGTATGCAAGTTTAATGATCTCTTTTTAAACTTAAACAGTTAATAGTCTATTAGAAGTAAAAGAAAAAAAAAAAAAAGATGCTTTTCCCTGGTATAAATTAGTGCATTTGCTTTGTACCAGAATGGTACCTCCCTGCTGTATATTTCAGTGGCACATTATCTATCCCTTCAGCTACAATTGTCTAATTCATCTTTTTTTTTGAATTGACAAGTCATACAAAGAATATCCTACTTAGGTTTCAGGCTAACAGCTACCAGCCACGTGATTGCTCAGTGTGGATGGTGGACAAAGTTATATTTTCTGAGTTGTATTAAATGTTACAAGGCAAGATTTTTCCAGAAACAGAAAATTAGTAGTCAGCTTTGGAGCCCTTAGTTGTGATTGTAAATTGCTACTCTTGAGCACAGTACTGATCGAGTGTCAAGTTTTTAGTCAGGTGAATAAATTTATTAAACCTAAGAAAGCCCAACCACATGTGTGTTCCCTAGCAGACTTATTTAATAATTGCTGGTAACTTCCCTTGTGAATATAAAAACCCAGTCAGTAGCTAATCCTGTAATTACAAATTTCCTATGATTAGCTGTGCTGTTTCCTAAATTAGTGTGGCAGGATATGGGCTACTGTCATGTTGTCCATGTTAGCCACAGTTCACCTCTCTGTCAGCAGAGGATAAACACGTAAATGTTTTGCTTCAAAAGGTATTTTCAGAAATATAAAAACAACTTCTGAATGTGCTTACTCTGAAAGAATCTGGAGCTGCATATTTGCTGTGCACTCAAAGTGGCCGTGGCATTTGCTTTTTCTGAAAGCAGATTTTGTCTGGATAAACTGCTTTCACCATCTCTTTTTCTGCTTGGTGTTCCTCATGCCATGTTTTGAGAAGCCCCAGACATAAAGAACAATATTTTCTAGAAACCAAGCAAAATAGGTCACAGATGAATCCTTGGGTCTGTGTTTCATTTCAGACTTACCTTAGGTGAATCCACAGCTGCTGTAGATTTTGGCAATACATCCTCTGAGAAAATGAAGAATGTTTTCTTGTTCTCATCTTGTACTTGCTTAACTTTGCTTTGGGCAGTTGATTTATGCTCATGTAGGAAGAAGGAATTATTACAGTAAATACATGTGCCAGAGTGTGGTTATGGAGTTCACTGTTTACAGTAGGCACAAGCAGTATATTAAACAATATATTTGTGTATTATACGTGTGTAGCATGCATGCACATACCCAGATCAAACCACGTACACTGAAGGGAAGAGTTGCTGTGAATGTGAATTATTTTTTAATAATGACTGAACAAGGCAAATTATGTGGTCATTATCATTATCTGTGGAGCCAAAGCTGGCTTGAGAACAAATGAAGAATTGTCTGAACCTGGTTAATAGGATTCATATTTTCAGCATATGGCAAGGTTATGTTTTTGAGTAAAGGCAATCAGGAGTCTAAATGCATTATTAATAAAATTGCCCCTATCATATGGTCAAATTCTTCTTAAACCACAGAACCAAGACAAACCCAACCACACATATTTCAGAGCACCGGGCAGGGTTTTGAGGCTTCTTTTGATCTGCCGTCGTTGTGTGTCTTCAGTTTACCACTGTGTCTGCCCTCTTGTGGATTTTAAATGCATTAAATACTGTAGATATAAATTAGCCAGGTTTTAAGACAACAGGTCTTTGTGATGATCTGGTGACTAATTTGCATTATCTAGAATAGAAAGGGATGTATGTGTTCTAGGGTTCTGCGTTTCTTCTGAACGCATTATTTGACTAAAAGAATTGTTCTGCCTACTCTCTGGTTTGGGAAGTTCTTTTGTTCGGTTTTTGAACCATATTTGTCAACTATTTGTTGTCATTTTTCACCCTATACTGTTGCACAATTGCTCTTCAAATCTCTCTCAGGGAACTGTGAATGGAAAGATAATGACAAGGCATATGAAATACCACTGATACTGTCACAGCTTTGGGAACTTCTTCTAATGTCATAAGGTAGACAGGCAAGAGCCTTCTACAACGTAACACTTTTCCAATCCCACCTTTAATTTCTATCTAAAATATTGCTGTGTTTGCAGTAGTAGTCAATTGCTTTAGAGGCCAAGGATCACTCCTGTTCTGAATGCATCCGAGAGGATTAGTGTAGGTGAACCAGCAAGGTAGAATATAATAAATAATGCAAAACGTTGTTAATGTTTTTAAGCTAATGCAGCTTTGAATTTTGCTACAGAAATAGAAGGAGGTGGTGTTTGATGTTCATGGTGTGCAACAGAGAAACTCAGCTAATGTAAAAGGAATGTCCTATCAGGCAGTATCATTGTGTCGACACAAAATATTTTAGAGAGCCTCTTAGATTGTATCTTATGAAGGATAACAGCCAAAGGACAAGAAAGGAGAAATATACACTATGGGGCCAAAGTCAGGAATTGAAAAATAAGTGTGAAAGGTGAGCTCTTGAGCAGAAATTGGAAATAGTTGCTGGTTTCTCACTGTCCAAGGTGCTGATGGCACCTGAGAGACAGAGACAAGCTTTGCACCGCGAAGGTGGGGACCTGCCTTCTGGGACCAGTAAATCCCAGATCAAGGGCAGATCTCGCAAGCAGATTTTGTTCTGTTCTGCCCAAGCATGGGATGAGGAGCTGTCAGAGCCTGTCCTACTGATAGTGCTGATATTCTGATAGACACCATGGAGTCATGGTTAGAGCCATCACAGAAGCATGGCCAGCTGTATTTTGGCATGAATGTTAACCTATATTAACATTATTCCTCTGTGCTTACATTGAATACTTTGTGTGATGTTCCAGAATTTTTTTTTCCATTTACTTTTGAGAAAGTAGTAAAAATATTCAAAGTGTGTGAAAATTCATTTCTGGATGATTACTGAGCTTTAATGTGCCTCACGTACATAGACCTGGTTTGTAATCTCTGATTTTGTTTTTTCTGTATTTACTTTGGTGTTGCAGAATTGCAGTAGAGACTTTAGAGGTCACCTTGGTGAAGGTGGTGCTGTTACAAATGGTACAACAACAGATAGAAACTGAGAGAGATAAAGGCATTGAAGTAAATTTATGCAATTTCTTTGGCAGAGATCACACAGACCACAGCTCCTGGACCCAGGAAGATGCTGTTGTCATGCTGTGACACATATTGAAGTAAAATTTCAAAGCACATCCATCTCTACACATGAAAATGCTCACATAAATGGTATTTTGATAATTAATTCATTGTTATAGTTACAACCATAAGTATGTGTGTTGCCCAATACTGTCCTGCTGTTCTGTGCGCTAGTATGTGTGTGGAATTAATTATTCCCTACCTAGCGCATACACGTGTGTATGTGTTTGCTAAGACTCCAAGGAAACATTTAAATACATGTTAGACTTCTGTGAAAGTCCATAGAATGCACATGCTTTTTAGAAAATAAGGCAGAGGCATTCAAATGCCTTGATAAATAGCAAAGGAAGGATGTGAGAAGTTTAAGGCTGTTTTTGATGTCCTTGCTAAGTAGCAACTTACTTTGTAAATATCTTGGGGGTTTTTGTAAAGCACTATTTATTCTGAATTAGTGATAAAAACTTCTCCACATATTTTAATACTGACAACAAATTCCCTTCTTCTGCCAACATGACATTCTGATTTTGCTGAAGAAACATAGCCTGTTGCTGTTTTTTGCATCTCAGCTTTCAGTTCTACTAAATCTTTCAGTCACTTCTCTTTACATCTCTGTTTTCAGCACATTTAGGTAATCTGTAGGGTTTTAAGTTGTTTTAGCTTGGGTCCATTGTGAGACATTAATACAGCCTTGACAAGGTCCGTGGTGTGGAACGTTCTGGTCTCTAGCAGCAGCAAGAACAGATGGGGGAGCAGAGCCGTGTCTGACGTAAGGCACGCAAAAATGTGCAGCTCGCCAATTAATCACTGCACGCTGCTGACAAATAAGTGACAGTAATTGATGCAGCCCTTTGAGAGACAATCTGGAACTACTGCAGCCTGGGAAAGCTCATTCATTTATTTTCCTTTCCTGACTTAGTGGTGAATAACTGCCCTTCCTTAATTGCTGCCCAGTGTTGCTTTATAGGGTGACAGTGTCAGTGACAAGCCAGGAAGTCAGAGTCTCATTGAAGCATTATCTGGCTAAGTCTCGTCTGCATTCTGCTTCTGCAACTATTGATGTTTTTGCTGTATTGGCTGCCAAAGGGCTTATGCACATACACCTAAAGTGCGTTTGAGTGCTTAGAGGTGTTCTGTTAGGTTTTCTGCTTGACAAGTCTCACTGTCAAAATGTTTTCTTTATTTATGTTACACTCCTAGGCTGGAGTGTCAAGGTTTCTAAGATGCCCAGTAGATTCCAGTAATAAAATCTGTACACTCTGACTAGATCTGATTTGCACTCTGTGCTTTGTTTTAGGTGAATTTATCTGACTTAGAGGAAAGCCAGAAAGTCTTATGGCTGTAAGAAAATGTGTAACTGTTTTAACAGGCAGTGTGCCAGACCAAGGCAACATATATTCAAACCACTGTCTGCTGCTAAGGTCCTGCTTGCAGAGTATTCCTTTTCTTGACAGCAGGGCGGGAAGTCCAGGCTCAGTCCAGAATACCAGAACAAAGAGAGATTTTTGCTGAATTTTCTCTCCAGTAGGCAGTGGCTGCTTCCATCACATTGAGCAAACTTTTCTTCCAGAACAATTGCCTGCCTCGGTTATTATTGGAGTGAGGCCAAAATATTTCACTTTGGTGCAATAATATTGTTACAGCAAAAAGAGCTGCTGAGCAGAACCTGCTAGGACTGTCACATTTGTGGGTAGGGCCACCTCCCACCCGGTCATGATTTAGATCTGCTGCCATTTCGTTGTAATTATTGGGGTGGCTCAGATAGTTTCACATCCCTGTTCCTCCTGAAGAAGTCCTCTGACTGTTTCCTTGTCTTGCTTTTTCACCTCTCTACTGCTGCAGAACAGGTGTCCCCATCTGAGAAAAGAAGGGGATAGATTGCTCCCGCTTTCTGGACTGGGGAACTAAAGCACAAGGCAGTTAACTGCCCTGCTTGCCAGTAACCCAGACATCGGCATCTTGTATTATGTGAAACAGGAGCTGCAGAAACTTAGGGTCTCTGTGAGCCAAGCTGGTTACATCTGATTTGCCCAAACCTCTGTAGAGATTCAGTGTCAGAACAGAATAGATAACTAAGCGTAGAAGTGAGGAGGGGAACAGAGAAGAGCTGCTAATGGATCATGTGTTTCCTTTCACTAGAATCCTTGCAGTGGCTCTGGCAATTCACATCTTCCTAGCCAAGAACTGCACTTCCTCTCTGGCCACACACAAATGACAGATTTTTTTCATACTTTCGTTTAGCCATATTTGTTTTCTTGAACACAAATTTGGCTCTTTTGAGGAGGCTGAATTGTTTCCTCACAGCATTCTTGTTGCAGTGGTGTTGCTGGAATAACTGGTGAGAGTGTGCTAGCAGCAGACTGCAAGAATGTTATTGTTCTCTAGCAGAAATAGTTAAAATGTGGGGCTTTGCAGGGTAGGATGTGTGAACTGAGGAGAGAATATCTCAGAGTCTGGGTGTATGGCAAATGAGATGCAGAATGAGCTGTCATTCTGCATATCTTATATGAGCTACCTTCATCTAAGTTGAGGTGTTTTTTCATGTGAAATACAGGAAAATGGAATTTTAGCCATTGCAAAAGTCCTGGCAGATGTCAGAAGTGTTTTCTTGGAATATTTTACCATTGTGTTCTCACTTCCACTGAATCTTTTATTTTAGTAGAATTCTTGGAGTACGTTAGGTATTATATAAAATCTGTTTTCCCTCTTAGCTCTTTTTTTTTCCTCTTTGCCTTTTCCCTGCAGGTTATTGTTGCTGTTCCATGTCACCTTCTCAACCCTTCCATTCCTGTTCATCTTTCTCTGTGTTTAGATCTTTCTCCAAGAAATCTGGAAAGATGCATCCATCTACTTGCAGAACAACAAATGTGCAAAATGAGTGGTGTATTCCCTGCTGATTTCACAACTTGAACCAATATTTTTCCCAGTGTTTCTGCAGTCTTTCTCCATAGGCACCTGCCAGATCTTGATCCCTGCTCAGACTCTCACTTGCAGTGGCTGTGCACTACTTTGGATTTTTT
>NW_005054435.1:544747-554965 GCF_000277835.1 Geospiza fortis | reverse complement strand
AATGGGGTTTTTTTTCTAACATAAGTAATTATGCAGAGTTCAAGATCCCTAGAAAAGCAGAGTTCTGGTATGTTTAACTTTGATGCAATGTAGCTGTTACTATCACCTGCAGTAAAGTATACCTATTTTACTGAGCTGCTCAATTAGGATTGATAGTTTTAGTCACTTTTTTCTAACCTTTTCAGAGCTGCCTGAATAGAGGGCAGCCAGCATTGTTAGGTTCATTCAGAAGAGCGCTTGAGACTGGCTGCTTGTGATTGTGTCCAAGCAGGAACTGGCAAGATAAATACCAGGATATTTGGTTCCTTACTTCACTTGTAGTTATCCAGTGTTTCAGTATTTCCAAAAGAAAGAGCCAAATGACACCCACAAGTGTTGGTGAGAGAAGGAGCTTTGTGTTAATGAAGAGGTGCCATATCCCTCTGGAATTGCTTCCAGGCTGCCCACTTTACCCAGCCAAGAGGAGCCCCCTGCGTGGCAATCTCTGTGGAAAATTTATTGAAGGTTAGTAAGGTTATGGTTTATTTCTAGCTATTTACTTAAAAAAGAGAAAAACAAAAGCATCTTAATGGCTTATTAATTATATTTTATTGATTCTGTCTTGTGCTGAATTTTCCCTAAAGCATCTCCAGTTTGTGTTAATGGTGCTTATCTGAGTGTCAGAGTCTGCATTTAAGGGGGGCATTGGATGGATTTTTGTGCATGTTTTTCTATTTGGTAAAGTTAATACATAAGCTGTAATTTAAAAATTGGTCTGAAAACCCTGTTTTCAGCTTGGAATAGTGTTTGGGTGTTACATGTGTGTGGTCAGCATTTTCTTGTCAGATTGCAGTTTTATTTGATGTGTGCACTGTGGTCTTCTGCTTGTTCTTTCTCACAGCCTGGGATGTTAAGTCATTTTCTAGTGTAACTAGTTAGTTATTCCTAACCAGTGAGCTTACAGTTTAAATAAATAGTTAAGAAAAATGAAGGCAAATACTATTTCTAGTTTGTGATTGATAGAGGATGAATGAAATAATGAATTGGCCTGGGCATGCTCTGAAGTCTGTGGCAAAGTTAGAATTTGAAACCCTTCTGAGTCAGCTGTTAGATCAGACTCTTTGACTGGGAAGAGTTTCAGCTACACAAAATGGGTTTTTTTTATATGGAGTAGTTTGAATGTCACCTAACAAACCAAGTTCTCTTATTGTTTTGACATGAACAACTGAGATTTCCTCTTTTGCTGGCAGACTTCATTAACTGTGTGGCTTTTTTAATCACCAGGCACTCACCCAAAATAGCCTGCACATTGTTGGAGTGTCCTTAGCGGTAGGAAGCATGACCTGCTCTCTGATACTGGGCCATCCAAAAGAATGTAGTAAATTTTAATGTGATTGTAACTTGGCCAGCATTTACATAAAAGACAACAATGATCTTCTTGTTATGGAGATCATTAATGAAACATCAGCACTGGTCTGCAAATGTGCTACCATGTTGTGATCCAGCTGAAAAAACAGCCTTGTGTAACTTGAGTACGTTGCATAACACAGGAAGAGGAAAAACAAACTAAATTTCCAATGGCTGTTTACATTTAAACTAGATCCCAGTGAAAAGTCTACAGTGAGTAGCTTTTTGAGTAAATTGACTTCTGTGTCCTCTGAAGGAATATCTGGGAGGCTGAATGTGTTCTGTTCAGGGCTGGTATTTGTGGTTGCCTTTCTCAGTGTGTTGATCTGATGTTAGAAATCCAAACACTGATTTCCACATAAGTCGTGTGACCCCATTTGTATTTCTGAGTGGAGAAGGGATGAGTGCTCTGCTCTGGGGCTTGTGGGTCATTCAAAATCCATCTTCCTTGTGCAGTCAGGCACGTAAGTTGGAAATTTGCTTACCAATTGGTATCTGGAAAGATGAAAGCAGTAAGTCACATCTTGTGATCGCCAAACTCATTCCAGTGAACAAATGGGATCATAATCATTTACAGAACTTGCTTGATATTTTTTATCTAACTATAGTTTCAATGCCAGTACATTCAAGACAAACTCCTTTCCCTTCAATGGTGTTCTTCAGTTTTATCTCATTGTAGAAAGGCAAAAGTTGCAAAACTCAGCAAGATTTCAGGAGCACACAACCAGTCAGGAAACTCTGCAGCTATTTCTTATAAGTTCTGCCATTTTCAAGTGTTTAATTCCCCTGAGGATTGTGAGTGATTTGATCAAAATCTGTAATGTTTGTTAACTGTTTTGAAAGTCCTCTGCTCTTTTTAAACTGAGATTTCTCAAGGAAGTTTATCTTGTTAAAGAGTTTTTGAAGGAAATTGCATCCAGGTAAAAATTGAATGTAGAAAACTGAACCGCAAAATGAAGCTCTCAGCTCTTGCTATGGATGGCGTGCAAACTAACAAATGCATGGAGTTCAGGAGACTTATGTTGACTTTTTATTAGCAGGAGATCTGTTTCTGTGGCCCAGCAGAAGGGACACAGACATTGCTGACCCAAAAAAGATTGCTCAGCATCACTCAGCAGATGGATATTGCCCTACATGTGAATTATTGATGGATGGAACAGCCACACTATGATTTGTTTTTCATTATTAGCTGAAGAGGAAGGGAGGGTGCTGTGCTGGCTTGTTTCAGTAAATACTGTGCAGATGGAAACTTTAAATTTCTTATGAACTGAACAGAATTGCAGGGCACACACTCATTACAGTTTCTTGTGTTATCATTAAAATTAATGGCCCTATCATCTTCAGTGGAGATGTTCTTTAGTTTGGTGACCCTTCAGTGGGTGAGTGAGAGCTGCAGAGGATCTGAATCCTTTCAGACATGGCTTGGCCTGGGGTATTTTGTGCCAGCAGGACCTCAGGGTAGATGGTGAGAAAGCACTTGACAATGGATATATCTGCTGTATACCACAGGGCTAAAGCAACGCTCTCAGTGTATAATATCTGCTCAAATAAACGATGTAGTATTAAATTTGCAGTAAGTATTGAGTTTATTTGATCAATAGAGCTCTCCCATCTCTCCCATCCCTGTCCCCCAAGCCACAGATGCAGCAGTGGCTTTTCAATTCACTGAGGACACCACATAATTAATGGTTGCCTGGAGATTATTATTTGGATTTGGTTTAACTTGGGATCTGGTGATGTTTTTGTAATTATTTTTTCCTTTATTTTATTTTTCCCATATGAGCATAATCTGCTTTTTATATATATTGTTACCCTTAGATTTAAAATATGTGACAATATGCAAACTGTATTTCAAATGGTGCAGCACTGGCCAGGTTCCAGCCTGGGTTAGATTTATAGGATTACAGTATATTTTATTGTTTTGTGTCAGATTCTTGGAGGGACATGACACTTAGTTAATTTTCACACCACCACCACCCATCTTTCTATATATAAAACAAATGTTACAAAACTCAGCAAATAGGTGAAAGCTACATGTTTCTTTTAAAGGGCTGATTGTTTCAGGGAAGATACTTGATCTAGAGATTTGCTGAGATTGACCCTGAGTGCATGTGTGTTCCAGTATCTTATTTGTCTTCTACATTTCAGTAAAGCCTGGAGGTCCTTGGCAGCTGAGCTAAGGGCTGTACACACATAACAAGGCAAGTGGTCTTCTCTGCAGTTCAAGAAGAGAGAAACAAGAGCTGGAAACCAAGAACAGTTGTATAAAGCACAGCATGTGCTTGCTGAAGGTACATTTTCTGGTGTTTTTTTTTCCACTTTTATAGCATACACATTATATGGACTGAGCTTTGCCCTCTGGTTGTCCTATTTTGTAGGGCAACGGCCTGGAATAAAAAAGTTGGTTATAGTTTGGGATGTGTCACTCTGAGGAGAGAGAAAAAGGGAGGCAGGTGCATCACTTCCTTTAAAGTGTGTTTTGTGGTTTTCTATCCCTGGGAAAGCTGATTTTATAACCCAAGGCTCTGAATCCCAAAGTGGCAAAGGAAGGACCCCTGGGTTTCTCTATGAACCTCTGACATTACAGCAAAGACTGTCTTAACAATCAGATAGGACAATTTTCAGGTTAAAAAGAGACATTGGTTTTGTGCTGCACTTTCTGTTTTGTTTGGTTTTTGTCTACTCCTCAGTCCATTCTCTTAGATTTTCTGTTTCCAAATCTGAACAATAAAAATATTAAATGATTGCTACAGTGGGAAGTAGTGCATCAGAAATCTAAAGCAAAAAAGGCAGCATGGTTTGTTTATCCTCTAATTAAAGGTATATTTTTCTTTAAAATACAAAAAAATCTTGTTTGTAGACTGCTAAATACCCAAAATCCTGAACTTCAGTGGGAATACTTTTGAAACAGCTATGATCTAGAACTCTGGATAATTTACTGTGGCTACTTCATTCTGTGATCTGTCAAAGCCACACTGCAGTAATTGAAGCTGAAGCTGCTGAGCCACTGAACTGCATGAGACAAACGGGTCAATGTATTTCAGCAGAGAAAAAGGGTTTGATCAAAGTTCTGTGCGTTATCAGAAGTAATTCCCTCTTGTAACAGGAGGCTTCCTGCTGATACACATTTTTTTAACAGATACTGAAGCCTATTTTCTATTATTTTTGCAGGAGGATGTACTTCTGTTCCACAGCCCATCCTTTAGTAGAAGTAAGTTCAAAGAAATGTCGAGCAAATGTCGCTAATCCTTTTGAATTAGCGCTGCAAGTTCATGAGGTCACTTGTTACAGTGAGGTAATACACAGAAAACCTCTAACAATTGAACATGTGTTGCATGTAAAGCCAGAAGCAAAGAGAACTGGAACCCTGACATGAGATTGAGCAGCGTGTAGTCTGCATCCACATCAAAGCTCTCACATGCCTTCCGCCCAGACAAGGACGTGGAGCTGGTAATGTCTCTCTTTTTCTGGCTGTAGCCTCAAACATCAGCCTCTTGGAATCAACATTCTCAACTTGAGCCTCTGAAAGTGGGTCCAGACTTGAGGAGATTTAGCATTAATGGCACTGTTGCAAATAAGTGGATGTAGTTTACTTTCTGGTTTACTTCCTTTATCAGATTTATTACATTTGTGCATGTGGTGGTAGGCATTTAATGAAATCACGTTTGGAATACCATTCATGTTTTTCTGTTGTTTTCCTCCTGAATGATATCAGAGGGTGCATGCAAGAATTCTGATGCCATTTACAGTTATATTAAAATGCACAAAGTCATTCTACATTAGTTAAAATGACTAGAGATCAGCATGCTCTGAGTTTGTCATCTCGTCTCTTGAAGAAAGCAGACTACCTACCCATTGAACCTTGCTGCTTGATGACATCCACCCCTCTAGGTTTGCTGCTTAGGTTTCTTTATAGGCCTGCACTCAAAAGTTAGGACAGAAGTAACTGGAAAAGGAGTTCAAAGATCTCTGAGTTTGCTCTGGCTTGGAGCTGCCATAATGTGCAACTCAGTGCTGTGTAGATAAACTAGCACTGATCCCTGGAGCATCAGAGCCCAGCTCTTGGCCTGAGTTAGCAATCCCACTACTCAGACCTTACACTTGGAAAGGGCTGTGCAGTTTAAACTGCTGTGGTTTTCAGGTTTGAAGGTAATTCAGTGCATTATCACTTTGGGTGTTTGCTTTGGAGTGCAATCTGGAACATAAATCCCTCTGGGATTTCCTTGGAGGGGGGACAAAACATTATCCTCTCCCTGAAATGAAATGAGATTCCATTGACTGTCGGATAGCTCCTGTTGTCTGAGCGCCAGTGCAGCACGGAGCGACTGATTCATTGCTCGCCTGTGCTGGATGTAGCTGTTTTATACTGCTGCAAAATGAGTGTAAAACTCATGGCTTACACTGGGAGGTGTTCAATTGCACCTAACTGCTGGATTTATGGCTCTGTCTAGGTTCCTGAGTTTAGTGGAGCTTCCACTGCAAAGCAGCAGTGGAACAGTTTTGGGAATTTATGGCATGTAGATGTGTAATGCCTGTTTTCTTAGATGCAACTGGCAGTTTAATTGAGGACCTTTGTGCAACATTGTTTGCAATTTGATTTATTTTGACTATCAGCTGTGGTGAGCTCTTAGAAAATCATTCTGAACTAACTCAGGACGTAAGTCTTTTGATGTCTTCGAGATGTTAGTGTTGTTCTTTGTCCTTGGAAGTAGCAAAGAGAGAGATTCATTTCTTGGAATGACTTTTTTCCAAGCACAGGAAGAGCACAGTGCCTCCAAAATGGCTGAGCATTGCTGTACACAGAACATGTGTTAGGAGAGCAGAGCATCAGCTGCCCCTAAGTACATCAGCTGGAATTGGGTGGCTGTGGAGTCAGTAAGATTAAAATTCAGAGGCATATGCCAGCATTTGGCATAGGATGATTTCTGATCTTGGAGCCTTCATGCAAAGTGCACAGTATTCCTCCCCTCTAATCAGAAGCAGATCTTCTCCACCCAGCTGTCCTCCTTACTCTTGCACATTCTTCCATGAGTAGCGTGGGCCAGGCAGTAAAAACTTCATTTCCCATAATATCTTGAAGGAAATCTGTGGGATTATCACTGCCTGTTACCACTGTGCTGCACTCAGATACTGCTCCACACTGCAGGGTGAGGTATACAGTAAATGCAAATGTGAATGACAATAGGAGGAGCAGATGCCTGGGAAGGAGAGCCTTGCTGGCAGGATTGCTTTTGCTTCAGGATCCCTGTCTGGACATTTCAGGACTCTGCACTTCAGTCCATATTCTCTGTTTTTCTCCTTCATCTCTTTGTACCTGCTCTGGTCAGATTGTTCCCATAACAAAAACCAGCCAGCAAAGATGAATTGCTTGCAACAGACCCGATGCTGCAGGCCCTGATACTGGCGAGTCGTGCTCTGTGGGTGGGATTTGGTTTCCTGAGCGTTTATCCCAGCTGTGCTCTGCAAGATGCCCCAGGACAACTCACTTGGGCCAGCATTTGCCCAGAAGGGCACGAGGTCCCGACTCATTTGTCACCCTCATGGAGACAAGGAGACATGGCCTGGGGCAGCTGAAATGCCACTGCACTCCCCTGTTTACACAACTGAGTGCTGCCCACAGTGAGCCCTTGCACTCTGTGCGAAGGTTGAGAGAAAGTTTCCCGATGAGGTTTGTTTTTGGACAGAAAATTGAGGTTTTATTTATTCCTTTGTGTGATACGTGCCTTTGCTGTGGGCAGAATTCCCAATTCAAACTTGGTTGTTCAGCTCACAACACGAACACAGCCTGCCAGAGGGAAAGAAACGTTTTCCAAGCAATTCCACAGCAGCAGCAGCAGCTTACACCAGTGACTCCCATGCTCTGTTGTACATTATCACCACTTAGGAAGCCTTGCTTTTCTAATGGAATATTGTGCTGTTTGGAGGATGGTTTCTGCTGTTTGTGTGAATCCTACTTTTTTTGCCAGGAAAAAAAAAAGAAAATAGGAACAATTAGCAGAAAAACAGGCAATAGCAGAAATGTTTGTGTTTCTGTCATAATGCTAAATTCTTATGAGTTCATTTGCAGATTTAATAATTGTGTCTTTCTTGGTGATCTGAGAGCAAGTAATGAGAAGGTAAAGAAGACTTGAATGTTTTCAAACCAAAGAGAATATATTCCTGCAAGAATATGGATTAAAGTGCTGTTCTGGCTCCTTTTTGTTCTGTGCACTGCCTTGTGCAGTCTTTGTGGAGGGTGCATAAGGATTTATTTAGAGATGCTGCCCTTACTCCTGTGATCATCTCCACGTGGGGCAGAGGTCAGTCTCTCTATAATTTTTGCTGGGTGGGGGTCTTAATTTGGAAAAGACCTGGCTAACAGGCTGCTTATATGTTTCTGATCTTTCTTAATGTGATTATGATGACTTGTGCTTCCCTCCTGTTGCTGAGGAGGGGATTTTCACAAGTGCTCTGTTGGCCAGAGCCTGTTCCTATGAAAGACGTCAGGGAAACTCTCCTGGGTGTAATGGAGGTTGAGGTTAGGCAATAATAATAATAATCAGGTCTTTTAAAAATTGTTGTTGTTGGTAATTTTGTAGACAACAGGTGGAACAGTTGAAATTAAATACTTGGGGCACAGGCAGCCTGTCAGGAGCTGCTAAGGAAATGTGTGTGCAGGAATTCCACATGGAGAAATGTAGTTATTGGTGTGTGCTGACTAAAAGCATTGCTTGACAATTGGTGTTGCAAGAATAGAGACAAAAGGGAAAACAAGGGTAAAATATAAACTATATGGTGAGAACATAGATGCTGATGTCCAAAAAACATAGATGAAGATTACTCTGTTTTGTTGCCTGTCTACGGCTATTCTTGATTTCAGTACTCTGTTGTCATTATTTTATTATAACCCCACATCTTATGCAATTATTTAGTCCACCATATGCTTAATCAGCATTGTGCATGATTGAAGAATATTGGTGTAGTTTATACAATACATGAATGAAGAATGTCCACCAAAGTGAACTAGAACAGATGAAGTACAGAAAAGCCCTGAAAGCATATTTATGATTCCTCTCAATCATGTCATGTTAGCCATGACATTGGTTGTAGCTGTTCTGCTTACCTGAAGATCACATTAGCAGTATTTTATCTGTAGCATAAAACAGAATATGGACATAATATGCATAAGTAGTGCCTGTCTCCATGGAGAAGTTAAAAGGAGAGGAAGCAGACATCCTTGAGGCACTCATGGTTGTGCTGAAAGGGACAGGATTTATGTCCACCTCTTCTACCAGGACACTGTATTTCAAGCCTTATGGATGCTGTCAGTCCCAGGCAGCATTGCTTGGAGAACTGCTACAAGATATTGTAAGGACTGTACAGTGGTTTTCTGCAAACTTGTGAGAGGATTCTGAAGAGTATTCAGATGATCAGAGCTCAGACATTAACTGCATTATTCCTTGAACAATGCTTTTAGCACCTGACTTACGAAACCCATTTGACCTTCCTGTACATGGAGGCAAATCTGCAGTTTGACAGCCCTGAGCTTTTGCTGCCTTTTCAGTTTCAGCTAGGAGAGCCATTAGCTGGAAATCCCTGATATGGTTTCCTGTTTTGGAGATTAGTGTAATCAGATGAGTTTTCTAATTGGCTTGGACAGTGCCAGTGTTGAAATATTTCTCCTGCAGCTTTCCAGTATCATCAGTATTTATCAGTCACAGTTCCTCATTAACACAATATTACATTTCTAGATTATCTACTAGGTTCTCTACATACATGACAATGCATATCTCAGCTGTTTCCTTCATGTTACTTTGTTAGAAAAATGAGACATTTATCGGTCTACAGTGATACAGTTCCTAGTAAAAGGATCAAAGGAGGAGTTTTGCTTTTTTTCAGCATTGAGTCTGCAGATGTTTTTATTAATCAAGTTAATCTTCCAGGAACATTTTTTGTCTTTATCTGCTGTCTTGAAAAGGAAGGAAAAGTGATACTGAGTTTGAGATTTGCTCAGCCATATCTATCTTGTATAACAGTTCTGTGCTTGATTGGAAGTTGCTGTGACAAATGTGAATAAAAGAGGGAGAGATAATAACTACTTTGCCATACTGAAAAATGTAATTGCAGAGTCAGTGCTACTGTCTAAATAAGCTGAAAGAGAGCCAAAAACTCTACTAGTGTTGCAGAGTTTGGCTCTGGATGCCAAAATTGAATTTGATCTTCTCTGTTGGTATTTTAGTGTAATTTTCTAATCCTCTCTTATTCCAGAGAGAACTGTGGCATTTTGATTTATTTTTCCTCTACAATCTACATTGCCCTAAGCTAAGCAGAGGGTTTCTGGAGAAGAATGCAAGACCCTTGTCACAGAGCAGTGTTCCAAAGTCCCAAACTGGTGCTCTGCTTGCTAAAGTGAGCAAGGCATGCTCTGGCACCTGGGTCTTTTTATATTAGCCTCTCTGGCAGTGAAATACTACCTTTTTCAGGAAAAAGAAATGAAATAAATCCCAAAGCCACCTCTGACTACCTCTAGTCCCAGGTACAGGTCCTTGATGAGACTTACTAAGCCGGTTGTACGCGTCTGAAGCTTGGAGCTGTTTGATGCAAAAACTGTAAGGATTATCTTCCCCACAGTGTGGCTAAGCTGGCAAACTAGTTCATCATTTGTCTCCTGGATGAGGGAGTTTGGGGAATTCCTGGGCTCCCAGCTGGGATTTAAGTCTCACTTGCTTTGGTGGCAGTTCTGCTCTGTCTGTTAACAGTGGTGACAGTCTCCGGGAATCATTCCTTCATGCTCACATGGGCTGTCTCTTCCCTGTGCTTAATGGTGTTCAAGTACTAAAGCAGAGTTCAGCA
>NW_005054435.1:503648-544713 GCF_000277835.1 Geospiza fortis | reverse complement strand
TTCAGCAGGGAAAACCACACCTTTTAAAAATGGGCAGCACATTTACTCATTATCTGCACTGATCCATGGTGAAAAGAAGTTAAAGTAAAAAACCTAGTATCTTAGAACCATGCAGCTCCTGGCTCTCATGATGAGGTGTGGGCATGGACTGTGTTTGGGATGGCACTGTGAGAGCTGTGACTTGAAAGGCCACATTGTGACCAACATTTGGGAAAAAAGATCTTTGTGGTTTTTGACCCTGAGCTAATTTACATGCTTCCAGGGACTGCAAGCCTACTGGTGCTGACAGCAGATGGCTCAGAATATTCTCACAGGAAAGTGTGAAGTAACTGGAGAGATGGGATAATTGCATTTGTGCTGTTGGCCCTGAAGTCCAGAGCTGTTACAGGCTGTGAAGGAGCACAAAGAGAAGAGTTGACCACGATGGATGTGCAGCAGTAACAAGGTGAAATTGCATTGCCCTTTCCACAGAACTGATAGCCTGTTAAATATTCCACTGTAAACAGGAGTAAATGAACAGGCAGAGGTTCCTCAGATGTCTGGCAAAAATGTTCTTAATTCAGTTGTATAGCCAGGGTTGAACAAGTGGTGCAAAGCTGAGAACTGTCTTGCACTCCATTTGTTTATTTTTAAAAGTTTGTGCTTCCTCCCATTTTTCTTGGCCATTCTGTTGAATATATTCAACAAGGAAATAGGAACTGTGTATAACTGGAAGCATTTCCAGATGGGTTCTGTGCTACAACAGGGAATACAATCTGTGCGACATACATAATATATGGAAACAAAGGCTACACACCTAAGGCTTGAAAGTACATTGAGCATAGTAAATCTGAAATGAATCCACACCTGAAGGAGTAGAATGCACTCATCAGCAGCACATATGGCTGCTAGTGCCTTCCTCAAATAAAATTTTCAAGGAGGCAACAGGAGTGACAGTAATGAATGCCTTGCTGTCTCTCAAGCCAAGTAGCAAAATCTCTGTTGGTGAATTGATCTGTTTTGCTTCTTATCTTATATATGTAGAGCTGGAAACACACACAAGAACGCAGCATCAGAACCAAACCCCACACCCCAAAGTGTTGGCTCTATAAGCTTCCTCCAGGGGATTTTACAGAAACCATGGCTTCATGTCTCATTGCACATGTCTAAATAAATAGTGAAGACAAGCATTTTGCATTAGAGATGGTACAGTAAAACAGCAAGGTTATTAATTTATTTGCCTCTGGCAAAAGCATTTCATGGCTGTAGCCATCAGCTCAAATTATTTGTTACAGTGTCTCAACTTCTTTGAGTATTGTTTATCCGACAGTATTTACACAGAAGCTCATTTGTGAGAGGTTTAAACGTTTTTGCAGGGTGAAGTTGGTATGTGTTTAACATAAATACAAATTATTTTAGAAAACGAGGGCAAGACACAGACCAAAACTGCCTTTAAACTGCTGCTGAATTCACAACAGGGAGCTGGACTTACATGGGTTTTAATACTTCAGATTCCTCCCCAATCCTTTTGTTTTCTCTAAAGCAATTTCCAGCAAAACGTGATCTTATTTCCCCTTGCTGAGACAGACCTAAGCATCCCCCATTCTTTGAGAATGTCCAAATTCCCTTAGGCAGGCACCCAGGAATGTGTAATTTAAAAACAACAACAAAAAAAGGAAATAAATGAGAAGAAAAATATGATCGCTGCAAGGGTAATACTGCACTCATAACCAATTTTAAAAAATAGACAAATATAAAATATCCTCTTGAGTGTAAAACCTTAGCAGGTAGGTATTAGCACTTGATTTATATTCGTACATATTTGATAGGTAAAATTTTAATTTGCATCTCATATGCATACTGCTGCTATTTTTGCATCTCATCTTACAATGGATACTGCTCTGTAAAGATGACAGGTGGATAAATCTCTGATTCTTTCATCAGAATGAAAGTGTCTGTAAGTTTATCTCTTTCCTCAAGAAAAAATGAAGCATTCTCATTCCTGCCTGGACGATCATGGGAAAGGAAAAAATCATGTTTCTAGGGTGTTTTAATTTTTCATTTTCTTGTGGAAAATGTTGGGGGCCTTGTTCTATCCTGAGCTACCTCTATTCTGCCAGCAGATTCCAGACACTCCCTGCAATGTTTTCAGAAATTAACCTCATGGCTAAGTTATATATGAGCAATATATGAGCAAGATAGTGTGCAGAAAGGCACAAAACAGGGAAAAATTTAAAACAGCAAGATTCTCTTTTTTTTTTTTTTTGTAGAAAGAACTAAGGTGACTCTTTCTCAGAGTTCTTTGCCTGCTCATGTTTTTAGGGAGGGTTGCTTTTTCCATCAATTCATCTGTGACCTGGAGGAGCCATGGTGACAGATTCTCAGATTGTCCCCAGAGTCATTCAAGCCCTGGGGTGATGTTTGTTCTGCCTCTAACAAAGGCCAAGATATTGGATTATAGCATAGTCTCTGCCATAAATTTAGTATTTCCTCTCTTTAAAACCATCAATTTAGGTTGTACTGTCATTATGTTCCTTCAAAAGTCTTTGCAACTGAAACCTTTGCAGAAGGTGAAAAATTAAATTTCCTGTCTGAGAAGTAGAGAGATAAAATCTGCCTGGGTTCCTGTTTCTCTACAAAAGCCCTACCATTGGATAAAATATGCCAATTTAGCTTCTTCTGGTGTTATTGGCATCATGAATTGTTACATGGAACTTTTGGTTCCACAGCCTTTGGTGAATTCTTTTGGTGATATGTCCATTATTTTAGAAATGATTTTGTGTATGACACAAAAGAGAGAAGTTGCTCTGCTGATGACAAATGCATGTGCAATACCCCTGTAAGCAGTCCAGACTTTATAATTCAAGATTTATTCCTGATGCTTGGTCATTCCCTGTGTTATATTGTTTCTTTTATGATGTGAGGAACAAGCTTTGAGAGAAAGGAAGCTGTCTCCTGTTTTTTGAAGCCTTGTCCAAGCTAAAAGCCACTATTATGACTTTGTGGGTAGTCTCACACCTTGGTTTTTGATTGTCCAGTGCTGCTGGAATTGTAGTTCCTGGATGTGTGTCTAATTTCTCCATTGTGTAAGACACATATCATGAAAGTGATGTTCTCCTTCCAGAAGTTCTCAGCTTGAAATGATATAGCAGAAGTAAAGGTAGGAAGTAGTATCACAAAATCTGTTGAAAATGATAAAAAGATCCAGTTACTCAGCCTGCTGTGGACTTTCAGGCAAAGTGAAAAGTGAGGTTTTTATCCCAAAGCAGAAAGATTTGCAGGATTTTCTAAAAATAGCCTTTTAGCTGTGATTTTCTGAAGCAGACAAGTAAAGCAGATTAAATTAATACTCAAAACAATCAGCAAACATTACGCTTCTGCAGGCGCAAGTCTGAGACAAAGAGACTATTTTTCTGTGTCAGTGATATTCCTGAAATGTGGTTGGTGCAGTTAATTTCAGATTTGATGGTTATTAACATTTCTGAAGTGTCTGAAATGCTGGCTTGGCTCTACTGTCATGTACTTTTTGAATTGATAGTGTTTTGTGATCCTGTTGTTTGCTGATGAATATTTGCACATTTTCTTGGGCTTGTGCCCATAATTTACAAGGAGAGATGCTTTGTAGACTGCAGAAAACCCCAGAAAATTTCTTGTCTGGGTATACTCAGACAAACTAAAATAAACCTTCAATTCCAAGATATGATACATGCTATTCCTGCTTTGAACACTGTACCTTCATCACATGTGACCTTGGTGTTTGATGATTTGACACAGTGCCACAGCAGAATTCGATGATCCACTGGAAATCGTGATTCTTTCATGTGGAAAACAATAAAAAGCATATGGTATCAATTATACTTCACTATTTCTTTGAGAATTCAAGCACTAGAAATAAAAAACACTGTCTGAAGACTTTGAATTTCCATTAACTGGAAACAGTTGGTATAAATTATTTTTACTTACACTGCTCTACTGGCCCTGGGTAATAAAAGCAAAAATAACATTGGCATTTGATTGACTTCTTAGGTGCAAGATATGTCATGCTCAGAGGGAGCATAAAGTTCCAGGTTGGGCAGTGGAATCATTTTATGAAATACCATATTTGTCATGGAGAAGCTCTTGGAAAAATCAGTGTCCTGTTACTTTAATTTCTACTGCATCTCTGCTGAGCTTGGCAATTTGCTGATCAAATACACTGGGTAGTGAACATGGTGGTAGCTACACTCAGTGTAGGGGAGGTAAGAAGAGAGGCTTCTAGAGTAATAAGAATTTTGTTGAAAATCAAAGCTGAGTTCTTCAAAGGAACAGTTTTGCTGGCAGTGTATTACTAAAGCATGGCTTGGATCTGGGTTTTGGAAATTTCAGAGCCGTGTATGTTGTGGTGCTTTACTCTCCCAGGGAGCACATTCATTAGAACTGACCCCACAGAAGTCAGTAACTACTATGCAAAAAGTTTATTTTGTTTCTTTGTTCATTTGGTCATGATTGAATTACTCTGCTGAATTTAGAGTAAGTCTGAGTGGTGGCATCTCCATTCAATTTCAATCAAATCAAACTTAGATTACACTGTATTTATCTTAATGCCCAAGATTTATCTTCAGTGCTTATTACCACATTTGGTAAGCAGTCTTTGTTCTATGGTTTCTGTAATAGAAGCAATTCTATAAAGATAATAGCTTGTACTAAAATAGAAACTTAAACTCAGCTGATAGCAGCTTTGAGATAGAAATTTGAACAGAATGCATCTGCATTTGTTGTGGGAAAACAATTAACAAATCAGTAAAATGTTTGGTAACCAGGAACTAAAAGAGGAAAGCAAGTTAACTTCCAGATTTCTAAATTATGTCTGTGAGGAATAGACTCTTACCCCTGTTAAATATGACTAGAATCAGTGGGGTTGCTTGTGTAGTTAAATACCACCTGGTATTCAGAGGTTATGCTTATAGAGTTACAGTGTAGGTTTACTAGGCAATAAAAAGGGGCACGGGTAACTCACCTGAGAGCAGCCCTTGTCCATGCTGTTCCTTGTGTGGATATGTTGGTGATAGGGCAATGTCACAGAATTCACTGTAAATTACTCCTATTTTCTCCAAATAGTTTTAGCTCCAGTCCTGATGGCTCCATATACAAATGCTTTTGCCAACAGACCCCAAGTTTAATAATATTAAGAACATCATATGTACTTGGAAAACATTAACATTTATTTTTATGAAATGGCATCTGATAGTTAAACTGCCATATTTTTTCCAGACTTCTTTCATTAGAGAGACTGATGACTATTACTACAAATATCCCATGGAGTATTCAATTATGCTGGAAGGAGGGTGAAAATGATATGGCAGAAGCTATGCAAGAGAGATGATGCACATTATTCTAATTTTATGAGGTTGTAGATCTTGGGAAAAGCAGAGATTTATAATGCCACTCCCTGCAATAATTAAGAAAGTGTGTGTCTGATTTATGTATATGTGGTGGGAAGCTGGAGAATTGACTGAAAATATCATGGAAAACAGAATCCGTGTCAAAATGATGTGCCCAAAACTCCAAATATAAGTTTATTCTTAGAACTGAAAAAAGTCTTTCTGTGCTTTGGTTGTCAGCCATTGTTTTCTCTTTTGCTCACAGTGGTTTGAAGTTAGCTGAAAAGAAGTGTAGTCAGTGAAAAGCACCCTGAGAAGCCAACAATGTGATGTTCTCTAAGTCTTGCCTCTGAATGAGAACAGAAATCAGATCATGTTTCTTTACTTCAGACTAAGGATTGGCATGATTCAGCAGGTAAGTTAAGTGAATGCTTGCAGTTGAAGTAACTTTTTTGAGAAATAAGTCATCTTTGTCTTTGGAGGAATTCCTATTTTTATGGCTTAGGGGCAGAGAACCGTGGCAGGTTTATGTACAGCATTGACTTGAGGTCAGGGACAGCTGTGTGCTTGCAGATCTTGAGGTGGAGTTTGGTAAGGCCAAGTTATTCTTCAAGCTGTTTCTTTTTCTTTAAGTGCAGTTCAGGATTCAGTCCTCAAATGACTGTAGACCATGAAATTGCTAGGTCGCTTGAATGGAGTATATTTTTTGTATTAAGTGAGTTGCATTTATGGATAATTTGCTTTGCACTTGTTCCAAGAGCACAATAGGGAAAGCAAGCTCTCAGTTTTTAGGGGGAAATTACAGATAAATTTTTTCTTTTTGCCACTGAAAGTGCAGGGACAGTAAATTAATACTTCTTATCCTCATAACTGTTAATTAACATTTCAGGCTGTGTTGCAGTATTGATGAGACTCTCTCATCTGGCAGTGTTTTCAAGGGAAAACAAGTCTAAGGACTCTGGGTTTTTCCTTCAAGTCTTCTGCATTTCTCCAGCAAATTCTGGATTTGACTCTGATCTCACTTCTGGTTGTTTTAGATGTTGAATAATAGTATTTTTTCTTAATACAGGATTCAGTTGGCAAATTAAAAGTGGAACTATTGTGTATTTCACATTTCCCATTGTTTGTGTTCAGTGTAAGTATTAGGATCTGGTTTGAGCATTTTTCTATGCAGCATTAATCAACTTTTTATTAATTCAAACTTTGTAACAAATGTGGAAACTGGCTTCATTGCCTGATTCATAGTTCGTTGATACCAGTGGTGGGATTCCCATTAATGGCAGTGGTAATTAGATAATAATTATTGTTAATTTAATAGCCTGAGCTTGAAGTGTGGAAGTAACATAACAATTTGGAGTCTTTGATGGTTTTTGTTGTTGTGCTTTTTTGTTTTTCCCCCAACAAGATGAAGGAGAAGAAACATCAGAAAGTTTTTGTTTGTTTACTAGCTACAAGAAAGCAGAGGAATTAAAACTGTGTGTATTGATATCTATGTATAAAAATGAAAACACAACATCTGTAGAGCCAGTTCTTTCTAAAAGTAATTTAGTTTGTATGCTAACAGCATTTAAATGTGCCATTTACATTCTATAGCAAAAATCTGTAGCTGGTAGATACAGATTATTATAATTTAGCTAAGTATTTTAAACCCAAAATAGGGTAATCTAATTAAAGTGAAGCAAGAGAAAAAAATGTTGTTTTGCCAGTTCATTTTCTTATATGCTTCTTTTTTTAAAGAAAGAAACCAGTCAATATCTCTCGGGTATGTGATCTGTGATTTCTCTGCTTGGTAGCACAGAGAAAACATTACCTGGTGCTCAACCCAGCACTGAGACTCTTGTGTTGAGATTACAACTGAAGACAAACTTAATCACCTTTTTTGCTATTTGTGTAGACAAAATGACAGAACTAGCACCTTATTCTGAAGAAAATGTGTATGTATGTGTCAAATGCACGAATAGTCTGTTTTGGGCATGGCAGAGAAGGAGATTGTGTTCTCCATCCTCAGCAGTCCAGCCCTTCTCACAGTCTCATCAGAGAAGTCAGAAATGTGTTTCAGAGTGACAGAAGTTTTTGTTAGAGGATCCCAGCATGCAGAAAGAATGACACCTCCCATATGACTTGGAAGCAGAATTCATGGGCACCTGCACCCAGCTCTGCCTGTGAAACAAGGACACTGAGCACTGGTAAGTACCTGCTTTGCTTCTTACACCAAATTCCCTACAAGGTTTTTGCTGCTGCTGGGTTTTTTTCCACCTTTCTGAGTAAGTTCGTTTTAAAGGTCAAAGGTCAGAGACTCCTTTCCTAAGCTGGTGTTCTTGTGTGTCCTGAGGCATCAAAAGGAAATATTTGAGGTGAGGGAGTGATCTGAAGAGAGATGGGAATGCTCTGCAAGTAGGATGAGGTTATTCCATGTTACTCCTTTGATGGAAAGGTGGGACTTGGAGGGTTGTCAGTGCTGTACAAATGTGCGTTTGTGGGAAAGGAGGAGGCACCTCTTTTTGATTAGTCTCATCAAAACATGTCTGTCTTCTTTTCTTCTTTCTTAAATGTAAGTCAAAAGTGTATTTGGACAGCTTGAATAAAATTTTGTTTTTTAGCTGGAAGAGTACAGCTAAATCCTTGTACATTATGAATTGGCACCACTGCTCTGAAATCAAGGAAGCTTTGTTGATTTATATCAGCTGTTGCATATTCTTAACTAGAAGAGAGTACAATGTAGTATAGTGAATGTCCGGATCCAAATGTTTTCAAGTCAGTTCTTTAGCTAACTTGTTTAGGTAACTGAAATATCCTGAAAATACATTAAAGAAAAAATTAAGAGTTTAAAAGAATGTAGTGTGTCTAATTGGGCTGTGTGCTGTACCACAGTAATCCTAAAGCGTACTTCCTTCATATTTATGTACTAAACACTGTAATATTTAGTGCAGCTCCTGGTTTGAGGAAGGATTATGTGTCTTATCTTGCCTGGGGAAACCACAGGATGTGTATAAACAAGTGGTGTTTAAACCCAGGCTGTGACATTGGGTCTGACCTGGCACTGGTGCAAAAAGAAGATGCAAACTGCCAGAAGTGAGGCTCACAGCTTTTTAGGGTTTGCCCACCAGGACAAAGCATCACACTGGATGGATTGGTTGATTGAGTGATTGATTGATTGCATGCCAAAACCCACTCAGGGTCAGACTTGGAATTATGTGCCACAGTGCTCTTCTGGCCAGAAACTTGGATGAGCAGACTGTGAGGAAAAGTGCTTGCAAGAGGCAGTGACCTCCCCAACCCTGAGTCAGAACTTGGGGGAACCAGAAGCAGTTGGCCTGGAACAAAGTGAGTGTGATTGGTCTCATCTTGGGAGGAAGAACTGTTTTTGCTGGCATGTTTCCTCCTCCATTTGGCAAAGACCAGTATGTTATGGTACAATCTTGGAAGTCCATACACTGGCTGTGGGCTGTTGCCCATCTTTCATATGATCCATCCTCCATACCACAGCAGTTTTCTTGACAAGATAGCAGTGTTGCAAAAAGGATTCTTTTTCTGACATTAAAACAGTTCTATGTTGTCTTCTCAGGACTGATTATCTCTTGGGCCAAGAAAGCTTCAGTTTGGGTGCTTTGAGCCAGACACACACTGCTTTTGGCTCTGTTTGCCAGGGTTTGGCACTTATATTTCTGTCTGACTCGTTGCCTCCAGCTGTAGCTTTTCCTATTCTTACATTTGCATGTGAAAGGTACTCTGGGTCTTTTGCTGGTCTCCTGCACCTTAGGCAGTTTCATAATGGCCTTTAAAAGGTATAAAAGAGGCTTCTTGGCATAGCAGCTCATCCAAACTGTGCTGCCAGAGTTGCCCTGCCAGTGACAGCAGCGCAGGAGGTCTTTGTGTCCTTGCATGTTTAGCCCTAACTGCAGAGTATCATTGTTTCTCTGCTCCTGAGAGAAAGGGATGTGGGTTACAATGTTTTGGCACCCATTCCATCTCCTGAGAGATTCCCAGGGGTAAATGAAGTC
Source organism: Geospiza fortis (assembly GCF_000277835.1). NCBI lineage: Eukaryota > Metazoa > Chordata > Aves > Passeriformes > Thraupidae > Geospiza > Geospiza fortis. The sequence goes on along the minus strand of NW_005054435.1, from coordinate 535,373 downwards.
AGGAGAAGCGTGAGCTTGTGTGGAGAGGAATGGTGTGAAAAGTGGAAGTTAAAAAAAGTGGAAATTGTGAAAAGGTGGAAGTAAACTGTTGGAGAGGGCTTAGGTCTAACGTGGCAGTGAATTAAGAATTTGCAATTTCAACCTCCCTTTTTTCCCCAGAGTGAAAGATTGGAAAGGAGAGGTTTAACTTTGCATTAAAGTAGTTATTCTGCTTTAATGTTATCTGAGAGCAGGCATTGGTTGGAGAACAGGATTCTCAGCCTTCCAGGCCATGAAGGGCCTGCTGTGCCCACAGGGTGTGGGAGGATGCAAGACCTAATCCCCTTATTGACAGGCAAGGGTTGTCTGCTCTTAAGAATACAAGGCAGAGGTGAATATAGAAGAGGTGGTATTGAAAATAAAAAAAGCAATTAAAAAATTACTGTTGGGAGCTTGTGAAATGGAAGTTAATCCTGCTGTTGAACAGAAGTCGTCCTGGCAGGTTGTCTAGCTGCCTCTTTCATCTGCAAGTAGAGCTGGCAGAGGAGGACAGCTTAGGGGAGTTTTAGGACAGGCCACCATGCAAAGTCACTGCAGAGCTTCATCCAGCTGATTTACAGCTGTTCTCTCTCTCTCTTTCTCTGAAATGGAGAAGTAGATCCATTTACCTAGAAGCTTGGAAAATACCTGACATTTACTAGTCCTGCAAGAAAGAGAGAATCAGAATGAGTATAGAAATTATTGATCAGCTGGACTTGAAGAATTCAGGAAAAAGTTAGGCATGCATTTTGAGTAAGGATTTTTATTTTAGCTCCACAGTATCCTTGATCCCTGTTTATTTTCTTCAGTTGCTAATTAGTAATGTGATTCTTGTCTGCAATGGTTTTCATAAGTATCCTTCATTCTTGAGTGCCCAGAACTCTCACTGGCCTTAATGCTGGTTTGTGTTACACTTGCAGTTCATGACTAGGTTTCATTTTAGGCATCTATATTTAGTTTTCTAAGGCACTGCTGAGGGAAAAGAATCTGCCCCAATAATACATCTCCAAGGAGTCCTGGTTGTGTGGAACACTGTGTTTATTGAACAACTTAGCAGAGTGGCAAAGTAAATCAGTGTTGGGTATAATTGCAGCTCTTGTAAAGTACACGTTACACTAAACACCAAGATGATACGTTGCATCTCTACACCCTCTTTTTATCTTGAATGTTACAATCATCTCTCTTAGTTGTTGAATTTAGAAACTGGAGGGGAGGGGAGGTTAAGACAGCCATAAAATCAATGTATGTACAGATTAGGAGTCAGAGGAGACTGCTCTTAAGGTATGTTGGCACTCCCTTAGTTCAAAATGCACTTAATTGTATTCAGAAATGGCAAAGTGAGCCATGCACATCATTGAATGACAACAGGATGGGTGTGAGCTCCTGAAATGTACACCACAGTGTGACAAAATGCCCCTGCACCACTGTTAGATGAAAACAGATAAGCTTTCTAAAAACTGGATGCTAAAATTTTAGTTTTGAAAATAAACGTGGCAATAGTAATGAAAATGCCATTATACTTTGAGTCAAGTCAGTCCTGCACCAAAAGTGATCTATTTAAAATACCAAGTTTTTTAGTGCTTATCTGTATAAAGTGATTCCATTCTGGAAAATGGCAAATGCAATTCAGTGTTAATTGTTAACAGTTAGGGTAAGCTGGAAAAACTAATTGAAAGTTATACCTTATGTTGCAATATGTCCTTTTTTTGTTATATGCCGTGGTACAAAAATAAAAAAAAGGTAATTAAATTTATACTTTTACAGCCAAGTGGCTCATACAAGTAGAGTGACAAGACATCATTTATTCCTGTACAGAGCTGCTAGTGTAGATATCAGCACAGTTAGCCAAGTATCTGAACTACCTAAACAGTTCAAGTGTCTGTATTTACCTCCTCTCTGAATTTAAGCTGTAGACCCAAGAGTACTGGCTCACACTGGTGCAAAATACAGGTGCAAATTATTCTGCAAAAGTCTGCTGAGCTGAATGCAAATTTAAATAATAGAAGAGTCTGCCTCCATCTTTTTTCTTCTTGTATGTGGCTTATTTTAGACTCCCATCTCTTCAGAGTAGGAAGAGATTATTACAAATTAATGCACTTTATTATTCTGTACTTCAGTGCATTCCTCAAAAGACCAGTAGTAATGCTTCGAGGATCTAGACAATAATATGTTGCAAACAACTGTTCTAGTTCCCCAGCTACTTTATTTTCTAATGTGTAGCCTGTGATTGTCCCTGGAAGATACGATCTGTGTTTAATTATGCCCTGGGACAGCCCAGCAAAAGAAGAAATGTCAGAAAGGGGGATACTTCAGGGAGCAAAACATTTGGGTGAACTTCCTCTTGTATATTTGGAGAAGCATAAGACTTAATTTCTCTGAAACATAAGCAGACTTTTCTTCCTCTCCCTGGAAAACCTGTGAGTAATTGCTATGCAGAAGTAGTAAATAATATATTCAGGAGTTTAATCCACAGCATTTCATGGCACTTTACTTGTGCTCCTGTCTCATCTTTGAAAAGCTGTGTGAGAAATGAATTGAAGCCATTAGAGTTCTTGAACATCCCTGTATCTCTCTAAAAATGTGTTTTCCAAAATGACAGAGGACAGTGACTGCAGACAGGCTGCTTAATCACCCCAGCAATGGCTCAGCTCCAAGCCACCCAGGACAGGCAAACACAGGAATAAATCTTCCCCTCTCCCCAGACCCACAGAAGAGATCTTTGCCATGGCCAAAAGTCTCTGTTGCTCAGAGCAAAGTTCCTCTGTCAGCCTGCATCCTTATACACATTGACACTGCCAGGTCTTGTCTTCAGCCCTTTCTTGTGTCAGAGGTTTGCCAGGAAAAATGATCCTTTCAGCCAGGGAACCATGTGTTCTATGCAAATGAAAGCAAATAGTTCTGCTGTTAATCATCTCACTTGTCATTGAGCAAAACAAAGCTTTTGAAGCTAATTCAGAAATTATCATCACATCAACATGCAAGCTTTGCTGGCTCCACTTACCTGTGCCAGGTTATCCCCATGCTGCACATACACAGGGCTGCCTTGACTCAAGATCTAACAAATATATCCCAGTTTAGTGAAAGTCACTTGGAAAGTGGTGTTGAATCTGGATTTTTTACTTGTTTTGAAATAACTTGCTGGATGAATGTGCCAAAACTTGGGAAACATTAGTTGGGGCATTACTGGAAACTGCTCTCACTGTGTCTTAGCAGAGGCCTGTGCTCTGGTACAGCTTGGCAGTTCACTCCACTGCTTTAGCAGTCTTTAGTCCCTTTGCAATACAGGTATTGCTTTCTTTTTGAGACACAAACCAAAAAGCAAAATATGTTCTTCCTGAAGATTGCAGAGATTGACATCTAGGTTTCTCTTTCTCTTAGGGAAGCTCAAAGCCTTTTACTCTCTTTAAATAGCAGTGCTTTGTGTCTGCCACCGTACCTGTCATTATCTCATTGTCAGGGTTTGTATGTTTGGTTGGCAACACATGCTCGTTCTCCTGATTAGCACCATGCTTTAATTTCATTTAATAAGTGTATTTCAGAGCCAGAATGATCCTCATTAACCAGAGTAATTTCACTTTGCCATGTAGAATTAATTAGGATGAAGACTGTCAAATGAAATGTAAAAAATAATCAGTGGTTCTCATTAAGAGATAATAACAAGATTTTTTGTGCTGTTTAGCAGTTTGGTTTTGGTCCCAGCATCAAATGTTAAGAACTTTTACATGTTGTGAACATTAATTTTAATACATTTGATCTGGCACCATGCAAATAATTAAATCCTTAAACTTCGTTTGACAACCAATAATTTAGACTTCTAGCTAAATACTGAAAAAGAGCTTTAAGAATAGGTAGCTAATTTAGATATACATCAGAGTTTGATGACATGTGTAACACTTGAAAGAGGAGCTGAAGCAGTCAGCTAATGATTGTAGCCAACAACTGAGTCAGGCCTGATACAATTTTGGAAGATTTGAGGCAAACAAATAAAGAGAAGTTCTCAGGGAAGTGTGTCAGGGCAGTAGGGGGTTTAGAAAAACTGGAGGATTTTGAGTTGTTTTATAAAGGCTACTCTGACATTTCTCTTTTGATAAAGCTAGAGGTGGAGATTGGATCATGGAGATTGCTTCTCCATGTCCCCTAGGGATAGGGCAAGAGCTAGTTTGCAGGAAAAGACATTTGGATGTCAGAAAGAGCGGATCTCCCAAAACAGCCAGCTGTTCAAAGTGGTGGTGTGTCTCCTTTTAAAGATTCTTTTTCTCAAGAACAAGGCAGACAGACATCTCCCAGGAGTGGTGGGATATACTTCCCCTGACTGGAGAAACTACTTGGCACCTTCTCTCTGCCTTTGTGTCTTTGTTCTTCCAAGGCTGAGCCAAGCATGGAGAAAGGCAGTAGGCATTCATAAGGAGTACACTTGCTTAATGGTATTGCCTCAGCCAAAGAGTCAAAGTGTCGTCTAAACACCCAAATTCATTAAAACTGAAATAACAGTCATGAGATCAAAGGGGTATGTAGCTTAAAACACAGATGCCTGTTGAACCAGGACAAACATTGTGGACTGGAAAATAATTTTAGCAATAAAAGGTGTTGGCTATGTTTGAAGTTAGGGAAATTCTTCCTGTTTAAATGTGTGGGTTCTATATGACAGCAGCATCATTTGTTTTCTGGATTTCCTTTATGTTGTGACATTTCAGGGTTACAGTAAACAAAAAAGCCATCGTGAACTGTTCAAGGAATATCAGCTTTATGGCATTAGAGATGTCAGCCTGATTGCCTTCAATTAAATCCAAGAAATAAAGTCTCACCCTTTCCAGCTTGTTATTGGGCTGTGAGCCCAATGAAGTAATTTTCCTTTGATTATGCAGCCAGTCCTGAACATATGAATAGATTTGATGACTGCATGCTGTGGTTTGTTGTGGTTTTTTTCATTTAATGGATTTTTTTCTGCCTGGAGGCTATACAGTCTGTTATGCTACCCATCAGCCCTGGCTCCAGAGTCCAGCTTGGAAAACACTGTTCTTTTCCTGCCAACTTGTTCAGCCTACAGTCACTCAGCCTACAACAGCTTGTCAGCTCCACTGAAAAGAGCCAAGTAAGACTTTACAATCATGTTTCTTTCCCTGTCTTTTGCAAAAGACAGTATGTTTCTTGATTCAGATTGGGCAGAAGTTCTTGTGCTGCATGGCCAAGAGCTCTGGTAATATCTCCTGTGTTCAGAAGAGGCGACCTGGCCCTGTTAACCACTGAGCTCTGAAGAGGAGCCAGGAAGAAAACAATTCTTTCTGGTGAAGTTACAGGAATGTTCTGTTCATAATACAGCCTTGTTTTTATGAGCTTCAGCAACCTAAACACAAGAGGGAGATGTAATTGCCACCATTTTGCTGTGGCAGGGAGAAACAGCATGTCCTGAGATCATGGAAGGAAAGGCTACAGGGAGTCAAATCCTCCCAGGCATTCACACAACACATGGGGTCATTGTTTGTGCCACAGAGCAAAACGCTCATCAGAAGCACCAAATGCCGGCGAGAGGAGGGAGGGGTGACAGGAACAAACTTGACATCTGTGTTTGGGGAGGACTGGCTGCCTCAGCAGCTCTGCACACCTTAGATAGCTCAGCATGCCTGTGCAGGGCCATATGAAGCTAGCTAGTACCACAATCCCACAGATTCATCCCTGGCCATTCAGCTTCATCACTCTCAGGTACTTTACAAGCTCTTGGGGTTGGAATGTTTGAATTTTCTGCTAAAGGAACCCAAATCCCAGCTCTGTCCACCTTTTCCCTTGCCATTTCTGAGAACCCGTTGCATATTAATTTGTTGAGCATTTTGGCATGCCAAAGTACCCACTAGTTCAGTCAGTGTAGGCAGGCATCTTCGGTTCCAGTGCCAGATGTGTTAGTGGCACAAGTGGAAACTCTGCATCTGCCTGGCCATGCCAGTGATGCACACAAGAGCAAGAAGTGGTGAGACAGCACAATAACAATTGCACCAGAATAAGAGCATCAAAAAGACCTAGACCATTGTCTCAGCTCTAAAATTAGGGATAGGATCAGAATTAAAAACTCCTAACTCAATTTAGATTCTGTAAGAACTGCAGATGCTTTCATGCCACAAACTGGGAGGTGTATTTATCTGCATTGCCTGCTAGCCATGACAACACATGTGGCTGGGAAGGTCTTTGTTTTGTGGCCAGCTAAAACTACAGCTCATCTCTCCCTCTCTCTTTGCCTTTTCTCCCAGTCTCAGTCCCACTGGGGCTTTTGTTTCAAGTTCTGATGCCAAATTTTCTGCATTTTTCATTGAAGTTATTCTGCTTGTAAACTGCCAGAGCTCTCTTTTCTTTTAAGTGTTTACTCCTTTCTTCTTTTCTGTAGTCTTTCCTCTTTCATTTCCCACTAAATCCTTTTTCGGTGCCTCACTTACTCCCCCATTTTCATCTTGTGCAGCTTTTACAGCCTACAAGTTTTTGTAACTGCAATTTCTTGGGGGGGGCTGCGTGGTTTCCTTTTCTTTTGACTGATGTCAGTTGCCTTTTGGATCATGTGTTGACACAGCTTGTGCTTCCAGGTAACACATATAATACCTCATGGAAAAGAGGGGTTATGTCCTATAGAAGCACCAAAGAGTGAGTTGTTTTGAGTATTTTCAAATTACAGTTCCTTATAATTAAATTATTTTTCCTAAATGTCACAAGTTATTACGAAGGAATATTGATAGAGGAAAAAAGAAATACTTTAAAAGTAAGGTTTTCTGCAGTATCATATATTCATCTGCTTGTCACAACTGAATGACTTTGAAATGCTCTGTTAAGCTGAGAGTAAATGCAGCATGGGAAACAATGCTCTCTCTGTAAATGCTGATATGTGTGTTTTTAAAATTGAGTACACTATTATCAAAACACATCCTATCAATTGCTGAAAACAACTTTGTCCGTGTTTGAGTAATGTTTTGTATTCATTTATTTATCTAGGATGAGGAATAGCAGGAACAAGAGAGGCTTTCCTGGGAATGCATCCAAGGAGCGCTGGTGGAGGCTCTCTAGTTAATCACTTTGTCAAAAGGAGTCCTTTTTCCAGTGTGCAACATTATTCACTTAACTTCTCATTAGGCCTTTTCATGTAAGTACTACCAAAGCAAGCAGCTGTGATATGGAAACCTTCATTTATGCCAGATCACTTGAACCTCCTGCCTTTTCATCTGTGCATCAATAAATACAGAGTATGAGTGAATATAGAGCTTGTGCAATGCTAACCCACAGCAGGCTGAGCTCCCCCAAATCCCAGAACTTACTGCAGTCTTGCTCAGAGTTTGTTCTCTGTTCCTGTATCATAACTGAGTGTTACTCAGAAAGGATATGAAGTCCCCAAGCATATGTGTTCACTTCCACCATTAAAGTGGATTCAGGTGCTTGGCATGGCTGTCTCCAGGCAGATTTCCCTTAAATAATTGATAGCTGCACTCACACTGCCCATGCTGCTCTGGCTTCTCTGCCTATACTCATGTTGTGCTTATAGGGCTTTACAGAACACATGGTAAGGATCTCACTTCCTTGTTGATGTGACCTATTTTCATGTTTTCAGGTGAAAAATTATGCCAAATGAACTTTCATACACCTACTCTGATATGATCAGAAATTTCTATTTTTACAACCACAGCTGTCCTGAAATGTTGTAAGAATTTAGTGTTGTGAGCCCCTAGGGTTTGATTGCCAGAAGATACTGAATTAAGAAAGAAAAGAGACATCTTAGAAATTAACCTGAATGGTGTTACATTAAAATCTTCTTATGGCCAAAAGGAAACGTATCAAATGAGTTGAACCAGGAACTTTTCATTAGTTTAGTTGATATCTTGTTACTCTAGTCAAATAGATATGATTAATTCAAAAAAGCCTCACTAATGTTGTAGTAGAAATGGTACAGGAGAAAGTTTTCCCATTATCCACCTCTTTTCTCTGGCATTATCTCTGGGCCCTCAGGGCATTGGTTTTGGTCTCCCTCAAAAAGAAAGGGGTGTTTATAAAGTGGTGTCAGCATAGTAAGGACAGAAAGGGTTATTGTTTGTTAAGGAGTGAGTAGCAAATTGTTTTCTAGATTCTTTATTATGCTTTATAAACAGATACAAAATTTATTGTTTGCTTTGGGCACAGACTCATGGAGCTTGTGAGACGAGGCTTAGAGCGGATTTGCAGACATGGTGTGGGCAAACAAAGCAGAACATTGCACTGGCTGGACTGGGGTCAGCTTTAAACAAGGCCTTGATGATATAATTCTGTGCAATTAATAATGGATGTTTGGTGGCTCTTGCAGTGGAATGGCTGGTTTCTTGATAAAATTAATTTTGTTTGAAAACCAAAGTACCTAATGACTTGCAGATGGAATTAAGCCTTTTGATTATAGCTGTGCCACATCCTGTGTTGTGCTTTTCAGGTGTAATTGCTATGGAGGAGCAGCAAATGAAGCTTTATGCCACAAGAGGATAGCTACTCTGTGTATTTGGGCTTCCTCTAGATGAAAGGTAATGTCTATTTCTTAAGCATTTCACATTTTTCAGAATTGCTTTGAAATTCTCTCCAGTTCTGCAATTTTGGGGACAAAACCAAAAATTATGTAGAGATTGAACAAACTGAGTTATGAAAACAGTTTGTTTCTAGCAACTATTTCCCATACAGTTGTACATGATTATAATCTGCATATATTTGAAAGATATGACCACATGAGTCAAAAGAGATGACCAGTGTTATATCAGCCTTGGGGATAGCTGATTGTCTTGCTTTTAGTCATGTAGCAGACTGTGGATCTCCCCTTAGGAAGCTCTTACAGGGGATCCCCAGGAGTCCATTGTTTCAGATGCATGTTTTCCTGCAGAGTAAAACGTGTATGACACAGTTTGCTTTCATGTGCTCAGAACTACTGGGATGCTATGGAATCTTCCTTGTGCTTGATGGCTTGAAAACCACAGTTTTTGTCAGGATGCTGCACACCTGTAACTTCCACTGATTTCTGGGATTTGCAGTCTTGATCTCAGCCTGTAGCAACTGTTCATCTGGCTCACTGTCACCTTCTTCATCACAGGCAGCACTTGTTGCACAATACAAAGGAACTTGGGCGTTTTTTTCCACCTTTGCTGCCTCAGTCCTCACAATGAGCTGAAGAACTACATTTTTGTTTGACCCCACAGTCAAGGACAACTTTAATGACAAGGTTGATTTTGTAGACCGGCCACTGAATTTTGTATTTCTCTGGCACTACAACGTAGATGTTTTGTGCCAGTGGTGTTTACATTAGAAAAAAAGAGTCTTTTATGTACTATGAAAGCAACAGCTTCAGTACAGTAGCTTGGTCTGCATTTTCTGTTTTGTTTGCTGACTGTTATTAACTCCACATCATTTATTCCTTTAAAAGCCGACAGAATTTTCAGTTGTGTAATTCTCAGTGTGCTAAAGGCTACATTTGAGCTATGTGCATTCAAAAATGGTTCAGTAGGGATAGTTTACTTCCACTGGTTATTACTTCAGGCGTGTTTGCAATAAGGAGAAAAAATGTTTTATTGTTGTTTCAGATCTGCTGTGTTCTAGGAAATTCAAGCACATGCTTTAAAAGGGTAAAAACCTGGAGAGGTCACAGAGCAAAGTCTTTCTAGCCTTGGAGGCTAGAGAGCTAGAAAGCCTGTTCTCCAGTCTTCACATTTTATACCCTGCGGTAAGTGGGGTCATAATTGTCTTGTTGCTTTATTTTGCGTGAGGAACTAAGTGTGGTCACCTTTTAGAACGTTGATTGTGTGCATGACCAGCAGGAATGAATTTGTTTCTACCAGAATGACAGCCTGCTGCAGCAGGCACACCATGCACAGCGTGAGGAGGGGCTTTGGAGGGGCAGCCCAGTTTGTAGCTCAGAAAACCCTAATCAAGAACAAAGGAGTGTCTTATAGCAGATATTTTCATATCAGTTAATGCAGTGTTTGGGGTTTTGTTTGGTTTAGATTTTTTTCTTCAGAAGGTATGAGAGGCTGCTCTATCTAAGTACAATATTGACATTTATTGAATGGGAAATAATCTGGTTTGTATCTGTTCTGGAGCTTTCCCTCTGCCTTGTGCATCCTTTTGGTGACTTAGGTGCCTCTTTGCTGCCTGGAAAAGCTGCTTCAGTGGGCTTCAGTGCTTTCCTGCCAGGAGAGTGGTATCTAAAGGAATGGCTTCCACATGGAGAACAGTTGCACATCTTGAAGTGTATTCTGTCCCTTAATTAATAAAAAGAGCCTTCTACGATGGGTACGAGCCCATTTTAGTCATTGTTTGTCACAGGGCTTTGAAAGTGTCTTTAAAAAACACTTGTGTGTGTTTCTGGCATGAGCTTTGTGTGGGGAAAGACACATGGGCTGGCTGTAGAGCAGTGTGACAAACAGATGGACAGGGTGATGGATTGGGAGGGACAGGCCAGTGCAGAGCTTGACAGTTGGGATAAATGGTAGGGAAAAGAAGTTTTGACACAGGACAAATTTTATGTAGTAGCAGCTGAGTATCTGGCAGGTGGATTTGAGTGGGGAAGGGACACAATCAAATGCTGAGCAAGGAGAGCAGCTTGTTCTTGTTACATCTCACATGTTTTTGTGGCACTGCAAGAAAGGCATTTTGGAAATCTGGGAAAAGCAGTGACACATAGCTTGGACTGAGTAACGGTGTGAAGAAGAGATTAGGGGTGAGGGTGGAATGCAAGCAGCCACCCCCAGAAGTTTTACAGAAGTGCAGCCAATAAAAAGAGTTTGTAGGTGGAGGCCCTGGGTTTTCTATTCCAGGTGAGAAATCTCCTGGTGGATCTAGAGAATCCCTGAGGGTGCAGGGCTAAGGAGGAGGAAATGAAGGCATGTCAAATATGAAGAGTCATAACTTGGTGTTTGGCTGCATCGTTGTGTGAGTCCGTCCATCACTGCACAAAACCTCTGTGACAGGCACGGATTTGTCAGGAGTGGAGCCCGGTGTGTGAAATCAGCCTTCTCTGCTGCTCTGTCTGAGAGAAAGAGAGCACCTCTGACATACAGCTCCACTTCTAATTACAAATATTTTATAACCCACAGCCCTAATGGAACTTGAGAGGAATTATTGCAACAATGTATTCTTGACAATGTATTGCAAGACCAAATTGGAAAAATGCTTTTAAACTTCAAACATTCTGCATCTGATCTAATATTATAGCTAATCCATCAGAAGCTGATCCTGAAGTCTCTTAAAAATGGCTGTTGCTGGTGTAAATGGATATAATGAATGCTAGTGTTGTCTTGCCAAATAGGAAGTGTTACTCTAAGTCCTCATAGTGGCAAAAACAGATCGGTAGTTTGTGGAAAGATATCCCCAGCAACATCTGATGGGCACCAGTCTTCATCTCTGGATATCAGTGCTGCAGTGCCCGTGTCAAAAACAGGTAAATGTAGTTAAAGAAGTATAATGGAATCATTAAAATAGAACCAGAGTGATCCCACTTGAGACAGGACCAACTGTACCTAAACCTCTGCACAGGCACTGAAATGGGGGACATGCAGTTGTTCTTGTTCCCTGTGTTTTTACAGAAATTAATGACATTCCCATGCCTGTGCTCTGGGGAGTCTTTCCTTCATAACAAAATTACTCCTTACTTTGTTTTTTGTGAGCAAAGCCAGAAATCCCATAGACAAAAATGGACAACAACTCACTTGAACATTTCTGCTCTTATAACCAAGTAAAGAGAAAATTTCTTTCAGAAAGCACCAAACCCAGGTATGTGCTGTGTTTAAAGAGTGAAAATAAATATAAGAATTTATGGACTACCCAATGTATGGGCTTGCTGATCAACAAAACAGGAGCTTTAAAGCCTACAGATAATGTAGATATGTTTGGGTCACGCTACTGTTATGAGAAAATATTGAAGATTTTGGTCCTGATTATGGCCTGAGCATAGGAGTTGTGATGAATTATTTCTTTCCCAGTGCTTTGGGTGACACATTGTATTAAATATTAGTGAAGTAGCTTCTCTCAGCTCAACTGTTGGAGCTCTTGTCTCTCCTCTGCAGGTGTTTTTGTCACTGCATTTACTCAGAAATTAACTCCTGGCCTCCCATTTCATATGGAAAGACTCAGAAAAAGAGAGGTTTGAGTTATATGTCAGGAAAATTTTGCTGGAACAATTAGATTTTGGGAAAAATTTGAAGCTAGTTAAGCGAAGTGGACACTGTGAGCCATTTGGGAGCTGGTTAAACATCACTGAAAATTATACAGGAAGAGAGTAATTCTACAAAATGAAGTGTAAAAACTGGATAATCCAATTGATCATTTTTATGGGGTCCTTACTGTCTGTTATTTGGAGAGAGACAGGTAATGGTCTTGTTAGTAATCCCATGGAAAAAGAGAATGGACACACCAGCATTTGCACAATCTCAGTAAGTAATATTTGCAATTTTTAGGCTGTTACGTTGCTGTTCAGGATTGTACTTGAAATGGAGAAAAAAATGCTTTTCTTTCTTATAGCTCAGACAGGAAGAGTGATAGAGAAGGAAGTGAGTTAAACCCAAGGCAAATGTGCAAATGATTATTAGTACTTTCTTTAGTCTGATTTTTTTGTCACAATTTTCAAAAAACGTTTTAGAACAGAAGTAATTGTTACAATATTCTGGTCATTAGTTATCTGGGAGTTTTGTGTTCAAGTATTTATTTTAACATGACAATATTGGTTATTTTCCAATATTTTCATAACTTAAGATATCTGAGGACTGTGCCTCTCTTTTTCACAACCCCATATGTTTTTCTTTTCCAAATTTAGAGGAATGTAACATGATATTTGCTTCATTTAACCTCTGAGCTGGCAAACAGATAAAGATGAAATGGATGATAGGAGAATTAGCTTTTAAATTGCAGAGCACTAATTTAGAAACGATGTAGAACAATCTCATACAAGCTGATGTTTGACTTTTTCCATGCCTAGATGATAATTCTGTGGCTATTAAAAAGAGGAGAGCTATCTGGCAGTTATGGATGTCATCAGCTTTTGTCCAACAGCTATCAAGGACTGTATCCAACTGAAAAGAACAATGGTTTAAATCAGACAGGAATAAGAGAGGGTTTGGGATTAAGCTCTGTTACAGAGAAGAACAAATTCTGCCACCTGCCATGGCTTTTAAAACTCTGTTTTTGAATTACTAGTTTCTCTTCTCACGAACTGGAAGTCCTGTAATATTCTTAAATCAAAGTAGCAGCCAGTAACGTGAATTGAAGTGGTTATGCTGGGAAATACAGTTGAAGGACAAGTTGCTGTGCAGCCATGGGGCGGTGGAGAAAAGGCAGAGCAGTTCACAGTAGCATACAGAAAATTTGGTTAATGTACAAATTTGGTTCAAATACAGAAATTCACAGTAGCATACAGAGCCTGTGAACTGCTCTACCTTTTCTAATGGGAAGAAATGCCTTTTTAAGACAAACAAATGTTACTCGGTTTTGGGCTCTACAGAGCACACAGGAGCAATCCACCATGGAGTATCACCCTGACTATTAACACACTGATTACCCTCCAGAGCAAAGTAGGCCATGGAGGCCTTGTTTCACTTCTACACAGCAAAAGTTTAGTAACCAAATTTTCTGTATGCTACTGTGAACTGCTTTGCCTTTTCTAATGGGAAGAAACTGCTCTGCCTTTTCTAATGGGAAGAAATGAGAAACACCCAGCCTAAATGAAGTTTTGGCATTTTTTGTTCCAAGAAATGGAAGTTACTCCACCTCTCACACCTGGTTTTCTGTCTGAGTGTGAGGTCTATTCCAGCAAGTACTCACAAGAAATCAGAATTGTGACTACAGGTTCAGGGCTGTAGCAGGAGCTAATTTTCATTAATTTAGGACTGTGTTTTGTGCTTTTAAGATAACAAGGTCTTGAAGAATTGCAAAACTGTCAGCTCCCATCCTGGCAGGTAGATCATGAAGAAATAATCCCTGAACTATTTTGAACTCTTCTGAATAATTAAGTGTAGTGACAAAGATTTTTCCAAATGAACTGTCAATGCAAGATATTCCATTGCATTGTTCTTCTGTAGAGGCTGCCAGTTTATTTCTTGCACTCTTTATCTCACATTCTGCTAAGCACATGCTGTTACCTTTCTTTGTGCTGCTTCATATTCCCATTATTGCTCCTACACTCAGTCAAGCCATTCCAACATACACATTGCACCTGCTTGAATATCTTTGAAACTACCTCTACAAATCCCTAAATCCATTACAGATGCAAACGAGAGCTTTGCAGTGAGACAGTCTGTCTTTTGGACACCAGGTTGTCATCAGAAATCTCACCATCACTTCTTCACCTGCTCATGTGGTACCCAGCTGTGCCTTGCTGGCCCTGCTTTTGCCTGGAGTGTGAGAGTTGCTGTTCAGAGGTAAGACTGCTGTTTCTGAAAGACTCCGTGTCAGTCTCTCATTGGCCTCTCTGTGTTCTTCCAGAGAACACACAGAATTAGGTTTTGATGGGGGAGAGGGGAATGCTTTAGTTCTTCTTCCACATGCATTAAAATATAAGTGCATATTTGTAAAGAAAATAGAGCTGCTTATGGAAGCAGAGTGGTTAGAGTGAAAACTTCCAATAACTCTGGAAGCCAGGATCTTTACATGTTTTACATTACAGTTCACTGTGTTAACACTTGGCCACGGTGCTGTGCGGCTCCTAATGCATCAGAATTATGGAAACATCTGGGCTAAATAGCTTCGTGCCGATGCACTGAGGAAATTCACCAAGGATTCAATACTTTTGAAGATATTTCATTTTCTATCTAGGATAGTAGGTTGCATTATGCTTATATACCGATTTATGAAACACACAGGAACATTTTGTTTCTTTTTTTTTTTTTTAGTCTTTTAAGTGCCTACAGGGCACATCTGTGCTTTTTTATTAAGAGCTACATTATGGCTGGGCCTTGCGTGGCTGCAGTGTGGGAGAGGGAGCAGAGAAGTTCCTTTTCCCTTTGCACAGCCCATCCTGAGACTGCCAAAAATTACAAACCTCTCCAGAGCCAGGAGTAATCCTTTGAAAGGAAGATATTTCTGCTGCATCTCTGTCTTGCTAGCCAGGAGAGCTGGCTGACCATGTGGGAAAGTACCAAATGACTCTGTTGCAGCACAGCCAAGGTGCTCTGGTTGGAAGCCCCTTTGCTGCAGGCATTGCTTCCCACACACTGTCTGTCCCTGGCACAGCCTTCTGCTGGGACTGCAGGAGCAGCACATCCACTGACATCCTCTGATCTCACCCAGGTGCTGTTCTGGGGCCACCCAGCTCTGCTTTGGTGTTTGTGTTGTGCTGGTACAGAGAGGATGGTCTGTAGCAAGCACTGAAATCTGCCTTGAGCTCTCTTGTAGGGCACACCCTGCTCCTGCTGACTGTGAGGTAGTGTTGTAAGCTGATCCCATTTAGGGTCACTAGGAGCTTTTGGGTTGCAGAGCTTCCCTGCCTCCCTGAAAAGCATTCATGCTGTGCATTGCTCTGCTGCACAGCCCTCATAAAAACCTCATAGCAAGGTGTTGTTCCAGGTATGGCTTTGGCCTGTGTCTTGCAGGTCAGTGGTGAGCATCTAAATGTCTTGAATTTCAGTCCAGCAGATGATCAGTGTGGGGCTCACTCTGACACCATGTAAAATAACTGCCATTAAACTTTTATTGTTGGGCAAACCCTACATTCTTGTTCTTAAAGAGGTGAGGGATTGCTACAGAGCATTCATTTTTTCCCTGGAAGCATTCATGTGCTGGATACATCTTTTAATTGCTTCCTCCTGGCTCTGAAAGCTCGGCCTTCATAGGGTGTTCAGGTTGGACCTCAAATGAGGCAGGGAGCTGGAGAAAAGACAGTTTGTGTGTAAGGGACTGGACTGTGCTATGGCCCTGCCTTCCAGGGTGACAAGTTTGCTTAAGTTAACTGCTTGGTCAGGACTGAGTCCCAGTCATGGACTAGAGATCTTCAAGTGTGAGGACCCAGAGTTAGTCTGCTATGAAGATGACATCTTTCTGTCTGGAGGAGAGAATGTTACCATCCTTTCTGTAAGTGTCAGATAAAGCAAATTCAGCCATGCTTGTGCAGCGTCAAGAATACATAAACTTTTTTTTTCCCAAGTCAGATCTTTCAATTTTACACATTTGAGAGCAGTAAATAACTGTTTCTCATGGTGTGAATTTCTAAATAATCTGATAGAAATTTTTTCTTTTGTCTCAATTAATTTGGATGTCTTCTTTTTCTTCTAGTGAAGGGGATGATTTTCACTGACTGTAATGTTTTAAGCTGACATGATAGTCTTTCTCTAAAGGAAAACCAGTTAAAAAGCAGACCTGGGAGCAGCAATACCAGCTTGTCACCAAAACTGCTCTCCTTAAGTAGGTATGTGAACTTTAGTATCTCTTCTCCCAAAGGTACATGCTTTGTGGAGTATAAATAAGGACCTTTCTATGTTGTGCTGACTTTCCCTTCACCAAGCCAAAGAAAAGTAAATATAGATCAGGAAACATTCAAGGCAACCCATGGTGTGGGGAGTTAATCTATTTTATATGCATATAAAAAGCTTTTATAGGGATGATCATCAGCACAAGCTCTTGTCTGATATGTGCTGTAAATAAAGTTGTGTCCCAGGCCTCTAAATCTCAGCAGCCTGGACTGCTCTGAGCATTGAGAGACAGCCCAGCTGAGCACTGAGAGCAGAATGCTGGCACGTAGCACTTGAGGTCATTGTGAATTTCCCAGCTTTAAACTGAGCCCTGAACACAACTGCAAAACTCTGCAATGAGGCCTCTGTGAGCTGAGCTTCCCTGGGTGCACTGGGATTTTCTGGGATGAGAACAAAGCACCTCTGTCTGAGGGCTCAGCGTTCTTGGTGACTAATCTGGAGCTGGAGGCTCAGCCCCAACAGGAACTGGTTCCTCTGCTCTGGGTTCCAGCTGCTGGGCACAGTTTGTTGACTTTACCCTCTGCAAACCTTGTAATGTGTATACTTAAAGGGAAAAAAGTCTACAAACTTCAGAAGATGAAAGACACCACTTCATAATCTTCCACCTCTGAGTATAGGAACAAAGAGCCAACATGCAGCCATGATTATATTTAATGCATTGCTGCCAAGTATTCTGAAAATATATTGAGGTGTGCTCTGTGATTTTTGTATGCACTGGACTTAGATGTGCAAAGCTGAACAGAGCTTCATTTCCTTCCTATGATTGGTGCTTGCAATGACTTAGAATCTCTTAAAATGTTTTGCCAAAGTGAAGTCACATCTCCCTGTTTAAAAAGGAACAATGATGGTATCTACTGGAGAAGGTAGTGTTTTAAGGTTCTTCTTTTTTAGTTTCTTTTTGGTTTTTAATTCTGATATGAAAAATAAAGAACAAAAATCTCTTGCCTGGAGTAACTACCAGGGAAGAGACGTAGCACAGTGTGTTTCTTTGCATTAAATACCAGGTAGGTGATGCAGCTGGACTTGTTCAGTTGGCATTACAGAAGTTTTCAAGTCCCCAAATGTACTGGTGACTGGTGTGTGTTCTGACATTTAGGAATACCCATGTGTCAGTGAAAATGAATTTCATGTCATTCCTGCTTTATTGAAGATGCATTTTTCTCAGCTATTCACAGTACTGAAAGAGCCAACTATCACATTCACACTGGTTAAAGAAATCATTCATTAAGTGAAAACATATTTTCTAGGACATTTATTGACTGTGTGTCCAAGAGGATCCCATCAGCAGCCCAAGAGGAAAATGCTGTTCAGAAAAATCACAGGATGATGCCTTGCAGCTCTCACTTGTTCTGAGGACACCCATGATCTCCATCAGTTTTCTCAGGTATTTTCAGCTGGAGAGAGATAAACTGGCACAAGCCGTTGTATGGAACAGTTCTTTCTTTATTCAGAAATATTTATTCAAACTTATTCATTTTTTACTGTTCGAAGTGATCTTTAGTGAAATTGGTGCAGTGTTTTGGAAAATACTATATGTAGTGTATTTATCCTTTAGGCCTTTCTAATGGGAAGAAATAAGGTAGGATTTTCTGCGTGTTCTGCATTCTCTGCTTTCTTAATGGCAAGAACTTCTGTGGGAAGTTGGAGGAAGAAGTTGATCCCACAGTATAAGTTTGGCACATCCTCATGGCCTTGAGATGGTGTTTTCCCTGGAATGTCCAAAGGCACCTAAAGGTAGGTGATGACTGTTACTTGTGTTTTACAGTTGGTAAAATTAGACCACTAGAAGTTTAAGTGGTTCACCTGAAGATCAGATAATAAATCCAGAGTGTGTTAAGCACCAAACTCCCCAGTTCTCAGCCTCTGGCAGCATAGCTCCACTTAGAAAAGGAAAAAAAAATCCCCAAACCCTCTAATTAGTCATGGAAGGAGTGAATGTGCAGGAATCGCATACACTTTCAATCACACAGTTCTTTTTCATTGATGCAAAGCATTTCTGGGGTGTGAGTTCACAGGGAGAAAGGGTGACTGAGGTGAGAAGGTGTTCAAACAGCTGAACAAACCACATATGCACTTGAAATTACTGCAGGGTTTGTAAGTTCATAAAAGCCTCATAACTGTAAGGTTTATTAGCCAGCATAATAATTTTCCAAGGGAAATAGGGAGAGTTGTGAGTTAATTATCCCTCCACTGTGCTGCATGCTGTAACACTGGAGAAAAAGATGATTTTTCTTTTTTTTCTGCATGTGATTGACCAATATTGTGGTGATACAGAGAGGATATGTGACTATAAAAACAAAACAAAAATCCCCAGGAAGCCAAAGAGTGACACTGGGGTGTGTCATGTTGAAATGCCACCAGTAGAGATAACTCATTATTAATGTCCCACACACAACAAGGGAGCCTTTGGGGAACATTTTTCTGTGCGGCTGTGCCATTTTTCTCTGACTTGCAAAAAAGCTGCATTCACACTGAAGCTCATTCAGAGAAATGAACATGGCAGATCAGGGGAATGGATTTCAAAGCAAAATCCATGAGTTTTAGGTGGATTGGTTTATTTTTCTGATGTGAGATTTGTTAGGGTATTGATCTTCAAAAGTGTGATTTCTGTGGTTAGAGTAATATCCTTGGTGGGCTTTCATACAGCTGGCAAGTATGATTCACTAAAAGTTTGTATTTTAGAGATTTTTTTTTTTGCAGGAAAAGTAATTTTTTCCACAAGACTCTGAAAGAAATTTATAATGTATATAAATGGAGTTTATTAAGGCTTTGGCAGATCATGACCCACGTTAATTTGTAAAACTCAGCATCTCATAGCAAGTAGTCAAGTTTAGTGTTCTTGGGTTCAGGTAATGTGGACACAATTCTGTGATCCTGACCTCAAGGAGCTTAATTTCTAGGACAAGAACATGTTTTTTCCAGTAGCTGTGGGACAAAAGCTTGTATATTGATCAGACCAGCTGCTTTCTGATTGAAGTATGAGACTAACTCACATGTCTGAAGTGGGTAGTAAATATAAAAATATCTCAAAATCTGCATGAGCTAAACAGACATTTGCAAATAATGCCATTTATACGTTCCTAAAGCCTCCAAAGAGGAAGGATTATTGGTCAGCCTACTAAATTTCCAAGAAAAGTAGGTGATGTGAGTTAACCCTCCAGTACACTGCACACATTTTGGCACTGAAGAGAGTACCACATGGAACAGTGTTTCATCTTTTTATTTGCTGATGAGAAATCAAAATCACTAGGGGAAAGCACTGAAAACTCAAAAGCACCAGGAAATCCCTGCACTTGGGTTATGTCTTTTTTTCCCAATTGTAGGCTATTATGCCACTTTAAATAAACATGGTAATCTAGCAGACTAGTATTAAGATAAATGTTTTGTGGCCTCAGCTAAGTCCATTTCCTGCACTCATTTCTCAGTGTGCAGCTGAGAATGGCAATAGCTAGAGCACCTGGGAGGGATCTGGACAGACACTGATAAAGTACTTGGTAAAATGAAGTAGCTGATCACACCCATGGGTGGTCCTTTGCAATGTTTTATTTACAGAAATCTCTGACATTATTTGCAACAAAAGCATTCTTCTGACTGGAGGCTGTTCTGGTTGTTCTGAAGTGTTCTGTGTCAGTTAATAGGCTTATGTCCTGAAGAGGGAGATTGAAAGTGCTGGGGTTAAAATCCACTGATCTAAGAGATGATGCACTTTTCCTGACTGTAGCACAGGATATTTGTCATTTAGAAAGGTGACTGATTGCTAACCTGGTTATGTCACCGGAACAAAGGAGTTAAAAAGGGACCACTCAGCTGGGTGCGTTTATTCCTGAGTGTATCCACTTGCTATGTTGGGAGACTAAGGGATAATGCATGGTAGGGCTTTGGACACTGGGGATATCCATGAGATTGAAAGGCCAGGTATTCAGTAAGTTTTCCTTGGGACAGGAAGAAACAAGGCAGGTCTGGCTGTGCAGAGTTGTTTGCAGGCTGAAGAGAGTTCAAGTTTAGCAGAAGGTGTTAGATCACTCTAACGATTCTAAAAAGTTTCCAGACAGTGACAGGAGACTTGACAGCAGAATACCAGAAACAGCAATCCAGATGAAACAGCCCTGGAGTCCCCTTTTTTTAACTTTCTCTTCAATATCTATGTTTTTTCCAGTGAAACTTTTGTAATGGTGAGGTGCAGTAGACAATGATCCCTCTGTGGCAATATTTCTCCTAGATCTTGAAGGAATACTAATTTGGCTTCCATAGTTTATTTACTGGCATTGCCTGTGCTGGCTGTAGGAAGACCGTAACAGTGTAGTACTGTGAGTAATGATGCACATGGGGGCTGGATGAGCTCCCAGCAGATCATCTGAAGGCTGATGCCATGCTGCAGGAAACTTAAGAGAAGCCCTTCAAATCATCAGGTACTTTTTCCCCTCTCAGGACTTGCTGCTGCAGAGTTTCAAGGCTCCTTTTGAGTGGCTTATCATCCCTCTTTGTGTCCTGTGGGAGACAAGAGCTGCTGGATGTAGCTGGTCATTACAGGATTCCTCACAGGTGTCTCACTAGAATAACATAAGAGATGCCATTGAAAAAAAGATGGATTTCAGAATTACACATATACAGTGGATGATAAATGCAGGTGACAACAAAGAAACATCAATAAGAACTTGGTGTAAGAAAGCTACTACACTGACTCTGTCTCCTTCAGTAAAAATGAGTGTGGTCCATTGATTTTGATTATTCCAGCAAAGCACAGGGTCTTGCTTATCACATTTTCAGTTTCATTTAAACTTGCTGAAAGGTTTATTGGAACCTTGAACTCCACATCAAAACAAAACCTTTGACAACTTCAAAACTTTATGAGGATTTTTTCCCCTGCATTCACTCATTCCTGTTCAAATCCATTTCTTCCATCAGCTGAGGACATTGGCAGATGAATTGGTATCCCTGAGCTAATATTCATTCTGGTGGGACCCCAAACTAAGAGAGACCTTGATGGGTGTTCCCCTCCAGCAGCGACCTGTGGTTCTTGGCAGCCCTGGGAAGGAAAGGGGCGACACCAGCCAGAGGAAGGGTTTCTGTTTTCAGTGCACCAGCCAGATTTTGGGTGCTGCTGCCAAGAATGCAGATTTTATTAGTGCTGCAAAAAGAAACTCTGTTCAGGGGTCTTTATTTTCAATTCCAGTTTAATTCATGTTAATACTGCAAAGCATATTCTCCATTACCCTAATGCCATTTCACAGCCCCAGGGAGAGTTGCCCTCGTGTTACAGAGTGGAAATGGGTTCAAGGTCTTTAGGGAGTTGGAGTTATTATACCAGATCTAAAGCATAAATGGGCAAATTATGTTGGTAGGGGAGAGATGGGGTAGGGAGAGGAAAGGCCTGGGATATGTGAATTGGTTTCAGTAAGAACCAGTGTGAAATTTCATCCACTTCTCAAGAAGACACCAGCCTTTTCAAAATCTCCCTCAATTTTCCAGGCTTAAAGTAAATAGGTAAATAGCTCATGCTCCCACTTGCTGACTTCCAATGGAACCCAGAACCAGGATACAAAAGAGACACAGAAAATCATTTAATGGCTTGAAAGGAAATAGTTTACAAATGGATGAGGATGAGGTAGGATTGGTTCTTAAGAATTGCCCATTTGGTTTGTGTAGCAGAGGATTGCAGCAGAACAATTTTGTTCACCTATTTCTATGTTCAGTATATACACCGAGCAGGCTGTGCCAGGTGCCTGAGTGAAGAAATACTTAATTACTGAAACTTTCATTTACCTTAGCTCTAAACCCTCATTTTGTTACTTCCTTTAATTACCCAAGCCAAATAAACACTGAGGAGTGTGTCTCACATTAATTTAGGCCCAGGCTCAGCAAGGTAATTTAATTAAGCACCAGTGTAATTCACAGCACATTAGAAGTCCCACTGAAACCCACTTCTGCCGTTTTGCAGTTGTTTCGAAGCTGGTTTTACTTCTTGACGCTCCAGGACAAGCCAAGCTTTTTTTTTTTTTTAATTTCAGCTCAAGTTATGAGCAGGGGAGAAAGGCAATTTGAGGTTAAGTGGAGAAAAATTTTACAGACTACTTGGGGAAAAGCTGAATTTTAAGTAGAAATGAATGTAGGGGATCTGAAGCACGTGTGGGCTGGGTGTTTGTCAAGCTGCAGGTGGGGGTCCTTGCTGTGTACCCAGTTCCCAAGGTGCTGCTAGGGTGAGTCTGCCCAGGAGGGGACAGGAGGCCACTGTTTGTTAGATACCCTGGGGCTGGGCTCTGTTGTGCCCATCACCAGGAGTGCCATGGTAAAAACTCTGTTGGATGCTGGCAGAAACCAGATCTGCACTTGATTGCTCACTTTGCTTGTCTGGGTAGCTCAGAGTGTGCTGGGGGAGCTCTTTGCTGCTGCTGAAGCTATGGAAGAGGAATTGCCTGGATAAATTTCTGTTGAAAAGTTCTAAAGAAACCCTCACCTTGGCATTAGCTGGGTTGAAATACTTTTAAGATCCAGCTTGCTCAGAGTGTGGTCCTGGTCATGTTGGTATGAATAACTCCATTATGTAAAAAAATTACGACTGCATAAATTGGAAGAAACTTGGATCCTGTGCCATTCTTTCAAGAAATTGTGAATGCAGTTGGGGAATTGACAAATATCTGGAGTGTTAATTGAAAACAGCAGACAAAATTTTGTATTTCTTGTTATGGCTACCACAGTGTTACAACTCACTTTCTTTTAGCTTTAAATAATTATCTAGATAATTACCCATCTTGTTTTAAACCCATTAAGACCATGCTATAAAAATTAGAGAGAGTTTTATATAAAATGTAGGGAAACTTAGCCCATGCAAGTTGTAGTTGAGGAAAATACCTTAAACAACTTTCTGGAAGTTTTGAAACATTTTGACAGAACTTCGGATGTAACGATAAAGAAAATGCTGAAAGATTAGTATTTTAAACCAAATGTTTTTTTGTGTAAAACAAGAAGAATTAATCATCATGTTGAAGGGGAGTTGTTGTAACAAAGAAGCAATTTATCAAATGCAAATGCAGCGTTATGAATAGACTCCAAAAAGCTCTTAGCTTCTTGTCCAGAGCTGCTTTCCCACAAAGTTACCATTAAGTCACTGACAGAGTTGCTGGGAAAC
This sequence comes from Geospiza fortis, assembly GCF_000277835.1. Classification (NCBI taxonomy): domain Eukaryota; kingdom Metazoa; phylum Chordata; class Aves; order Passeriformes; family Thraupidae; genus Geospiza; species Geospiza fortis. The sequence continues at coordinate 511,799 of NW_005054435.1, read as the reverse complement.
AGAGATACTTGCACGTAGAAAATTTGTTTGGAAAATGTTTCTATTTTTGGATTTATCAACACATAATTCTGAAAAAGACTTTTCTCTTTCTCTCCATACCCAGTCCCTCTTCTTAAAATTTCTAGTGGGAATGCTGCTGCCTCAAATGAATAGTGGGGCTTGGAAGCATTTTAACTTTGTACAAAGTTGTTATTTAAAAAATTAAATAAATAATTATTTTAAAATAGCACTGCTGTCCTTTCAAGCACTTTGCAGTTCCTACCACTTATTTTAACTGAATTGTTTGTTTACTTTGCAGCACATCTTCTGTGCGATCTGGTCAGTCTGTGGAAACTGCCAGGTTACTTAATCTGCTGTTACTGTTTCTTTATCTGCTCCAAGGGAAGTGTTTCTGAGTCAGTGAAGGGAACCCAGCACATTTTCCAGCTTCCAGGAGGAAAGGCTCAGGAGAAAGACAGGCAAACCACTGATGAGCCAGTAACAGTAAACAGAAAGGAGGAAGAGCCAAGTGGAGCAGCTTGGAAGGAAGGCCCAGGTGGACGCGGGAGGAAGAGCTGAGCACTCTCACTCTGGCAGTGGGGTAAGAAAACTTAGAGCAAGCCCACACAGCAAGATCATGATGAACTTCTCAGAAATTAGCCAAAATGTATTGCACAAATTTATAATCCCTGCTACACTGAAAGTCACAGCAGGGGTGCTTGTTTCAGTCTTGTCTCTGACACTCCTGCTCTTCAGAGGGCTTAATGCTGTCCAGGGGCTGGGGGTGTGAAGGAAACCCTTCCTTCCTCCCAGCTGCTCCTCACGTGTCCCAGGACTGCCACAAAGGGGATTGAGGTTAGGGTTCTGCTCCTCAACACAAGCAGCCCTAAGTCTTCTCTAGTAGGCCCCTCATTGTCCTTGTCCCTGTTCTCCAGGATTTTTGTGTTCTGCCCACGTCCTCCTGGGATGGTGGTGCCCACAGCTGAGCCCTCCGCTTCCCCCCAGCGAGCTGAGAGCGAGTGTTGCTCCATGTGTTCTACAGATGACACTTGGTTATTCTTCCCACAATGGTTTTCCATTTTTCCCAGCAGCATGATGATGTTGACTCATATCTGTGATTTAATGTATTATAGCTCAGTAGTGAAATGGTAGAAGATTTGTGGATTTGATTTTTTTTTTGCCTTTCTGACTGCTTTAATAAAAAGAAAAAGATGGTGCTATAGGATCACTGGTAGACTTAGTTTATTTAATTTATTGGTGTTCTCAATGCTCAGGTTGAAAAGCCACTTTCACAAAAGTACCTGCTGACATCATGAATGTCACTAAGACTGGGCTATCAGAAGAGCTGTACATCCCCTTTTAATCAGTGTCAGCTGAGAGGGTTGTGCTTGACTTTAGGTTTGGTTGTCTTCACAAAATAATTTTAATCATTTTTTTAATTGGTTCTGAAGTCAGAGTTTGAAAGTGAAGCTAAAAATCTACTCCTTATTTCTCTTTTGTTTCGTTGCTGTCCCCTTGCTGTCTGTGTCAACAGCAATCTGAACTTGTTTTCAGCCCAAATACTATCTCTGTATTCAAGCCTTCTTCCTCCTGTCAATAAATCCATGTTGATGGAAGGGCTCAGTTTTGTTATTCGTGCTTAAAATTGTGTTTTACCTTGCAGGTCTATGCTGGAGGCGTTATGTCATGAGAAATATCAGAGATAAGAAGTCCTGAAAAACAATAATTTATGTGCAAGCTGACAAGTTTCAACAGCATGGACAGATATGAAAAGGTTATGAGGGTTTTTTGGGGGCTGTTTGTTGTTGTGTTGTCTTGGGGTTTGGGGTTGTTATTTTTTTAAATTTTAAACATTATTTGGAAACAGATGGGTGCTTAACCTCTTAAGACCAAACATGTTAGTGTGAACTAGTAAACTTGTCTGTTTCTTGCCCATTCCATGACTACAAGCCAAAAATATTTTGACATCACTAGTTAAAGTTTGATAAAAGGTTTCTATTGGCATAGAAACACCCAAGATGTTTGCCATGTTGGCTGCCTTTCAGTCCATCCCTCTGAATATTGCAGTGCTTTCCAGGCAGACATTTGAGACCATTTCATGAATGCTTACAGCAACCTGTCAAAATTTCCTGCCACTGTATGGGCATTGGCTCCATAAATCCCAGAGTATTGATTGCTGGGGCTGTCATTTTCTTCTTAGAACATTTAATACTCAGACTGTATCTTCTGCACACATTCAAGTGAGAAAAGAAAAGAAAGAAAAAAGAAGGGAAAAAAAGAAAAGAAAGTCTTGCAATAGTTCATTTTCAGCTGGTGTTTTGTGTTTGTGGATGTTGCAGCAGCTGTGGACTCTGCAAAGGGAAGTGACTCTTGATTTAGTCTGGGACATGATTTTCCTCTTCTCCCACTGCTTCCTGAGCTCAGCATGTCCCAGTGTTGCTTGGGAGAGATACAGAGTCAGCTGGCTGCTTTTCCAGGCAGTATTATTGTCTTCCTGCCTCTCCCTGCAGACAGCAACTTCTGTGTGATAAGGCAAAGTTTTCAGCTCTGAACATTCATCAAAACACACCATTCCTCTAGTAAGAGCATTAAACTGAGATCTCTGATGCATGGCCAATTTGTCTCCTGCACAATGTTCCTCTCAGTTTGCAGCTTTAATGCAGCAGGGTTGGAAATAATCAGGCTTTGAACCTGGACCGTGTTGAGCACACAGAGCAGGAAGCAGAAGGTTTGACAATTGCATCATTATCTGTGCCATGCAGGCAGAGCAGCCCACCAGAGAGCTCTGTATCACAAATGTAGTGGTGGAAATGGGAGTCAGTCGTCTCTCTCCCCATCCAGAATTCTGGGCAGTGGACTGGACAGCAGCATGAATGTTCACAGCTGCATTGTTCAGCTTCTGAGTTTCTTGGTTTTCTATTTTTAGTTTTCTTTTGTATTTTTTTTGCCTTTGTGACTTACCCCTCCCTCTTCTCTACAGCATCCTTGAGGCTGATGTGCTGCTGGTAGAACCAGACACTCATATTCATCCCAAATCTCTTTTGCTTTTTTGCCAGCTCTACTTCCCAATTCAAACTGGCCAGGGGAGCAGTAATTCTAACTGGGCCAAGCTGCATGTTAGGAAGTGAGAACAGGAGACTGTGAGCTCTTACCAGCAACAAGAAAAGGCTGCAGACAGCTTAGCAGCCATCAGGACTGGAGATGGATGGGGGCAGAATGCTGTGAGTGCTGCTGGTTCCTTCAGAATTCCACTGAAATGGGTATTTCTGACTTAAGGGGAAAAACCCTCCCCATAAAGAATAGGGTGGGTTTAGTTCTTAGGACATTTAATGGTGTACTGGCACATAGTAACTGCACTATAAATATAGTCTGAAAAAATATGAGCTTAGTTTGGAAGCTGCTCTCAGCTAAATTATGGGGTTTTGATCCTGACCTAAACTGATCCCACATGTTCCTGTATTCTCCCAATGTTTGACTGCACAGTAAATCAACTGTAATTTTTGCTTTTTATTGCAAAGAATGAACAGAAGAGATTGAAAATTATATTACTTACTTTGGCATATGTTTATCACGTGGTTCGGGATTGTTTCATATCTTTTTGGGTTTAAGATTTAAATAAAGTTTAAAACAGGTACAGAGGATCAAAACCTGTTAACTGGTATTAGCTCAGAAACAGCAGCCTGAGGTTCACCAGAGTGCTCATTTCACAAACATTCAGTTCCTCTACAGAGGCACTCTTCTTCATTCTTCTCTTCTACAAAGAAGAATGCCCTGATTTTACAAGTATTGCTGTGCTCTGCTCACATATACTGTGTGAAGAAAAGTACCACAGCAGGGAGCAGTCAAGGAGGAGGAAATGGTACAGCCATTGTACCCCTGGATTGTGGTGCTTCTTCTTTGTAAAATGAGCATGTTCAGTATTTATTATTTTACCTCTCCTAAGGCCTTCTCTTCCCTCTTCTTCACTCCTCCTTGTACCCACTTCAGGGGTGATGCCATAAACAAGTGTCTGCTCAGCAGCATGGAGCTTAGCCTGCCCACTTCAACTTTAAAACTCTTTGCCTTTCTGTTCACAAACACTTTTTTGTCATCTGATCCCTGCCCGCCAGCCTCTTTTATTTTTAAGATATTTCATACCGTTTGTTGTTGTACCTTGTAACTTCTTCCTATTCTTCAGCTACCTTTTCCAATTTCTTCCTTTTTTTGTTTTAACTTAAGAGTTGGTATTTAGAATTCTTTTCTAGTACTATTGAAATATGGCTAAACTTGTCTTCTTGAACTTGGCTTTCCTAATGGACTGACTTTTCCCTCTGAAACATTAGTCTTGCAGCATGATTTTTGTGAGCTGGCTGCCCACACAACTCTGCTGCCATGTGGGCTGTAGAGTCAGCTTGTCTGAAGCCTTCCTCAGTAATTACCAGGTAATAAAAGTTAACTGCCCCATAAAACCACATGGATGAACCATGCTATTGCTGGCTTGCCCTACTCAGCCATCCTCTTCCTGTGTGCTGGATCTTTTGGGCAGGGGAAAGGACTATCCAGGGTCCCTTGTGGCTCTCTGCTCTGTGTTTCTGCTAACTGTTGACCTGGCTACGGGCTGCAATGACAATTCTCAGAAGCACATCTCAAACTACAAGCCTGAAGCAGTGAATCTAAGTTCCTATTTTATTTGTCAAGAGGGGGAAGAAAAGAAGTTAAGGCACTCCAAAGTTATCCTCCAACACTTAACTGTTTTCTAGACACCTTGAGAAATGCTTCAGAGTAATTCTTCAAAGCTTATCTATTGCAGCACTAAATTAGCTGCTGCAGAGTGAAGGTGTCTAACACGGACTCAAAAAGAGGTCAGCTTTGCAACTTGCCTGAATTGGCCATGACTCAAACTGGCAGTACTAGTCTTAATTTTGTAGTTCAGTAGATGTGTATAACAGCTTTATGGAGAATTGGAAATGTCAGGTTTCTGCCAACCTGCTAACAGGATTTATATCGCTCTTGTAACTCGTAATTTTTACTGCTGGGGCTCTGATATCTTCTTTTATCATTGTGTCTTCTGCCTCAATTTTTACTTCATGATGAGATAACAATCCCATTTGGGGTTTGGGTTTTTTATTTTCTTTTTGCTTTTGTTATAACTAAGTAACTGAGTTTTCAGACTTCTTCAGGGCTTGCAAGTATGCCTGTGCAGAGCTCCTGGGAGAATTGTAAAGGAGTTTAAAAATTATACAGAAGGCTGTTAAAATACAGGGTGGCAGCTTGGAACGGGGGTGTTTCTGAGTTGTAGAGCATCCAGAAACAGCCAGAATATCTCAGGGTATCGTTTAATCTATGCTTCTGCCTCAAAGAAGAATCTTTACACTAATATTCCTAACAGAGGCTTATCTAAATTGTCCTTACATAATGACAGCCCTTCTGCTTCATTAGGCACCCTTAACCTTAACCCTTGGAAAGCTTTTCTTAATCTTGAGTCTTAGTATTCCAGGATCACAGAAATAACCTGTTTGGGATAGTGCCAAAAGAATTCAGCTTCTCTTCTGCTTGCTGCACTGATTTTCCAGAAGTGGAAGTAAAGTATGAAAGGTACTCTCAGAACAAAGTGGGTATTTTCAATTCTTTTTGTCAGATTGATTCTTTTTGTCATTAACATTGCTGGGAATGCCTGCAAACATTTCAGGGCCTCCCCTTTGCGAGAGGGATCACAGCTGAGTGTTTCCTGCACTGAAATCAAAATCCTGAGCTTTCTGCAAGGGCTGCACATGGCCGCGCTGCTTTTAGTTGAAAACCAGGGGCTGAGAGCTAGGAAAGGGAGCTGAGAAAGGGGAAGCACTTGAGAAGGCCTTGAGTAATAGCATCCCTAAATGACAGTGGCTGTTTTATGGTTTTTATAAGAAACACTGTAGTGTTTCTCGTACGTAAAAATAGACAAGATGTGGTTGCAATTAATGGAGAGCTCTTTGTTGGAGCTGTTGACTGTAGCGAAGAACCCAAGGGTTTGTTACACTCCTCAGTTGTAAAACTAACTAAATACATCTAGGGCTGCCTTGTGTCACTCCATGGCATCTTTCAAAGCTGTAATTAGCAGATATCTAATGAGTTGTGGCTATAGCATGTGGATCAGATGACTCAAATATTTACTTTAGGCCTCTGATTCTCTGTCTCTACACAAGGGAGAATAACTTAGGTGTAGTGTCTAGAGACTCATTTTTCTTGGGTTGTCTTGCCTAGAAACTTCGTTTCTTCCTCATGATCTGTCAAACAGAGTCCTCTCCAGTTTCCTCAGTGGCAAGGTACATCTAAAATGTTTACTGGTGAGTCCTTGTTTCATGAAGAAATTTTTTTCATGAAGACTTCATCAAAACTATATTTTTACTTGATTTTTTAGCAAGATTGTCCTGTTCTTTCCCAGTGCAGCTTTTGAACACAAGAAACAAATCAAGCCAGGGTACATTTTTAGCCAGGGAAGGTAAGGAGCATCTACAGCCATTCTTCGACTGTTGTCTGCTTGAACAAAGGTTGTTAACACCTCATAGTGTCCAGGAAGAAGTTGTTTTCAGAAAAAGAGTTTGTGTGTCAGTTCAAACTACCTTGTTTGAAGCCTTCTCATTTTTTTCAGCCCACAGGCATTTCTTCTGTGTTCTTTCCTTAGCCCATTTGAAAACTTTGAATATAAGCTTTGACAGTAATTTCTTATTGACTGTGCTTGAGTTGACCTTGGTTCAGAAATTTCCCAATTGCTCCCTCTGCTTAGCCATTCCACCATAAAGGATAAAGATTCAGATGAACCAAATATTGAGTTAAAACAAAGATATATCTCTGTTAGCTGTTTTTCTAACAGTTGTATTTTTTCCTGAAGACTGTTCAAAGCCATTCTTTAAGAAATAACTGTCTGAGTGCAGCAGTGAGAACAGCACTACACCTAGATCCATACCTGCAAATAGTGTGTTGTGGGCAACTCCTGAAATGGGTTTGTTCCTGCAGTCAGCACTTTTCTAGGCATCTCTCCCAGGAGACCTGAACTGAATGTTCAACAAGTTTTTAATAAAGAAAGAAAAAAAGCATGGGGGAGGTTAGCATGTGCTGTAGAAGCGTCTGTTTTATAACAGTCATGGTTGTCACAATAAACATGATTGATGTGCTCTTCGTCACCAGCCACTCTCTTAATTCTTTAGATGGTGGCAGAGATGAATAGGGAGCGAGCTTCATCCTTCTGGAAAGCTGTGAATTTAAGCAGTGCCAATCTCATGGTTACAGGCAGTTGACTGAATCCCATGGGAGGTGCAGTCAGGCCAGCAGTGCTTTTCCTAACAGGGATTTTTCATGTGCTGGTCTGGTTTGCCCCTCAGCCCAGTCGTGTTTCTCTCAGTGATGAAAACAAAGTACTTTTTCCTTTATCAAATTGGTTGTAATCTGTGGGCACTGAGTAATTGGTATGAGTTATGCAATTTATGGAAGATAGGCGTTACTTTGGCTCCAAAATACAAAAGTTTGTAGTTACATCTCTGTCTATGACAATGGTTTGTCATATAGTCTGAAGGTATGGGGGTTCTTTGTGTTTTGTTAACCACACATAAAGCTGTAAAACTAACTTCTGTGACTGGTAGGAGCACAGTTTCCATGAGCCATTAAGTAGGTAAATAATTTTTGGTAATGAGATGGCCTAGCTTGTGTGTCAGTCAGGCAGATCTTATTCTTCTGCTGGCTGCGTTCAGACGTATTTAATGGACTGAACTAAAGGAAAATGCCTCCTAGCAAAGATCTTCTTGCTTGAAAGCTATTTGTAATTCTTACTATGAAAGCTTCCCCAAAGTGAACTTTTTAGGATCTGTTTAATGAGAAAATCCAGAACTAAAACAGGTAATGAGAGTCATCTAATTACTTCAAGCTATAAGGAAAGTAATTCCTGACTTAATGATTTAGGCTATCAGCCTGTGATCTAGAGCTGAGGGTCTGAACTGCACAGTGTGGTCTGCATCTGGGAACACAAAGGTACAAATTGCCTGAGCATCCCTACTCCACCAGAACTCACAGCCTCCAAAGGAAATGGGTATGGTCAGGCAGAGACTGGAAATAGTGAGCTGGGAGATGCATGGCATGGCCAGACACTTTTCATTAGAGTCTCCTACCTCTTGGTGAAGCCCCTTAGCAAAAATATTTTTAATATTCCATCCTTTTCTTCCA
>NW_005054435.1:454829-503618 GCF_000277835.1 Geospiza fortis | reverse complement strand
TGTTGTAGAAGAACTGAATTCAGTGTTTTCCCTCCCTTCAGACCAACATTTTTAACTGAACAAGGAGAAAACTGGCAGAGAGTCTATCAGTTTTCTGTCTTGAAATTCCAAACCATTGAGAACAACAAAGCCTGTTCCTGAGTTTTCACTCAGAGGAGGGACATGGATAAATAGCTCAATTGCATTTGGAGATGAATGTATGAGTTGGCCTTCAGGTCTTTTCAACTTGCTTGCAGTGATATGAAATTATTATACAAAAAACCCATTGAATTGTCTTATAATTTAAAAAGCAGCTGCAGAACTGTTTGAGAAACACAGGCAAAGGCTGTTTTACTTCTTTCTCATTGTGAGGTTTAGTATGAGTGCTGAACAAGAGGAATGGACGCTCACAACCTACCAGGGCAGCCTGCTGTGGTCTGACCTCACTCTGCTGGGCAGTGTCCTCTTCATAACCTTGGAAAGGGCTCAGCAATTTCAACTGAGATGGGATTTAATCACCTTAATTGCCTGTGATGGCTAGGGGCACTGGGAGCTGGATGGAAGGAAAGGATTCTGTTGGTGCCCATGCTGACACACAGCAGAACCCATCAGTTACCTTATGGGTGTGACAGCAGCTGCTGGGCCAGCCCATGGCTCCAGCTCCACACTGACCACTGCCGGTATCCACTCATTCCCATGGACAGCAGATGGCTTTGGGCACTGGGAGGAGACTTAGGGGGCACAAATTAGCAGGAAAACAAGTTCTACTGATTTTGCTCCTCATGGAGTAAACTTTTATTGTTGGAGTGGCAGAGCAGCCCCACAGATCACTTTTTGTGAGGGTGAGATCCCTCTCATCTGGTTTTCAAATCAGGTATTAGTTTGTCATGTGCACCTGTTTTAGTTCTTTTCTGTCCTGTAGAAGGCTTGTTATAGATACAGTCAGGGGTTTCTTTCATTTTGAACACGTTTACTAAATATATGTATATATAAAATTAGTGGAGCAAAGACATAACCAGTACTTGTGTATCACTTGTGGCCATCAAAGCATAACCAGACCTGCCTTTTACAGGCTATGTATATTTTAATGTCCTTAAAAATTGTCTTTACTTGATTTTGAAGATGTTCAAAGGTTGAAATACTGAGTAACTCTTTTGAAAACATTATTCCAAGACACACAGCTGGCAAAGATAATACAGTAGTTTCATAACCTGGGATATGTCTCTGCAGAGTGGATATAATTTAAAAAAATAATAGATAGTTCACAATGCTTGGGTGTTATGGACAGATGAGTGAATGTAGAACCAACCTGCAGCCAGTAAACTCCATCTTTCATGATGTTAGATAAGCTTGTTTGAAGTTTAATAGCTACTTTTAATTGTTGTTCATTAACGTTAGAATTTTGGCCACTGAATAACAGGTGGAGGCTACTGTGACTAATGTTTTGGTGAGCTAGAGCAGGGTGTAGTGTACTGATGTGGGAATAAGGTACTGGAAGACACAGCAGCCTCGGCTGATGACTGAACTGCAGCTTTTAGCCCGGCTGGGTTTTTTGTTTATTTGTCAAGGAGAAGGGGGAATACTGAAGAAATTATGCATTATTACAACAGTGAACAGTTGGCTGCACTTCATATCAAGAGACAAAGAAAGTCATGCCTAATGACTAAAACAGACAGCAGGTTGCAAATTTGGACTTCATGATGCATTCCAGCCAGGAACATGAAAGACAGGAAATATCTTACATGTGCTGCCTTTGGGAAACAAGAGAAGATATGGAGGTCAAGCAGTGCTCTGCTACATTTGCTGATAAATCTTTTTCTAATAGTGGGCTTTTTCTTTTCTTTTCTTTTCCCCCCTGAGCAGAGGGGAGATGAAGCAGCCTTGCTGCCAGCTGCTCAGCGTTGGTCACTGCCTGCGAGAAGGATGGGCCCATCAACACGGCTGAGCGTGGCTGTTCATCACCCAGCACGTGCAAAGGTGGGCTTGGCAGTGACCTTGAGCACTGCACCAGCAGCACTTGGCCAAGCCACCAATAATGTCCGTCCCTTATCTCCAGGTATGATCCAACAGGCTGCTGCAGGCAGGGATGGCTCTGGAGCAGTTTGTCCTTGATGGCGTTTGAGAGCGTGCCTAAATTCAATTTAGTGAGATCTCTGCAATGTTTGAGACTGCTGGTGTTGTTAGGGCTGACACAGCCCCCTGTCTGTGTTCCTTTGCACTCTTGGAAAAATAAGATGGCAGACTTCAGGGGGTCTTGTTATTTCTGTTAGCAAATCTGGGCAAGTCACTAGAAAAATGGTGTGGTAATGAAAACAGTAAAATTATGGGGGTTTTCTTCATAAATCCTGAAAAGCTGTGAAAAATGGCAACTTCACAGTTCCTATCCAAACACATCATAATAGAGCAAATGACATTATGTGGTTTCTGATATGTTGGCTGTAACTGTTCCTGCTAGAATGACAAGTTAACACTGGCTGCTTTTAGGTTACTGAGGAGCAGGATCCTGGTTCCAAACAGTTGCCATTTTAAAAAGGAAAGAATAGAAGTGAAGGAATAAGTTTCATGTCATCAATGGATTTCTGTTTCTCATCTCTTTCATTAATTTATTGTGGTGAGAATGATGAAGACTTTGTATGTAATCGTAGTATAAAACTAGCCATTCTCTGTGAGGAAAAATACAGGCAGAAGTTCAGTCCTGTTTCAGCAGAAACCAATAACCAAATTTAGAATAACTCCAGCATTACAGGTTAAGGGATGCAATCCCTGGGTTAGAGTGCAATAAAAATCTACTGGAAGCCCAGAGAATCAGCCAAGAAACACTTTCAGGAGTCTGGATTTCCTGTGCACAGTGAATTCTCAGAAGGTCTTGTGGCCCAGCAAGGTAGAAATTAAGCTGTTGGTTTCCAGCTGCAAGTTATCGCTGTGGGGAATGACATGGATCAACAAATGCTTGTGCACGTCCATATTTCTGGACTTTAAAGAGCTAGTGACAAGGTAATTGTTTGATAGATGCAGTATGTTATGGGACTGCTATCCAAATAACACCAACGTCAATGTTTAACCATATTGTCAGCATATGAGTGATCCTTCCTCAAATTGTGTCTGAGAGCAACAAAACCACATTTTCTCAGAAAAAAAGTTGCATTTGCATGTTCAGTGGAGAAAAATCTCTGTTGGTGATAACACATTGCGGTCAAGTTGCTCAAAATGGCTGAGTAACTTCTGCCAGATAAATGTATACCGAATTTATTCTGTGGAAACCAAGCATGAGCTTGGCTGGCAGAGCACAGCCCTACTCAGACATGATTATTCTCCAAAGGAACTCCAGGAACCACACTTGAAATTCCAGCTCAATTGGAATTCAAGCTTGCATTCCTCTGAGCGGCACCACGAGTTTACTGAGTTAGTGAATAGGATTGGTTGCTTTCATTTGAGCCTTCCTGAAAGCAAATTAGATAAAAAAACCCATATCAAGCATTGAAAATGTCCATTTATATATTATTATAGTTTGGTCTGCTTGCATTTTTCTCCCTAATCATATTGTCATAAACATTTTCCACTGAAAATATTAAGTGAACAACCCTTTTATTTTTCCAGGCCAATGAATTTTTAGGAAGATGAACTGAATAACATTTACATAAATCAGAAAGTGTTGATGGTTGTGTTTCCATGTGTTGGGACCATCTATGAAGGAAGCTATAAGGCAGCTTTCATGCATGAGGTAAGAAAATGGTCAATAACAGATCTTAAAGCATTTTAGGAGACTTTGACCTTAGCAGTGTATGTCATGTTAAACCAATAAATTAGAAGTGACTCAGCTTCTATTATTAACAAATCTAAGTAGGCTTGAAATTTCTGTGAAGTGCCCTTAGAATAAATTTAACCTCTCCTTTTTCAGCTATGGGTGCATGTAAAATATTGCATATTATACTTTGTTTAGTGTCACTAGTTCCACACCATCCAGAAAGTGCATTTGGCTTGTCCTGGGGCAAAAAATGAGCCTAAATTGTACTTGACACTTTTCCTGTTACAGGGTCTTGTATGCACACTTTTCTCTTAGGAAATGGTTCAATCTTATTTGTCTGTCTTTCCATTATTGCCATTTTTCTGCTTTTAACATGTTTTTTATTAGCATGCCTGAAGTCATGCTGAAATGCAGTATGTCCTGTGTTCTTGACTCTAGGTATTGCTCCTTGAAGATGCCAGATTTGCTGAAAAACAATACTATTTAAAAAGTAAACAGTTTCCTTTTCTCCCAGACTAACATGAAAAACAGTCTCTCAAAACAAATCGATTCAAAGTTCTCCAAGGAACGTGGTTAAAAATAAATGAGAAGACATTTGTCTTTGTAATGGATAGTGTATTTTTAGGTAGTATAAATTTTATAGCAGTCATAAAGTTTTATGAATTTTAACAAATGTCCTTCTCAGAATAACCTGGATCTTACTGTCAGTGTGTTATCTGGGAGAAGGTCATGAGATCTGTTCCTAAAAGCGAGGAATTTGCAAGTGGGAGGTTACATAGGCTTGGGAAGAGAGTTAAAAATCCATCTCTACTTGCTAGTCTAGTGAGCTGCAGGAAAAAACGTCCCTGGAATTGCTGTGTGTCCATGTCCTACGTGCTGGCTGGCACCCAGCCCACAGGTGTGCCTGCACTGTGCTCAAAATCCCCCAGTCACCTTGAGGTGCCTTGCTGAATTTAATTCCAGCTACAGCCAGGGATACAAACCAGATTATAATTACTGCTTCAAACCCCATTACACTTATGGATCCAGCTTGCAGTAGGATCCTGTGCAATGACACAAGGTCTGCTCTAGCAGAAACTGGGAAGCAATGAGTTTTACCATTTTTTTTTCCTGTTCACTTTAAACTGTTGACATGGTGCTAAATTCAGTACGCTGAAGGTGTTTCCATGTGTCACTTCTAATAGGATACAGGTGTCAGACAATTTGAGATTATTTCAAACCTAATTTTCTTAGAGTGAAGATACAAACAGTTACACCAGAAGCAGATGTTGGGCCTTTCTCACCCTTCCAAAATGTGGTTTGGCATCCATCCAGACTGAGTCTATGGGGAAAAAGAGAAAATTATATTTAATTTTGGCTTGCTTGGTTTCCTCCTTTCAAAATCTACATGAGTGTGTAAGAAAAAAACAAACCCATCCCTTTTCCCTCTGCTTTACACAGGGACTGAGTATCTTGTTGCAAACAGATGGAGTACAGGCAGGTTGGGATGTGAACGCTTTTCCATCTCCACTATCACTTTGTGGCCCAAAATTGGACATAAAATGCTGTCTTCTCCTTTTTGCCCTCTTACCCACGTCTCTGCCATTTGCTTTTTAGGGCACTGATGCTGAACTAACAGCCAGGAAGCAGAGGGGTGGCAAGGACTGTGCCTAAACCACTGACTCAGGGTCCTGCTCCTGGCCCACCTCCATTGGCCAGCCTGGGGCTGGTCACTGGGACTCAGGAGAGGAGCCCTGAAAGAATCTTCTGTCCCTCTGCCTTCCAGATGCTTCCATTTTCCATAGCTTGAAGTAAAGTCTCAGCTGTACACATGGATACAGGATACACATGGATACATCACTTGCTGGCACTGGCCTGTCCTGAGGACAGCAGGGATTCTCCATCAGGAGCTTCAGTGAGTTTAGTTACACTTCATCAGAACTCATGTGGGTGTCAGAAAAATGGAGCTCATAGCTTTGATATTACAGCCTTGTAGCCTTGTAGAAAGAATGCCCTACTCCAAGGTTTGCTGTGTGAATTTTGGGTTCTGCTGCTCAAATACCTCTTTCTGCAAATGCTTTTAGTGAATGAATCTTGTGACAGTAAATGCCACGTGTGCTGCAACAGTATTAAAGCCAAATTACCAAAAATGCTTCACTTGAACAGGGGATTTTAATCAGTGCTTGTTGGTCACTCAGATGCTGCTGAACAAGAAATTCCTTAAGAGGTAAGAGCCACACGTGTACACTGGGAAGTGAAGGAAATTTATGTCCTGCAGCCCTAGGTGCCAGAGGAAGAAGGGCACAAATTGCTTCCACACATGGAGAGGACTCCACGGATGGACAGAGCCAGGGGGAGAAATGAGCAGGTGGTGGACAGGAGGCATGAAAGCCCCAGCTCACGTGCATGGGGCCAGTCCAGATTGCACCAGGAAGGTTCCAGAGGCTGCTCCCTGCCAAGGCCGCCGGCAGAGGTGGGGGAATGGGATCAATAGGAGGCATCAAGTGTTGGCTTGGCAATCAAAGGCAAGACTGTGGAAATGCCACTCTGCAAATGGGGTTTCACTGCGCTGCCAGGAAGTTCTCTAGAGGCTTTGGAAGACCAACCCGGTAACAGGAAATTAATCAGGAGCGTTTTTGAGCGGCTCCTTGGCTGGTGAGTGCTGCTGGGGCTATTTATACCTCTGAACTGCAGCAATTTACCCTGCTAAGGGGCTGCTCAGATGTCACACATTAGCCACTGCCAGAACAAGTGACCTTTCTGCACAGTGTGTTAAGAGCAAAGAGATGAAAATTCCCATTTTCCAAGCATGGTCCCAAAAAACCTCTGTGCTCTTGTTAAACCAGCTGCATTGAAGAGGAGTGATTAGAACAGTTTTGTTTTTTTTTTAGCCTGCACCTGTCTCTTATTCCACAGCTGAGGACACACTGAAATCTACTTCCCTCTAGACCTGATCTGGTAAGAGCTTCAGGTGGTAATCAAATCCATCATTATCTACATCTATTTCTACTTAAACACTTGAGGGGAAAAGCCACCTGAAGGCCAGCAGTCACTGGAACTTGCAAGTAATGATTCACACACAGGGGGGAAAAAAGCTTCCCCATTTCTCCATCCCCTCAGATGGGTGAGGTTTTTCTTGGTTTTCATTCTTATGGAAGTCAAGGCCTTGCAGAGGAGACAGGATCATTTTGAGCAGCCTTATGTGTCAGTCTCTTGAGAAGGTGACAGCTTCACTCCCAGCTAGGAAGAGAGGTTCCCTGACTGTTCTATCAAGAAATACACAGGAAAGAACTGTGTCAGATTACTGCAGAAAAGACATAAGTGTGATATTTTTTCTGAGAAATTTAAGATATTTTTAGGGAGAAACCTTGATTCAGCATCGTCCCTGGAGAACTGGGACCAGTCATTTTCTCTCCTGGCATATCCCTTTATTGTAAATATGTTTAAAGTGCACAGAGTGCTATGAGGGATTCCACTTATTCCATGGAAATGAGCGGTAGCATTTTTAGTTAGTGGGTTTCATTTGAAGTATCTTCCCTCTTTCATAGGAAAAACTTTTTTATTCTCTGTTATTTTGCTCAGGTAATTCTTCACACATTGATCTCACCTGCCTTCAGAGCTGAAATTTCTCCCTATTCCCTCAGTTGCTCTTCCCCTGTGAGCATGCACACTGAATCAGACACAGCAGTCTGATTTCTGGCACAGTGATACAGACCTAATGGCTTCAAAATTGTCACTATTGCCATTTTTTAAGTTCAAAACCATTGAATTATTCTTTAATATTCCTTTAAAATATTATGGGTGCTTGGAAATTACTGGCACTGTACAAGCAAATTATTCTTTGTACAGTCAGACATCCCAAATAATCTGTATTTCTGGGGAAGCAAAAAAGTCAAAGTAGAACTTGAATTGTTTTGTGTCAAATTGCTGTATGGGACTGAAGCAAGACAGCACGATGCTCACTGAAAATAACTAACCAAAAACATGCATAGCACTAAAACATGTCAAAACAAGGGAATAATAATTCATTATTGTCATACAAAATGCTTTTTCACCTTGATGCAAAGTGTCACACCATGTTTTATCACGTGGCAATTAGATGTGATGTTGTAAAAAAGATGAATTTTCAAGGGGAATTATAGCTATTTCTTTTGTAGATTAATTGTACTTTTGTCACTGCCTGAAACAAGAACAAAATTAGATTTTTTAAGGCAAATGCATTTAAGGTCAACAATGTCCCCCAGAATATCTTGCTACAGAATTACAACCAAATTAAACAAGAAATCTAGGAAACTGTCTTAGGTAATTTTTAGAAATTTTAGAAAGATGCCAAATTTAATGAGGATTTTTCTGCTTCCTAAAAATCGTTATTGATGTATTTATCTTCTATCCAAGTAAAATAGATTGTAAGATTTTTTTTTTTTATTTCAAGGCTGTACTAGAATTTTGCATAGTTAGATTTTGATTACATGATAGAAAATGACCACTTTTGGCATTCTAATCAGCTAGTGAGCAAATTCACTAAAAACTAGGGCTATGAACCAGAAAATGTTATTCATTAATTTTGTTTATGGTGATTTAATTTTAATTATAATACTTTAAAGCTATTTAAATCTACATTTCCATCACGTGTAAGTTAATGTAGCATATTTTGCAGAAATAATCAAGGCCTGGTAATACAGATCACTACAGAGCCTGTAATTAAATCTTTGATGAGTGTTTCAAAGTGATTTTTAAATGTGGCTTATAATGTGCTTTACAAAAGCTTTGCTTCTGTCATTGTGACTTCCCAAATGTTCCTCTGGCATTGTCCAAGTTTAATTTCCATTCAAATTCAAAATGGAAGTGTTTGGAATGGAGTAATTGCCTTGTAAATAAGTGTTGTCTGTAGGTAAGGAAAACAATTAATTTTCACAGCAGCTTTCCCGTGGAAGTGTAAATAAGGATCCATCTTCCTGATGTCAGCGAGCCCCCAGCCCACCTGCCCCTCTGACAGCAGAAAAATGAGGTGGGAAGTTGTGTTCTTTGTGTTCTGTTGGGTTTTTTTCCTGGAATAATTTCCTTGTAATTGAATTCCATGTTCAAGACAGGCTTTCAGTGCCTCATGTTACAAGATGGGCGCTCCAGGTTTGCAGTGATAAGCAGGCTGCCTGCAGGCAATTAGGGACCTCAGGGTTTGCAGAGTCTAGTCACTAAAATATGTTCCAGCTCGAGTCATTGTTTAACAATCCAAGTCTCTTCCAGCTGTGAAACACTCCCATCATCAAGTGGGTCTCTGGGACTCCCTCAGGAACGGCAGGCTCTAGATATCCAGCTGCTAGGAACAAAAATAAATCTCTTTGAAGACTTATTTGCCATCACATTGTGTGAGGACTTAGAAAGGCTGAAACATTTTAATCATTAATCTCCATTCATCAAATCTTGTCATTCTTAACAAAACTCCAAAATAGTTTCAGCTGTGAGCTGGATGTTGATGACACCAGACTCTGTCCATAGGTATCAATTTTGTGGTTAAGATGTGCCACACACAAGAAGTGCCTGTTGCACTCAAACAGCTCCTGCCCATGCAGAGACACCAGGGAGCTTTTCAGAACTCTTTATTATTTATGCTCTTGGCTGTCATGCAGGGAGAGCAGCAGAACTTGAATAGCTATTGATCATCAGCCTCTATTGGGCAGTATTGGAATCTCTTTCACTGATGGTCAGTCAGCCTGTGCTGCTGACAGATGGTGCTGGTTGTCTCTGCTGTGCTGGGACACCAGCAGCAGCAATTAGAAGTGGTCACCTCACAGAAATATTCGCTGCACAAGTTGGGTTGAAAAGATATCTTAATTCCTCTCAAACTCAGCAAACCCTGCTAGTCTTGACTTCACCAGGATGCAAAGAAATCCCATTTTTCCTCCCTTCTGAGCTGCATGTTTTAAAGTAGGGACTGTTTCTCTTTTTCTCCCCCCCACCCCCAGCTTTTTAAATTTTATTGCTGACCTAAAAAGAAAGGAAATTAAAAAATAAATCTAGGGAAAATCCATGTGTAGTTAAAACATTCTTAACCTCTTCCTTGCTAGTACTTAAAAACATTAGATAAATTAATAGCAAACTTGCTCATGACTTAAAGGTGAGCTCTTAACAACTTAAAAGCTTTTAAGCTGACAAGTATTTCTAGTATATTTCATTAGGCTGGTTTTCCTTATCATGTTCCTTCTTTTTTTATAAGCCATGTTTTGCTTCTCCCTTGTGGAGCAATCCAGAGAGCATCAATGTGACATTGGGCTGGGCTGTGCAGTCAGCAGAAGGAAAGGTTGCTGCATGTGGGAAAACACACCCTGTCTCCAGATGCACAAATATCCACAAATACCCAAAGTGAGCACTTCAAAGCACAGCAGCTCCTTGCTGGCCAAGCACATGAATATTGCAGGAACACCCTTGGTGTTCCCTGCTCTTCTAGGAGACAAACTCCCCCAGGCTTCAGGAAAACTTTGCTTCAGCACTTCTCTGTTAGAGACACAAAAAGTCCTCAAATTATTTAGGGAGAAGAACCTTATCCCACTTCAGAGACAAGACAGCTTTTGGAGGTACAGAGGTTAGATTGTCTTCCCAAATCAATACAGCATGGGAAGGAGGAATAAAACATCCTAGCCCAAAAGTTATTTTGGAGGGGTTGTAGTTCTTTTGAAGCACAAGCCAAAGCCCCTTGCAGGCTCCTGTGGAAATGTTCACATTAACATCAGTTTTTAATTTTTCTGAGGTTTGGATCTATTTGATGAAGGGGAGAGAATAATGTTGAAATTGCTGAAAAATGGTAAAAATATTTTGACCTGCTCCTGAATTTTAATATTTTTTTTTAAGCTGTGTGGTTTTGACTATAGTTTTATTTGTGCCCAATGCTGCAAGAAGGGAGAGCCCAGGCAGTGCTTATGCAGAGTGAGGAGGAGACTGCTGCAGTAGCCCTGCTGACCTCACCTTCTTTCTCAGTACAATTTCTCATCAAATTTCCCATAGCTTCTGATATTTTTGTTTAATTATTCCCTCCCAGAGAAGATTTTTCCTCTTATCCTTAGTTCCAAGGGCTTTCTGTCTGATTTATCTTCTATTTTCAGGACTCAATGAAGCAGAAAAACAATGTTAGTCTTTGGTGGCCAGGGAAAAGGAGGAAAGCTCGTGGTGGTCTCCAGATGATCTGGCCCTGACTGAAGCAATCTCCTTCCACAAGGAGGGAGCAAAGGGCTGGCAAGTGCAGGTAAAGCTGCCTGCACTCCATGTGCTAAGAAATCACCCACACAAACACGTTCCAGCTTTGGCAGTGCTCAAGTAATGGCTATTACTGCTCCAGGGAGGAAATAATTAAAGCCATTTCTTGACTCTGACAGTTTGATACTGGTGGTTTTCAATAGCAAATTACCAACATCTGTACAGCAAAATTCAGCTACTGCAGCAATTATTCAGCAGGGCTAACCACAGAGGTGCTAGGAATTTTTCATTTTCTAGATGTCCCCTTGTTAGGTGTGACCTGCAATTGAGACCCAAGCTCCACACCATGGCAGACTTAGAAATGTAAACGAAACCATCTGGAAAGCTGAATATTCTGTGAAAACCCCAGTGGCAAATGCATCAAAGCCAGAAAATGAAAGACTGGAAAGACATCTGAATGGCTTTCTTAATTATGTGACAATTTCAAGTTTCCAAAGCAATTCAGAAGTAAAATTTATACAAATCATTCGATTCCACACAAATTAGGGCTTTTCATTCCCACATACTGTTACAACTGTTTTGCATAGTAAACACAGTGAGTGTGACTGTACAAGCTGCAAACTCACATCTACAACCTGTAGCAAGCAGCACAGCACTGCAGATTTTCATTGCTGCTGAAAGAAAGGGGTAGCAAAAGAACTAAATAAGCTCTATACATCCCTAAGTCAAATATTTCTTTTTAAACATTAGATAGAAAAAGTAATACAAATACAATCAGAGGCTGTGAGATTAAATGTGTTTCTAGGAGAGACCTGATTTGGGATTGCTAATAAAAATGCCTTATTTCACTGCTTATGTTGTAAATACTTGTTTGTCAGGGTTTTATGTTATAATCCACCTTGGTCATGGGTTTTACTGATGTATAAAACTTGAGTTTAGTTTGTAAATTGGCACTTTGTCTTCAGCTCTGTTTCACTGTTATGAAGCTGCAGGACCCCATCAAGGTGTGGTATAATTTGCTGTAGAAATGTGCAGTAATTTTAAAGTAGAGCTTCAGACTTGAGCAGTCTTTGGGGTGGCCTGGTGGGGAATAAAAATAGATGGTGCACCTATCAGGTGATAACTGAGAGGCTTTAAAATAGATTATAGTCTTCATGGCCCATGTCAGCTAGTTAGACTGTGCCAAAAAAATCACCTATAGAGATGGGACAATTAAACCCTTGCTTCCCTTTAGAGAAGAGAGAAACTTGCTTGAAGTGCTAGGAAATCAGAGCAGGTTCCTCAGAGTTAGATCAATTTAATTTAGATATTGTTATGCAAGTGTCAGTAATAATCCTTTTCATTGATTGCTACACAGTTATATTTTGGATAAGGAAGATTTTATTGTAATGATATTTTATCATAACTATCATACAGCAATTTCCAGACCTCATTGCATGCTGTGTGTTGTGCAGGTTATGGTCAGATTTAATCAGTATCTATCAGCTTCAAATCCAAACTTCAGGAAATGCAGGTCATGACATTTTTTGTGGCAGTACAAAATTCAAGTTCTGTGCAGAGGAATTAAATACAAAGTAAATAGGCTGGGAAGTACTTGTAGAGCTTTGAAAAGGAAGGGATTCTGCTCTGTATTCAGTCAGATGCACATTATGGAGGAGAAAATAGCTCAAAGAGTGTTTTCTTTTCACTCTTAATCTTCATTTGACATGAATGTGGACAGGCCAAGCCAGGGTATTATACTCACATCAGCAATGCCTTCAGACACTGTGATGACTTAGTGCAGTGAGACCCACATGAATCAATATTGATTGGCCACTTACTTTAAGGCTACTTAATTAAACCTAACAGGATGGCACAGCTTCCAGGCAGACCCACAGCTCTGTGATTGATGAGTGTGCTGGGGAGAAAGTGGGAAGGACACAGTGCAACAGTTCTCGTTACTCTGCAATTGAGATCTTTTTGTGTAAGGTGAAATTAAAGGGTTTAAAAAGAGGAACTGAATGACTGCAATAAATAAACTAAAAGGGCTGTTTTGTCATTATCTAGGCTGTTGGAGAGGACTTCTGGCTTTTTTCCAGGTACCTGACTGTCTTACTGCATACTGGTGTCATCCAGGGCATCCAACATGAAGATCTCTAGTGTTAATGATAAAGAAAATTACTTCCCTGTGACTGAGGTTGGAGTGACCACAAGTGGCATCACTGTTCTGTCAGGTTGGTCTTTTATATTTCTACTAAATGTATTTAGTGCCACAAATAATTCAAATTATAGTGTTTGTTTACAGTATCTACATCTGGGGGAATCCACTGAGATAATCTGAAATATGGGTATTTTTCTAGAAATCTCCATCTCTTGATGCTTGGGGAGCAGTCATTTATTTTTTTTACCAAGCTGATTTAGGCAACAAGTTGTTCTTTATGTGACAGCCTCATGTATTGTGTGTGTTTGTTTGACCAGAGATGCAGAGAATACAACTCCTTGTGTCACTGACAAAACCCTGGGGCTTTGCACCTCCAGATATTTCTGTTCCTCACTGGCCGGTGAGGAGGAGAAGTAAGAGAAGTCTCCCAGATTGAAATGCCATAAGGAATTGTTTCTCATCTGCTCGTATTTACACAAAAATAAATAGAGGGAATGATGCCTTTAAAAGTTCAAGCCTTTGAATTGTGCTTAGCAGGCATAAGTCAAGAAGTCACTTGCAACACAACTGGGTTTGTTTTTTATCAGCACTTTCAATATCCTGAATCTCTGCTTGCTCTTGCAAACAGTTTGGTGAGGGAGCAGCTGAGATGCCAGAGGACAATGTATTGCTCTCTGAGGGGAAAGGCTTGGAAATTGTTAAGATAAAGGCAAGAATTGCTTAAAGAAGTGTGATTTAGGCAGTGAAATGAGTTTTTTAATATTTCTCCCACAGCAAGAAACAAGCCTTAGAAATTTTCTTTTTTACATTTGATGCTAGAAGAAACCAAACTTTGTCTCCTTACTCTACTAAATGATAGTTTGTGTTTTCTGAGCATTCTAAATAAAGCCAGACAACTCCATTGTTTCTAGAGAACTTTACTGATAGACTCTTAATTGAAGTAATGCTCTTGGCTGAAATCATTCACTCTGTTTTAGTTCTTTACTTTTGTCCACGTGTATCAATTTCCAAAGACCGGGAGACATCAGTTCTCTGTATTCAAAAGATTGAATTTTTGAAGGTTTTGAACCTTAGAAGTTACAGAACTTGCTGCTTTGAAGTTTTGTCAGAAGTCTGAAAAATTACGCTTTGTTTCTTGAGTTATCTGTAAGAGACCATAGAGTTCTCCCAAGAAACATGTATTTGTAAGGATTTCCTGTGAATGAAAAGGATTTTATTGAAGGCAGAGTAGTCCTCACAAAGCTCCTTGAACCATTTGCTTTCTCATTCTTACTCTTCACTCATTTTCTTCATCATGTTTAGGGCATGAACGTTAAGATTCTTTGAAGGACGGTGTCTCTGACTTCTCAGGCAAGTTTTCTTTTGGAAACTTTTTCTTTTTGGAACTTGTCTTTTCCTGGGATTTCAGGAAAGACCATGGTACAGTTGAGCTTATGAGAAAAACCCTTCAAAGAGGAGTGCATGTTGCTCCCTGCCTCTCTGCATTAGTGCTGGAAGAGTGTCTGTGCTTTCCCAAACATTTACAGAGAGATTTAGCTGGGCAGGAGCCCCTGGACTTTTGTGTGGGTGAGAGAATTGCTGTCTGGTGATGTAGTGTTAACACAGACAGCACTAATAAACAGCAGGACTTGCTGGGATGTGTCCCTCTCCTATTAAAAAATACATAGATATGAAGTAATATTTCTCTCCACTGCCATCTAGTGAAGTTACATGCTCTGTAAAGGCTTTGAGACTCAGCTGAGCATTGTGGTAGTGAACTGTATCTTAGTGGCACAGAAAGTCCAGTTGCCTGCAGAGAGTCTGGTATTCATCCCTGGGGTAACAGCAAACACTGCAACATAAAGGAGGTGCAATCAATTTGATAATAGAATTTTGTCAATGGTTATGATGATAGAGACAGTGAGAGGATTTGTGCATGTTGTCAGCATTGCAGCACCTACATTTGAGCTGTAAAGAAAGCAAGCACCAAAACCTCTGCAGGCTGCTGGAATGGTGTAAAATCAGGCATTTTTGGTAGAAAGCACACAGGTTCCCTGGGGGTCCAATCTGCTGCCTCCAGTCTGTATCTTCAGGCCTGCAGAGTGGTGCCCACCAGAATCCTCAGTGGATTTTCAGCCTAGAACTTCAATGTCGCTTTTTGAAAAGAAAAGTTTGAGTTTTTCAGCAATGCCCAGGTTGTTTTGGACCATGCATGGAGGTGTTCTCTTAGAGCAGTGCTGGGATGGGCACCAAAGGGCTCGTGCTGTGAGCACACTGCACCTCTCCATTTCTGTTCAGCTCAGCAGCATTGATTTTGCTTAAAGATCCTTGGCTATTTTTGTGACACACAAGTAGGTCAGGCATCGCTTCCTGGTAGTGGAAATAGCTAAAATAGGACATACAGATCTGAAATCATTATTCTCTTCATGTATCATTTAGTGAGCAAAAGCTCTGTCCTAATACTCATGTGAAGTCATCTTAAAATCAGAAGCTGTTCCCAAATGTAAGAGACTGAAATAAAGTTGAGAAAAGACATAGTATTAGTGTGATTTAGAGGAAGAAAAAATCAAGAGCAGTGCAAAGCAGATCCCTTTGATGGCTGAAATGGGTATTTTCACTGCCACAGCTGAGCAGTGTCTCTGCACTCTGATTTGTGTGCCATCTCTCCACTTCAGTTTCACAGGCATGATGGAACAGCCCAAATTCCAGCTGATCTGCAAACCTGTGCACTTCCCTCTGTAGCTGTAGTAGCAGTGTGGTGGTTTGCTTGTCTGTCCTTCTACCAGACTTACACAGAATCTATTGGGCAACCTTTAAAGGCAAATTATGTGAGTATCCCTCAGCTCTAGCTGAATTATACATTACCTTTGAGCAGAAAGGAAAGAGGAGTTTATTGTTTTAAGTTGGGGTTGGCTGCTAAAGTTTGTGCTTCCAGGTGGGAACTGTACATGTACAGACTTGCTGTATTTTCTAAAGTTGTGTTAAGGAAGTAAAACAACCTGGGCATCTGGCAAATAAAAGACAAATGCAGGGTGGAGTAAGCTTATTATTATTTATTTTGTAGCTAAGCCTTTTTAAGCTCTCTCATTGAATTTTGTAATAAATTGTAAATTACAGAACAAAATTTCTTAACTTTGTTTGCTAAAATGTGTGAGAGATTCAGGAACCTTGGAAAAATCTGAAGCTTGTAATTCTGAATGAGTTTGCTCTATTCAGTAATTGGAGCCATGTTTAAAGAAAAGGAAAATCCTTTATTTTACTGAAGAAAGGATAAATAGGATTGAATTGTAGCCACTACCCCCCAACCAAGCTGAGTGACTGAGAAAGTTGTTGTTTTACCTATCTCTTGAGGCAATTAATAAATCTTAAATAATAAATAAATCTTCTAAATAATCTTAAATCACAGTCTGCCCAGTCTTATTTACAGAGAGCCAGGGCAGCCAGACAATGACCATGCTGCTAATTATAAGTAAGCAAACAGTTTGGTTCACTGGCCACTTCAGCACTGATCTTTTTCTTTTTTTTCATTTCCAGCCAATTTACATTTAAGCTTCTTTGTTCAAGGAATCCTCTTCCTAAGTTAGAAGCAATGACATTTGAACACTTAATTGCATAGTGTCATAATACTTACGCTTCATTTTTATTGCAAAAAAAACCCATTTCTAAGTAGAAAAATTCAACCAGTGCATTTTTCTTTACTTAGGTTTTCATTCCAAGGATTGCAAGGGGATGTTATGGAGAGAATATGATTCCTAAGCAGCCCTGTTATCAATAAACAGCTACGAAAGTACATTAGGAACTTAGAGATATTAAATGCATCAGGAAGAAGAAAAAAATTGAATTACTGCGGTCTTTTCAACCAGAATTTCAACTCCTGGTTTTGACATTGCCAGGTAAGGTTGTAGTATTTAAAAGTTCTCTTTTGTTCTTTCTGTGATTGTTTGTGTTGTACCTCGCAGACTCCAAGCTTTTTTATATTTCCCCAAAAACCATCAGAGCTTGTGAATATTCCAGTGGGATGTAAATTGCCTTGATGTCCCAGGGTCAAAAGCAGCATGGCAGATGCAATGGCACATCCCCTTTGGAAAAGCAAAAAGGAAGAAAAGCTGCAGGAGTGCCCAACCACTCAGAGCAAGTTGGTGATGGATTGGGAGCAATAGAGGAGGGATAATCCAGGGCAGTTTGTTGAGACACAGGAGGGTTGAAGATGGATGACATCCCTAGTTTTGCACAGTGCTCCTTCCACACATATTATTAAGTCCAGACTGGAAAGTGAAGGTAAAATACTGTGGGATGTGCTGAATGTGTCTTTGCACTGACTTCCAGTGCTGTCATCATGTCATTGCAGTATTGTTTTTAATTCCATCCTGTAAAAATGTTGTGTGGAAAAGATAAATCAAGTTCATCAGGTATATGGACATGCAGGACTGCTGCAGTTGGATTTGATAAAGCAATACCAAAGTTTCTCATTGTGCCAGCAAGTTGAAGACTGTCATATTTCCACTAGAGAAAAAAAAGGTTATAAAGAATGGGACATCAAGAGTAGTCTTTAAATAGTTTTCCAGTAAAAAATACATGGATTTAACTTCTAGTCCAGAGTAACAAGTAGTATCTGCAGAAATGGCTTGTTTTGTCAAACAAAGATATCAAAAGAGGTTTTTGTTGTTGAGTTGTAGATTTGATTTTTCTTAGAAGTCATCCTGGCTGTTATATCCTCTCTTCCTTCTTTCCAGTCAGGTAGTAATTGCATTCCACTTTCTACACAGCGTTTCCATTTCATGTCAAAATGGTGCACATCAAAATAAAAGCACAGGGAGAAGGGAGAGAGGTGTGAGTTACAAACACTGAAGGTGATGCTGTCACAGAAACAGGCCCAATATCCACCTCAGCCCTAACCTTATATCCTAAAACCACCAAGAGTTCATACTTGGGAAGAGTTCTAAGTATTTCAAAGCAATAGTGGTAAAAGGAAAGACCTCTAGGGAAACTTACTTACAGCCTGCCTGTCTTAGCCTCTCTTGGTGAACATTACTTAAAAGTCATAGCAATCACTTCCTAGTTACAGAGAAGAGCAGAACTCATCAGCTATTGTGCAAATTTATTTCCAGTTTGAATTTTTTTCCATTTGCTGAAAGAGTAGAATGATTAAGTAAAATCTTTTGAAAAAACAAATGAGTATTTTTTTTGCAAGGAGAAGGTATAGAGGTACTGCTAATAAGGGTGCATTGCTTTGATGTCAGGCCTCACGCTGCATAAACTTCATGAACCCGTCATTAGTCCTTGTCAACTCTTAGGCTCTTTCGGCTTGGGGCCAAACAATTGATATAGTGGAGAGCTTCCAGCTAAAATAACAGCCTCTGCATCTTTATCTTCCCATCCATCAGATTGTTGGTGGAAGATAGGGCTAATTTATCACTCTACCCACTTGGAAAAGTTTGATAAATGGCTTAATTAGATTTTTTTTTTAAGAAATCACATTTCTTGAGAACGAGAGGTTGGGAAAACAATGGCTAAGGATTGAATTAGAAAAGGAAAATATTTTTTCTTCAGTACAGATCAGAGGAAGCACAACCATTACACAATCAGGAGAAGTGGAAAGAATACAGTTGTTTGGAAGGATTTCCAAGGACAAAAAAAGCCAAACCATCCTAACACACAAATGATCTGTGGGCTATGCAGCTGCCCAAAGACCATGGCAGACCAATCTCTATAGAAACATTCACCTGAAGAGTGCCTTTTTAAATATGCTGCCCCCCAAATTACAAATTGTGCACCTCAAAGCACAAAGTTGCTTTTGTGTTTAGAGCTCTAGAAAAGATAGCCAGGCAGCCTTATAGCTAAATGAACATCTAAACAGAGAATGAACTAACTCTGTGTGATGCTTTTCCTGTCTTCCAGCAGGCTACGGACACCAAAGGGAACTGTGCTTTCCCGGAGGCTCCTGGGGTTAGTGCCTACACCACTCAAAGCCAGGACTTTGCTTCAAATCTCATCAGATCTCCCTTTTGGGATAAAAAGAGGGCTGCTCCAAGGCCATGGATCAAGGACTGAGCAAGTCCAGGTCTCAGTTTTGAATGTTCCTGCTCAAGATATGCTAAAGGTAAAAGGATATTTGCATCTTCTTCTTATCTTGAGGTAATTTTGTGACTTACGAGTCAAACAGCCTACATGGATTAAAATAATTGGTTTTGATGTTTTTCAAACTTGAAGCCAGAAAAAGGGAGATAGAAGCTGAGTAAAATTTTTCTCTTGACTGTTGCTTCCATCACTGTGTTTGGATAATTATCCTTCCACTTTGCATCATTATGGCATGTGTTCCTACATGTGGATGTGTTGGTTACAGCTGCCAATCTTAACATGTTAGAGATGTCTGGGCTTTGTATTTCTAAGCATCTCTTTATGTAACTATTTCATTTGGGTCACCAGGGGAATATATTTCTCCTTTCTCTGGTCTGACATAAATTAATAAAGCAAGAGACAAACTGCATCCTCCTTTTTTTGATAAACTGTCCAGAAATTGGATGTAATTCAGAAATAATTTTAAAAATCTTTAACCTCTGGGCAGAAATTTATAATAGTAAGGAAAAGAGAAACATTTTTCAATTAAAAAGATTTAGAATCCCTTTCTCTGCAGAACACTAATCTGCAATGACACTGAGGGGTAATACGCCTGGTGTTAGTGCTTCCCCAAGGAAATGTCTTATCTTTTGCACTAAATTAATTTTGTCTTTCTCACACATCCTAAAGCTGTCAGTTTGGGCAGTCTGTGTAAGGAAGCTCATGATTTAAAGTTTCTGAGAAAGAAGGCAAAACAAGTGTGTTTAAACAATGATGACCTCTTATGCCCCACTCTCCAGGACCCGTTCTGAAGAGGATAGCCATTAACATTAAATCATTCCCATTCCTGGGAAAGTCATAGGGGCAAGCTGTGGGAGCATTGTCTGTGTGGGTCAAGTCCTGGAGGTGTGATGTGCAAGAGCACTGCAGCAAAAGCCAGGATAAAGTGGGGATGGGTTGGGATAACACGGAGGTGTGGCAAGGGCACCACTGCAGAGTTCTGCTGTCCAACCTCCCAGCACAGTTCCAATCAGAAGTGGTCCCTCCTGACTCCTCGGTGGCCTCTCCAACACCAAATCATCTCAGTGCAAATGGCACGTGGGAAGGGTGCTGTTCCCCCATGCCAAGGTGACAGAAA
This sequence comes from Geospiza fortis, assembly GCF_000277835.1. Taxonomy (NCBI): domain Eukaryota; kingdom Metazoa; phylum Chordata; class Aves; order Passeriformes; family Thraupidae; genus Geospiza; species Geospiza fortis. The sequence continues at coordinate 483,413 of NW_005054435.1, read as the reverse complement.
TGGGACCTTGGTGAGCCCGTGCCAGCTGGCATGGCCTGCCCGGTGGGATGGAGCAGGGGCTCCTGGAATGGTAGGGAGTGGTGGAGCTGCTCCATCCCACCGGGCAGGCCATGCCAGGAACACAGCTTCTTGGAAGTGTGGGCGCAGACACCTCACAAGCACCGGGACCTGGGCTTTGGTACCTTCCCTGCAGCAGTTTGTGAGTCCTGGTGAGTCTCCAGAAACCTTGTCTGGGCTGTCTTGGCTTGTTCTCCGTTGCTGCCTTCACCCAGGCAGGAGGGCTGCCCTGGCCTCCAGCTCAGCAGATGCTGTTTGCAGAGCCACTGCTGCAGAAGGTGCCCCCTGTGCTGTTCTGCATCACCCTGCTGCTGGCATCAGTTGCCAAGTGCCCTCTGTTGATGCTGGGAGATCCGAGCTCTAAGGCTGTGCTTGTCACTTTAATCTAACAGGGGAAAAAAGGACGTACCAAGGCATCTCATGCTTCCATAAGCTGTGCAGTGGTGATGGCTGGACCAGCTGCTCATGGACAGGATCTGCTCCCAAGACAGGAATTACCCAGATCCCTAATGAAGTGAAGAGAAATTGTATTTACAGCTTTAGATCTTCACTAGGAAATCTGATTTATCTAATTGTAGAATCTAAAAGCTCAGCAAAGTGGCTGCACATTGGGACATGAAAAGTGCATTTACAGGATTATTTTTTTGCACTGAAGAGAAATCAAGCATTTTCTCCTGTATAAAGAAATGTCTTGGACACGAGAAAGAAAAGGAATATGTTAATCCCTGTGTTACTGATTTGCCATTTTAAAGCGAATATATCCAATATGTTTTACTTTATTTTAAAAGTAAGAACTGTCAGAAATAAAACTCTCTTAAGTCTAGAGTAATTCTTTCTGATTTAGAGCCAGTTGTGGTTATTAATGTGTTAAATGAATTCAATATGTTTTGAATTGCTTTGCCACTTGGTTTACTTGGAAACTAAAACCATTTGTAACAAAACAGTTACACTGGTTCTAAGTCAGACTAGTGTTTAAGAGCGTGTAAAGCTAATGGTGCACTTCAGACCATCAAAAACCAATCTTCTGGACTAGATAAAGGACAATTATTAGAAACCAAACCTAAAACTCTTCAGGTACTTGGAAAACAAAAGTAATTCTCTCCACTTTCATCTTATGATTTGCAATTTTAAAAACCCCCAACTCAATTGAAAGGAAACTCAAGGGTTAGGATGAGATTTCTGCACACACTGAGCAGCCTGGAGAACTAGCAAGAGTGGACAGGAACTAACTTGAAGTTTTGCAGCAAGTCTGCTGTAAATCCAGACATAGATACAGTTTTCAGCCTGCATAAATGTGTGTGGTAGGTGATCTCACAAGGTGTTCCTTCATTTATGGATTAGATGGTTCCCAAGAATTGAGGGAGATGAACTTGGTTTCTTCAAGCTGTCAGGTATCCTTTTTTCCCCCCCAGTGGTTTACTACTCATAGAACAGGCTCAGATAGTTTTTTACAAGCACACTTTTAATACCTTTTGCAAAATGATTGTAAATCTGCCATCAGTTTGCTTGTTTATACATGTGGCTTTAGAAGAACCTGTTACATGTAATAAATAGAATGGAGATTAAGAAATAGCTCCTAACCTGTGCAGATCATGTGCAGGAATCATCTCTGGCAGTTTCTCCTAAGACATGAAATGAAGCATGCTTTCAGTACTTCACCTTACAGTAGACTGAGTTTTATTCCAACCAAAGTCTTGAGAGTTTTATTTAGAGCCTGAGCTGAAATCTGCACTCTTAAACTCTACATAAAATGCTCGGAAAAACTGAGTTTTCAATACAGGTTTTCAAAATGATGCCTTCATTTTTATCCAGTAGAAAAAACAGAAGTAAAAGGTCAGATTTATTGAAGTGTAAAAACCTGTACAAATGGATCCCAGGTAGAGTTCAGTCATGAGCAAGGGTTTCAGGATTTGGTCATAGGGATGGCCTGTGGATTGCTTAGCTGTGGACCAGGCTCACTTCTGGGAAGAGTAGGTGGAATCTACCCTGAAATGGAAAAATTGTCAACCCTCCACCCTCTCATAGCACAATGATCTTTGAATAGGAGTTTTAGTTATGGGCAGATCTAGCATTGGGATGTGTCAGATAAATGGGAATTTTGTCTAAGTACATGTGCATTGTTAAGGGTTTGATCATTTGGCTGTTGTCAAAGGGGAGAAAAACAGCACAGTGAGTATTCAAAAACTTCAGTGCTTCATTGTCCCTCCAGTGAGTGTAACAGTGACAGATCTTGTAGTTCCTCTGGCCTCATCTACTGACCAATAAATAAAATTTCTGCCTGAAATATCTAGCCCACTACATATTATTGTAAATTAAATTAACTACATTTTCTTTTCAATACAGATTCCAGTTGCCCCTGGACCCACTAAGAATGTGAGAGGGAAACAGAACAATGAGGGGCTATAAACCCAAGGGCCAGGACATAAAGTTCAGGATATGTATGTACTCAAAATGGTTTATGTATGTTTGCTTTGATCTTTAAATGTAAACCTAATGCTTATCACAAGTTAGTGATTGCTTGCCAGAACCAGATTTGCCTTGCACTGTAGCATCAAACTTGAGGCAGTGAGAGCAGCATGAAAAACAGCTTGGCAGAATGAAGAATAGCTTCCAAGCTGTTAATGCCTTGGACTTTCATGGCTTTTCTTTGCCTGTAGAACCAGAGGTGAACATATCATCCTTTTAAATTTCCTTGATAAGTCTCATTCCCTCTAGGATTAAACATTCCTGAACATTTTTATGCCTCATTGAGCTCTTTCAGAGAAACAAAAATAAATACTTAACTCAACATTTATACTCATAAGACCTAATTCCCCCTGCCTGTGGTTATTGTAGCCATGGCCATTCCTGAGGAGTTACACTGTTACTCTCCCGTCTGCTTTGTGCACTTCGATTTTATGTACAGAGGTTTTGTGTGGCTCTGACCAGTGGGAAATGACTCAGCAGTGTCCTGCAGGGGTGAGTTGGATGGGTGGATGTCAAACATGGATTTTGGATGCAAAGCCAGGACACTTCTGTGCATTCTGTGCATTTAAAATCAGGCTTAACCACTAAGTACTTGGCTTTGGGTATCACAGCTGAGTCCAGGCTAAGCTGAACACATAGAGACAAGAGTTAGCACCTCATAAATACTCAAATATTTGCATAGTCATTATTGGCACAATGTGACCCAGCTCTCCTGAAGTAACTGGGCCACCTGACTTATACCTGTGGAGGAGACCTGGCAAAGGTGAACAGGGACACAGCAGATGGGGTTTGGAATGGCTGTCCTGTGGCTCCTTGGAAGGATATCTTTACTAGCCACAGTCTTTTTGGTTATCTGGCCCTCAGTCCTTGCAAAGCAATTCCCTAAGTTACCTGAGGTAAAAAAGTAAGAGTTTTGTGAACAGCTCAGGTTTTATATGATGAGAGCTTGCTATGAGATGGCTGAAGATATTTTCCATTATTCCTGTTTGCCTTTCTGACAGCCAGCTAAATCAAACCTGGATATTTACACAATGAGCATCCCAATAAACAGGTCATGTGCAGTTTTCAGTATCTGTAGCAGCTTAAAGCAGGGAAATGGGTGTGTGAAGGTGATACAGACCTGATAGAAGGTGAATTTTTGTCCCAGCAAACCTTTGTTAAAGAAATCACTGCTCAGGAGGAAGGAAGGAATGATCCATCCCTGCTCAGACAAAACCTGAAGCACCTATAAATTAGTTTAATATTTCATCTTTTCCTGTGTAATCTTAAATTACATATCTTGGTAATGTTACAGTTTGAAAGAGTGAGATGGCACACCAGGAAATAAGACAAAAAAAAATCATGTGAACAAGAAGAAAAGCACATTTTCTCCTTCAGATGATGACTGGTTTAGAATGAATAAAACTTTAAAGAAGGCTATCTCCTTTTATCTTCCTGTGTCACATAAACAGATTAGGAATTCTCTGCTTGAGGAACACAAGGCTTTCTATGTGATAGAGTACTGAAGTGCTGAGGTGCAACAAAACCAGTCCACAGATGTGAGGTATATCTGATTTGCCTTTTACATTGGACCTGCTGCCTGGCTGCTGAACAGCCCTGCTGCAATGGGATGTGTGAAATTACAGCCTCATTTCCTGTAGTGACAGGGACACTGCTGAAGGAGGGCCCTGCCACACTCAGGTTCATTTAGATGGTCAAACAAATGCACAGATGTTTGTTCCAATCTCTTCTAGAAAAGGAACTGGGACTCTGTGATTGTGCTACTGTGACATTTCCAGTACTCTGGACAGGGCAGGATCCATCCAAAAATGCTCCTCCTTGCACTGCAGAATTAGCTCTGTCAAGGAGTGCAAAAGAGGCAGAAAATACATCAAAGTAGTCTGCAATTATTTTTTCCAAGTGGCATGATTTGGGGATTAAAATAAGAAGTCTACACTATCTGCTATTCTGTTCAAATTAATATATACATTTCTAACTTGTATGTTGTATATTTTGCATAGTATGGATCTAATTAAATTTGCAAGCAGATAAATAATTCCAAATGAAGTTAGAAAGAGGTGAGCCATAATACTCAATTTGAGTGCTTGAGTGCTTTCATATACTGGCTCCCTATTAGATGTCATGTAGTAATTTTAGAATTTAACAGTGCCAGCAACTTGATGTTCATACTTAAGAGTTATTCCTTTTGATTCTAGTTAATTAAATCACCTTTTCCCCATCTATTATCAACTCAATATATTATATAGTAAAACTGACCTCCTAAACCACCCCAGGTAAAAACCAACTAACCAAAACAAACTGAGAGCAACTAGAAGTGATTTCAATAGCAGAGTTTTCTGGCAATTTAATTCTGTTGCTTTCAGAATTATATCTTTGATATTATTGTCCATAAAAAATTGAACAAAATACTAACCAAGTTGAAAAAGCTCAGCAAAAGCTAAGGCTGTTGAAAGCTCCATATCTAAAATGGTTCAAGTGTCCTTTAAGAAACTTTGTTCTGGTGTTCACATACATTAGCCCCCCTATTATAAACATATTTTGAGGGGGGAAAAAAACCCTAAATCACCATCTGGGAGCTGTATTTCCTCAGGTAACATTGGTAAGGCCCATAAAATTCCTCCTGCTTAAGCCAATGTAATCTTATGAAATCTGCAGGGTACCATGAAGCATTTATGAAAATGTGGTGGCTGCCCAGGCCTTTGTGTAGTGAAGGCCAGAAGTACCACCATGTACAGGACATATTTTTAATATTGATGAAAATGGAAAAACCTAGCTCAGCCAGATTTGTGCCCCAGGCTTGGAATGTGAATACTGACCACCTCTCTTGGCTACATCCAGCAGTGGAGGATGGTGAGATCGAGCAGTGCACAGGCTGTCAGTGGCTCCTGTGTGCTCCTGGCTGCCCTCCTGTCTGGCAGTCATCTTCCTGCCTCTTCTGTGTGGTAAGACAGGAATAAATTGCAGTTTAACAGAGAAAGCTGAGTTTCAGATAGACCAGCAATTCTCTCCCCAGTGGTGGAGGAGGCACCACCAAGAAGTGAGTGATTCCACCCACAGCCCAGCCTTGTCTGTTCCTCTCCCTCCCCACTGAAGGCAGAGGGAGGTAGGATGAGAGGTTAAACCAGGTGCTTCTTTTTTATATGCTTAAATTAGGAAAAATGAATCTACCTTAGCTGACTTCCCCAGCAACACACACAATGCTTAGCTGGGGCATGATTAACTATTCCATCTGCTGGTATCCTAATTACAGATACTGTAACCATGGCTTTTGTCCTGCTGTATGACGAGGGAAGGAAAAGACAAAGAAAATTAGGCTCAGCAGACACAAACAAGAAGGGGGTGGATTTTTTTGCTTAGTTTTTTTTTGTAACCTGTTAAAAAAGCAATGTGTTCCTCCTGTCCTGGAATGTTATTCACACCCAAAGTCTAAGTTTTGAAAATTGTAAGTTTTTTAGCTCTTTCTGTCTTCTAATGGCTCAGTTTAGTTCAGTTGCAGCTCTAGAGTTCTTTATGAATTATATAAGGTAAAAGAAATTTTTCAGCCCTGAATTGAAACACCCTTCCCACGTGCTGCTTCTCTTGAGGGCAGTGGTACCATTTGTGCAAGAGAAGTGATGAACAAAAATGTGATCCAGACTTCAGGACTAGTGACATCTCACACTGACACAGCACCTTGAGAGAACAATAGGATAGGCTGGCACACAGTGTAACATAGTAAATTAAAATAACCAGAATAAACACCTGAAAATGCCACCACATATTAATAAGGTATAACCAATGCATGGCTGCAATTCCCACCTCCCTGAAAAGGAGAGGTTTTGTAGTTAAGACACAATTAAATCATAACTATCTTTTACACAGAATGAACTTTTACTGTTAAAATGACTGCCTGGGCTCCAGGCATGTTGTCATTATAGTGCAAGAGTTTTAGTGACATTACATTGCAAGGGTTCCACATTGCTAGAGTTCGGTACCTCCTCGATGTTTCTCATAGGCAGCTCCTCTAAGCACTGACTCTTCCTTCTTCTCACAGCAGCCAAGCGACTCCAGTTCCCCTCAACCAACCCACCCACTCTTTTATAAAACTCTTCTTATTGGCTACAGCTGCAGCTTGTTAAAGTCAGGCCTGCTTCCAATCTTTAGTAATTAACCCAGCTGCAACTCTTTAGGGAGTAAGATTACTTTCTATACTACCTTTATTTACTTATATTCTATCTCCCTACAATTCCCCCTTTTTTCTTTTAATTATGGAGTTGCAGCATTTCTAGAAGGACATGTTCAAATAAATTAACGTTATGACACATTCATATATTTCATTCAGAACTAATAGTTATACAAATGTTCAGACAACATATTATAGTACGAACATATATATATGTAATTTCTGAGTGTTGGTTCAGTTTTGCAGCTTTTCTCAGTTTACAAAGCACTTATCTTCAAAATCTTTTATACTCATATTTAACAGACATTAATAGCTACAATTGATATATTTTACCAATCAATAAACACATTGTACCAAATAATAGAAGTATTTTTTTTTTCAGTTCTTACAGTTACTTTAGCAAATTCTGTCCTTCATCTTTCAGTTTTGTTGCTTTTCCTCTTTCAATTCTCTACACAGATCACCATGGGATCACATTGCTTAATGTTTAAGTCTTCTTTCCTGAATCACCACAGCATCACGTTGGTCTGTACTTAAGTCCTTTTTCCAAATCACTGTGAGATCATATAACTTGGTATTCGAGTCCTTTTCCCCGAATCCACAGGATCATATAGTTTAGTATTCAAGTCCTTTTTCCCGAATCCACGGGGTTATATAGTTAAGTCCTTTTCCTGAATCCACAGGGTCATATAGTTTAGTATTTGAGTCCTTTTTCCCAAATCACGTCAGGGTCACCATTTGTAGTCATTACATTGCAAGAGTTCTATTGTCATTATATTGCAAAGGTTCCATATTGCTAGTGTTTTGTACTTTCTTGATGTTTCTCATAGGCAGCTCCTCTAAGCACTGACTCTTCCTTCTTCTCACAGCAGCCAGCTGACTCCAGAGCCCCTCAATCAACCAATCCACTCTTTTATAACACACTTCTTATTGGCTACAGCTGTGACCTGTTAAAGTCAGGCCTGCTCCTAATCTTTAGTAATTAACCCAGCTGCAACTCTTTAGGGGGTAAGATTACTCTCTACACTACCTTCATTCACCTAGATAAGATTACTTTCTACACTACCTTCATTCACCTACACTCTATCCCCCTACACTTTTGTAGTTGAGACACAATTAAATTTTAACTATCTTTTACACAGGGTGAACTTTTAGTGCTGAAATGACTGCCTGGGCTCCAGGCACACTGCCACCGAGGAACAGGCATTCCTTAGTTCTCTGCTGCTGCTGCTTCACCTCTGTGTGGCCTAAGAGACAGGTGGAGTCTGGCCTGCAAAGTTACCATTATAATGTCAACATAAATATAATTGCATTTACTCCAGCAATGGAATTAGTGCTACCAAGAAACAAAATCATTTCAGGTTTCTCCTGCTGTGTTTGTATGAGCTTGAGGTCTAACTACCAACCAGGGAAATTTGGCCTTTGTGCTCAAATAATGCAATGCTGTGCTTTCCATTCTGAGATGAAATTACTACTAGTGGGATTTGTGCCTTAGGAAAAGAATTTGTGCTGCTAAATCTTTTGGTCGTTGAGGCTGCTTTGTGTCACCACATAAAGATAGTTATTTACATGGCCATGCATACACAGATGCACAGCTAGAGCTTATGTGCATGAGTGTGTGTTGGTTTGGGATGTCTTTTTAGGAACATTAGTGTGATGTGAATCATTTTAAGTGCAATTTTTATGAGGAAGAATATGAGCCTCCAGGTACCTATTCCCTGTCTCTCTGAGTGCACTCATTTTTTAAGGTTCTGGAGGTGGATGAGGGATCTCAGCAGTAAGCCCTGGGATGCTGCTCCCTGCATCTCCTTATTGCAGACCCAGGCAGGCCATGCTAGGGATTTCCTGGCAGGCCGTGTGCCCACATTTTTCCTGGTGAAAGCAAGGATTGGATATAGGAAAGGGGAAGGACTTAGTTAACTATAGACTTTTATTCTGTGTTTTAATGTACCAGTCAGTTGGGAAATAAATGAATCACTAGAGATTCCTGGAGCATTTCTTATGCATCAAGAGGAGGTTGGCTTTTCCCTCAGCATCACAGAACACACAGAATTAGCTTAGAGTGATGGTGAAGAGCTAATTCTCCCTATAATTGTGCCTCCTGTGCTAATATTGTAGTGTTCCCAAAAACGGTCTCAAATGAGAATAAAATCAACAAAATGAAGCCAATTTCTCTTACACATAGCCTTAAGCCTGTTTTTCAAAGAAATCTGAAATTATACTGCAGGATAAGTATTCCAGCTGCTGCTTCAGTGGTGTCCAACTGCAGTGATTTAGAGCAAAGCCTCCATAAAGCAAAGGGAAATTTGTGCTCAGCCTTGCCTGGCCAGCTGGATTCTAAGTGCAAATCAAGCCCTAGTGCTGCCCTTATTCAGGGATAAGAGTACAAATAAGTGAGGGTAGGTTGGCATTTTAGGTCACATCAGAAGGGCACTTCTGAAGCAAATTTCCTGATTTCTGCCACTTACCATGCTTTTCCTTGCACCTCAGGTCAGAGCATAGGAATTGGGCTTGTGGATGAACCAACATCAGAAAGGTACTCCAGGAGCATGCTTCCTAAGCTCCAGCCAGTCCAGACAAGGGGCTAGACTGGAAAATTCAGCCACATGCAAAGTGTGCATGTGGGGTCCCCACTACCAGCTGTGGATCTGCTCCTGTTTAGCTTTCCAGTGTAGGTAGAGCCATCTGACACCCAGGTGAAACACTAGTGCATTACAGACTCTCATTTTGAGTAAATTGGAAATTTAAATAAGTAGTAGAAACCTTAAAATAATACAGTGCTCATCCCAAGTGGTTTAAACTGAAGGCTTTCAACTCCCTAGCACAGTTTCTTTCTTCCCCTCCTCAGCTGAAGAAGCAACTCTGCTGTTAAGACTCTCCATTACCATATGCATGTTAAAAAAAAACCCCAGCTCTTTTTCACTATGATTTACATGCCAAATTTGCTTATTTACTCCTAGGTAGATTAATCTTGTCTTTAATTACTTTTATAGCAATTACATGCTTTTAATCTGTGGTTTTGTGATCTATTACTTACAGCTGCAGTGAACAAAATACACACAGGCTGGGGGAAACACATCCCTTGTGTAGGTGGCCCCTGTGGGCCTCTTTTAAATTATACCAAGCCTCATGAGTTAAGGCCTAAGTAGTTTTCAGGATTTGAACAAATAAGGACATTTCAGTCAAGGACTTCATTGGCAACTCTTTGTCAAAAGTGTAAAGAGTGCAAAGTCCAAAAAATTTGTCCCAGAAAGCTTAAGATCACAAATTTACAGGATTGTGTTCAAATACTCCGTACTGGTTTTAATCTTCCTCTTGTTTTTCTCTCATTGCAAATGTGTTAAATTACTCAAGTTGGGATAGGAGAAATTAATTCACAAACTTCTTAGGTATCTGGATTTAAAGTTTTAGTTGGACTGAGTTCTAGTGTGCAAAAAGTGTACGCTTCTATTGCTCTCCCCTCCTGAACATCTGAAGATGACAGCATTAAAGAATTAGTCCCCAGAGCATTATTATCCACTTCCAACTGATGGGGCACAAAGAGATTTGATGGCTTCTTCAATACACTGTGGTAAAGCTAGGAAAGGAAACCAGATGTCCTGGTTCCTCATCCTGTCCCTGAACCACAAACCACACATCCCTACCTTATTAGCGACAACCACAGCACATGAAAACAGGCTATTTATATCTGAATATTTCATCTGTTCTCACTCATTATTCCCTAACTCACCAATGTAATTATGTTGGCAGGGCGACAGTCTCTTTTTTCCCAGTAAGAGCAAACAGATTGTTAGGTTTTCTGCTGAGATACAAGCTGCACAAGAAGAACTCCCAAATAAATCAGATCAAAAGGACCATGTTTCCATTGAAACATCCTTGGTCAGGCAGCAGTGGGAGAGATGATTTTGTAACATCTTCCTTGGCTGACTCAAACAGCTGCATTAAAAGCACTGATCAAGAAGGGTTAACTTTGAAAAGAATATTAACCCAGAATAGGTTTAGCCAAAGAGAGGAAAAAAAAAATCCAATAAAAAGGGGCTTTGGAAAGTTCTGGTTTTCGAATGTCATGCAATATTTAACAGTCCTCAGAGTTTGCATAACCAGCAGCTTTGGAGAGAAAAATGAGATGGTCTGAGCAAAATAAATCCAAGATTCACATTTCATAAATATCGCTACAAGTTGCTTTGGTGATTACATATTCTCTGATTAGCACAAATGATACTTGTTCTGGTAAAACACTTGCTCCCATGTATGGGGAATATCAGTGCATCTTGGGCAGAACACAAGGCTCCTTGAGAATTTCACTGCTGGAATCAGTGGCACCACATTTCACTCTGTATAAAGCAAGCACCTCACAAGTCTTGGCAGTGCATAGGCTGCCTCATCCTGAAGTGGCAGCTATGCTCTGTGTCTCAGATGCTGGCATTAGAGACAGATAATGTGCATAATCACAATCCTTTTCATTTCCCAGTGACATGCAGGAGTCAGGTTGTGTTCGTTAGCGTGTACACAATATGTGCAATAGTCCTGCTCAATAGGACACCACAGTTCATTGCCACAAAACTTCAAGTTTTCAAGCAGACTTAGAGCAAAGGCTGAGAGCATAACATGGATTCATAATGTTCAGGTTTCAAAAAACAATCACCAATTAACAGGAGTGTTCTGGCTGGGATTTTTTCTCTGCTGACCACGTGCATCCAAATGTAACCCTGAGAAATCTCCCCTGTAGTGGAGCACAACCAGTGGTATTTGAGAACACTGGAGGGAGAAGGCAGCTAAAGAGCACCGTGTTTTCATCTCCTGCTAAGTCAGAAACTCTCCACTATGCACGTGCTCTTCTGTTTTTTGTTGGCCAGGGTTTGGTGACTTGGTACAGCCCCACTACAGTTCTGAAACCCTCTGTTGTTTAACACCACAAGTGAAATGGGCACCATAACCTCTGTGTGGCCCTGGAGCTGCGCAGGAATGATTTCCTGCTCTCTGCAAAGGAAGATGCCTTCAGATTCTGTTAAACGATAACAAATAAGGAAAAGGAGGCCTCCCCTAGTTCTAGCAATCCTATCCCTCCCACTGGGCTTTCCTAGAGGTGGCAGGGTTGAAACTCACAGGTTTTATTTTCAGAACATGGTCATTTCTCATTTTGGTATTTTAAAGTAAACAGTCCTTGGTTCCCATGTATTATTCAAGTAGAGAGAAGTGGGTATCCAGTGCACAGATAATCAAACATCCAGCCTGCACCAGACAACCTTCTCAAATCATTTGAGAAACTTCCCTATTGCTGTTGTTATCATTCTCCATCCACTTCCTCCAATTATCCAGCACTTCAAACATTATTTTGTGTTTTCCCCACAGCTGTGGGGTGAAGCAAGCAAGAGCTGTGTTCCTTCCAGCTCCCCTAACAGTGCTTGCCCACAGGAGAAGAGAGGGAGCTGCACAGATGTTGCTGGTATCACATTAATACAGAAATAACCTGTTGAAAGTAGATTTGTTTTCAAACCTTTCAGTGAGAAAATATCAGTTTCAGATGGAGGAATTAATGATTTTAACCTGCCTATCAAGCTCTTTCATTGCCAGCATGTAAAATAGTTATTGATGGTTCAAGTTGCAAGTAGTAATGTTGAGGGTTTTTTCACTGCTGCCAAAACATTTACATGAAGCTGCTATTCAGATCAAATTATCTTGAAACTGCAAAGCGTGCGTGGATTCCAAATTATTCAATTGGAGAAGTTGTTGCACATTGAAATTACATGGTAGAAATTCACAAAACACCATGATTGCCTCAGATTCACAGGGATGGCAAAAATAGCTCTTGAAAGAACTCTTCTCCTTAAATGCAGTAATGAAACAGCCACAGGCTTTGGCTGTCCTTAAACCAGAATTCCACCAGCCCTGCTTTGTGGTTCTGGCTTTGGTTCCACCACCCTTCAGACACAGCTCAAAGAGAGGGGTGCTGGGGAAGTGATGCATCAGGAAGCTAAAGCACAGACACTAAAGAGATGTGACCTTCTGGGGAATGACAAACCAAAAATGTAAATTCCAAGAGTGCAGTAGACACTCAGAGGTGCTCACTGCTGGTAGGATCCTATTAACTATCTCACATTTGCCTTTCAGGAACACACCAGTTGTGGAAAAGACTCCAGAATATCACCAAAAAGAGGATTGGGCAATTTCAAGTTTTTGATGAACCATCATTCCAGGTATTTTGATGTGCTTTCCTTTGCATAGTGTTCTAAATAAACTGCTGCTTTTTAGTAAAGATTGCGTGTTGCAATGAAAGAACAATCTGACCACATTAAAGACGTCCCTAAGAAAAAAATGCTTCCCTCAAAGAACCATAAAGGTAATTTTCCAAGAATCACAGGAAGGACTGTCTAATTTAGCACCAAAGGTAAGGAGTCATTTCTCTCTAGCAGAGAGGGGATGGACAGATGAAAATGCAGAAAAATCTTAGAGATAAAACTAAAAACTCCTAACTGCTGTCAGAAAAGATCTGGCAAAGAAAAGTGAGGGCTGTAGAAAGAGCTCACCTGTGAGGAATATTGAGAGTGGCACTGGAGCAGGGTCCTTTGCCCTTTCAGTCACTGGTAATTGGAGATTAACATCTAAAATTTGTGTGCTTTTCCCCTGCAAGTTTGTAGTTGATTTGCTCTCATTCCTTCAGTGAAATATCCTGAAAAGCAACAAAAAAGCAATAGGGTAAGACAGGTTGCCCAGATGTGGTGGGGAGTGCTCAATAGGTGTTTGTCTGCAACAGGAAATAAGTGCCTGTGTGCTCTGCCACTGTGCTGTGTTTTATCATGGCATGAAATCACAGGGATTTCAGCATTGGCCTGATCAGCAGATACTCTGCATTGGTGGGTGTCCTGTGTATAAGTCACAGCTGAGGCATCCTGTTCAGAACAATCTGATACACTTCTCTGGGAAAGGGAAAAGGAATTAAAGAAAGAGCCAGATCAGGAGGAAAGAAATACTGATGATCTCTTCAGGGGCTGTGCTTTTTCTGCTTCTTCTTTTAATGTGCATGCACTGACAGCTCTGTGAGTGAAATACCAGAAGAATGTCCATGAGCTGCCACAGTGTACACATTTCAAAACAATCTAATACCTGTTCTCTGTTGCATTCAGATCAAGTGGGCTTTTTTCCTGAAAAGACCTAAGGATTGAGGGTTGCACATCTTAGGAAAGAAACACTTCTGTAGTACTTCTGACAGGGTACATCTGGCAGTGCTCTTCATGTCACCTGGGAGAAGAGGGGCACGGGGTTTTCCACATCATCTCCTTTCTTGCCAACCCTTGAGGCTTCCAGGAGGGAGATATCTCTTTGTTCTCCACCTTAAAAGAAAAAAAAAAAATCTGAATTAGTGGCTTTGGTTCATTAGGGCATTTCAACACCTAGTTTAAAGCTTCAGATGGGCTCCAGTGAGTACAGGAAGTGTGGGGGCAGTCAGAATGACACAAGCACATATGTAAATATTTCTCTGGGTGAGGCTTCAAGTTGCATTTGGGAAAATGTGAAGTTACATAAAGAAAAGAACACATTAATTCCTTTTTTTTTTAGCAGTATTTAACTACATTTTTCTTGAAGTAGGAATGTGTGAAAAGCTGCTCTATTGTAGATACAAATATATAAAATGGGGCAGATTAAAGATTTGGAAATTACTTTCTCAGGAGACCTTTTCCAGTCTAGACTCTATTGACATATCCTGCCAATTTGTTTGTCTGCTCTCCCTGTGAACATAACATTTGATACTGTAGGCAATGCAAAGATCTCTGATAAGCTTGCTGCTTCCTGCAGCACTCTGTGCTCACAATGAACTTCTTAGACACAACTTTCAGCTTCTCTGCATCACCCCCATTCTGCATTTTTTTCACCATGTGCTTTCTCCTTTTTGCACCCTTTGCCTTCATCCCGTGGGGGACCATTCTCGGCTTCCAAATCTCCTGTGAGGACAAGGATCTCTGAGCTCCCACCTCCTGATCCAGTTCACCCTCTGCCTGCTGGATGCACACTGCTGAACTGGTAGGATTTGATTGGGATCTAGCTTGTTACCTGTCCTCACCCTTTGCTGGTTTGTACGTGGGTAGGAGCTGCTGGAGGGAGAGGTGAACCTAAGGAATTAAAGGGGTTTCCAGCAGAATTATTCCAGAAACAAAGCTGATCTTCAGAGGGTAATGCTGACTCCATTAATGGTACTTCCTGCAGTGCCTTTACTGCTTTTTAGTTAAGCACACAATGCAGCTCTGTAATTAAGCTGCAGGCATAATATGGGACAAAAGTCACATATGGCTTTTTTTCCTGTTTTTAATTTTCTTTCTTGTAGTTATTACTGGGCCCACTAGATGTGAAGAACAGTTCTGCTTGAATTTGGCCATTTTAGATTAATCTGTAAAACTCATGGTGTTTCCTGAAAATTATATCTTTATTGCAAGCTGGATAAAGCACATTTTTTTTCTGAATGCCTTCTTTAGTCCAGATATTTTGGATTGAAAAAGAAAGGCAGGAATATTTAGAATTCAAATTAAAAGATGATCTGGGAATAGGAGAAATCTACAAGCATTGAAATTTAGGGAGAGCAGGCCAGTCATCCACAAGGCAAGCCATCTCTGTTTGGAAAAGTGTTTTGACACCCTCACCTGTAAGTAATGAATGAAGCTGAGTTCCAAGTCAATATCCAGGCCTGCTTAGGTTGAATTTCTGTGAAGAACCCATTACAGGATGCCAGTAAACATCCATAGGGCTACTTTAATTTTCGTCATTCAAATCAGCCAGCCTTAAGAAGCACCCTGCACATGCTGTCTCATCCTGTGAAATCCCTGAAATGCTGTGTTCAGTCAAGGTGTTCAATCACCTGAGTATCCAAGAAAGGAAGAGCAGCTGGGATAAGCTGGAATAAGCTGTGTATCTTGGTGCTGCAGAATCAGCTGGCTGGTTAAAATTTCTTAGGATTCCATTTTTTTTTTGCCACAGAGGCAATAAAGCATGATTCTAGCCTGCCTCTTACAGAACCTGGCACTGGTCTCAAAACAAAACCCCAAAGCCCTGGAGAAAGGCATTCTTTTAGGAATATGTGTTTCTGTACCTTGATCTCACCAAGAGGTAGAAATGTTCACATTTTCTGTAGCAAGGATGCAATGTAGCTTGCTAGGAACAACCTTTATGTATCCTTGTGTGATCTGGCATTAACAAATGCTTCCCACCTTACAGATTTCCTCTGGGAAGCTTGCTTCCTCTGGCTGATAGCAAGTTCCCAGTAAAATCAGTTTGTACTACAGAAGCAGAGGAGTCTTTGTCAGAAAGAAATTCCTCCTAAACCATGGATAATCATTATCCCCTCTGAATTACCTAATTATCTTTTGGGAGTTTTGTTTATTGTGTGGAAAAAGAAACAAGGAGTTTTCTTGCCAGCTCCCTCAGAAGTGGCCCAAATGGCCGCTGTCTGAGGGAGATCACAGGCTCAGGCCGCTGTCCCATTGTCCGGCTGGGTGCCTGCAATAGCCTGGCCCCATAAAACAGACATTTAGCTGAACAGAAGCAATTAGCCCTCCATCGTGGCCCCTGCTCACAATAGCAAAACCAGCTGATGTTCCCTTAACTTGGAACAATGGGAGGACAGGCATGGGCTGTGGAACTCTTACAGGCACAGTAACTGCTTCCAGAGGGGGACCGTGAGAAAGTGGAGCCTGTAAAGAGCCTTTCAGTGGATGAACTCCTGAACAGTCTTTTATCCAGTGAACTCATCAGTCAGCTGTCTGTGGGTGCAGCTCTCTTTAGAAAACCCCAGCTCAACTGCACTATCTGTCTCAGCGCTGTGTTCACCCCGGTATGGATTTATTCAGCAGCATCTTTTCCCTCCAGCCCTCTTTCACATTCCTTACTGTGCTTGTTCCTCTTCCTAATGATCTGGGAATAGCAGTGACCACCAATGAGAGCATGGCAAGAGCTGAATGTTGCTCATGACAATGGCAGTGAGGCTTCACTTAAGATTCAGATGCTGAGAAAATTCCAGCAAAGAAGCTGGTGAGCTCAGAAATTCAGCCCTTCCATATGAACCCAGTAATTCACTTCCTTTTGACTACTTTCTCCTCCACTTTTGCCACCACCCCTAATCAGTGGATAGCCAGAACTCAACTGCTAGCTGTGTTCAATAAATGACAGCCCTTTAAAGCTGTGTACAGCACTGTGCCCCTTCCCACCTGGAATGTCTTCCAAGCACCTTCAGGCAATAGTTCATCACTTGCAAGTATGAAACTCTTTGAAAACACAAGGCCTTTGCTAGTGGCAAGGCAAAGATACCATTAACTTTGGGAAAACAGTCCACAGTAAATAGAACTATCTATTTCATTCAGCATCTTTGGCAACAGTCCAGTGATTTGGTTTCCAGCTGATGCCATGAGTTTTCTGTAGGCACACATTCCTTATGAGCCTCGTTTCTCCTTGCCCTTGTGCTAAATGTCCTCGTTTCCTTGTTTAGTAGTTTGGATAGCACAACCCCAGAGTTCTGATTTCTGCCTGGGCAGGCCTGTTGCCAGCCAGCTGCAAATGGATATTCTGTTGCTTTTGGAATCTCCTTCCTAAAACCTAATCTAAAATCAAATTCATTATTTAGTGATTGAGCAAGAATTTTCAGTGAATATTACAGAATGGTTTGGGGTTGGAAGTCCAGCCTCCAAGATGTCTCACATCTGCTGCTGTTACCATGGTTTGCATTAAAAACCCCTTTCCTTTGTTCAGCCCCATCATGGATCTGTTTCCCCATCATGCCTACTCATTAAATCTTCAACAAGAACTAACAGAGTTAGTTCCAACATCCCAGTACAGGATACTGAGAGGACTGGTAGGACTTTGTGGTCACTGAAATGTAACTGTGACATCTCCCCAGAAATGCCACTGGAAGAATGAGGAGTGAAATAAAAGAAAAGCCACTACATTTATGAACAAGATGGTAGCAGAGAGCCCCTACCCCTGGATTATCTGTCCATCCAGGGACCTGGGTAAAACAACCAAACAGATTTACTGGTTTTATGGGCATCCTTCTCTTGCTCACCAATAGATGAGAGCAGAGATTTCTCTACTCAGGACATTTTCAGGCTACAGTGCTTGCAGTTTTTTGTACACTGTGAGGGGCAAAAAATAAAACCAAACAATGTCAATATAGCTCATTCATGTGTCCACAGGGGAAGGATATTGTTTTGTTTAGTAGCATACAGATGAGGTTTGTAATGGGAGTCAAATAGAAACCAGGAGTCAGCACTCTTGTATTCTTTAGCATTGGAATTCTCTGGTTTGGTATCTAGAACTGGTCAGAGGGTATTGAATAAGTTTACAACCCCTCATTGTTATTTCCCAGATTATAAGTGTGTTTTGCTTGGATCCAAGCCTTTACAAAAGCAATTGAATGTGTCCTAAACTTCCATTCCTTTTTCTTACAAGATCAAAGAGGAGAAGCTGTCCAGATGTAAATAGCTAAGCCTCTAATGAGATGATCAGTGAATTGTTTCTCTCTTGTGTTAGAAGCATTTGAATTACACTATTGCACTTAGGGCACTCTGCACTTCTGACTTGTATAGCAGGACCCCAGCACCTAACACAAGCCAGACAAATAACTTCAGCACTTAGCTTTCAGCATAGGTCCCTGCCCTCTGACCTCTGCTGTTCATCAGAGGGGAGCCAAATGCTTTGTTAAAAAAATATTAATTGGGCCTGGCACTCCTCTAGGGCCGGGCACGTCACAGGCAGTTTCTAACAGCAAGGAGCTGTTTGCAAGAAGTAAAACCTTGTGTATTTTCTGCCCAACAGGAGGCTGACTTAGCCCTACTGGAGGTGAAGCAAAGCCTGATCTGTGGAAGCCTGGGAATGGCAGTACAGCACCTGCTCAGGTGGCACCGGTGTGACACTGTCAGGACTCCTCCCAGCTGCCGGCGAGGGACAGGAGGAGCAGTTTGCATAGCCTGAGGTTGGTTGGTTTGTTTGGGCGATATTTTGTTCATTCCCTCTATTCCTGCATAAATATTTTGTGCAAGCATAGTAGGAATAAAAATTTAGGTGGAGCTACCTATAAAGACAAGGGTTGGTGGGAGAGTAAAGAAAACCTCTGTCCTGCCCAGCTTTGGGGCGTGGGCTGGTGTTTACAGCACGTCAGTACAAACTGGAGGAGAGCTCAGGGTGAGGTGCTGCCAAGGAATACCAGGGATGTCTGCAGAGGCAGAACAGGGTGCTGAGGCAGGAACAGAGGATTTCCTCTCTGCTGCCCCTCTGCACCTCACCCCAGACAGGGCCTTTGTTGGGCAGCAGTGGGATGTGACCAGGGAGGTGCTTTACCTGAGATTCTGCCTGGTTCCCAGTCAAGCCCTTTATCCCTTACCTGTTTTTCTTTTACTGATGTTCCCTACCATGTTCATAATTCAGAGCTGAAACTTCCAGAGAAAAGCAGGAGGTAGGAGCATCTGGAGCTTTCATGGGAGAGGCATCCAAGCTCCTGAAGAGAGCCTAAAGAAAATGTACTTCCCTAAAGTCATTCAGTCTTCTTTTTTAAGAGATTTCTTCATTATATTAAAAGTGAGTTTACCACCCTTCCTAAGAACCCAGACTTCCAAGACATAGAAACCTTCCAGAGTCTTGATCTTGTCCCAGGGTGTGATGTTGGCTTTGAACAGCATTTCTCAGCATTTTTTCCCTTGCTTTACTCCCTGATCTTTCCCTTGCTTTACTCAAGCGGAAAGATCTCTCCAGCTCCCTTTCATGACAGGGCTTCTCTGATGCAAAAGTCTAAAGTGATGATTTCTTTTTAATTCTGGCAGTAATCCTGCAGATAACACCACTCTTAACTTGCACAGCTAGAGTAGAAGTTGCCAAAGCGGGGGGGGGGGGGAAGGAGAAAAACAAAGGCAGCTGACTGCATGCTAACTTTGGAAGTTAAAAACTCTGATTTGTAGTTTGGGTGTGTTCCAGATTTATCAAAGCCATGCCTTCATTCTAGTAATAAGCTCTACTAAAAACCAAACTCTTCTATGTAAAATTGACTTTTGACTTCCTAATTTAACAGTAACAGCAGCCTTTCTGAAAAGATAGTTTCTGTTAGTGATGAGTTAAAAATTAAAATTCAAACCTTATCCTGCAAGAGGGAGCAGTTTCACTCATTTTTAGACTGTTTATGGTAACATGGAGGAGGAGTACTGCAAAATCACCAACAAAACATCAGATTAAGATGCCCTAGTGATTAAAAATTTAAGGATGCCAGTGCTCCCTAGCTTGTGTGCCTCTTCTGGTCTGGAAGCCAGCAAAAGCCCTTGTGTAACTCGAGTGCAGAGGCTCCAGGCCCAGCCTGGGCTTTGCACTCAGGTTATTGGGCTTTGACAGCCCCATGGCATTTTGGTTTTACATAATCAGCTCTTTTTGTTATAAGCTGTGGGCTTCAGATAACAGCCATGAAAAACAATTTCAAGTGGAAGCAGCACCCTGGGTACAGACCAAGACAGAAAACATTCAGAAAAATCAAATATTTCTTACTTTTTGTAATCACCTGTCTTACAGCAGTTGAGTGTTGTCTGCTGTTTGCTGACAACTTGCTTTGCAGGAAAAACAAAGTGAAAGAGACAGGAACAGAGGGCTTTTCTGCATTTCTGATAAACCTGTAGTTATGCCCTTCAGTGATAGATTGGCCAACAGCAGAGAGTAAGACAGATATGTGCAGTCTGAAGTGTCTGGGAGCAAACTCACAGATGCCTTCACTGTACTGCTTTTGTTTGCAGAATGTTTCCATCTGGATGAGTAGCAGGAACGGGAAAGCATTTGAAGCTAGGAAAACCACCACACTGCTGTCTATAAAGCACTGATAGGATTTTTATGTGGAGCCCTAAAGAGAATGACATGCAGTGCTTTTTTTTTCTTTTTACCAAATCGGAGAGCTCAGATGTTTGCAAGCAAAACAAAATAAACTCAGGCATTGAAACTCCTCCTTCCTGAAATGTGGCTGATGCCATGGCACATCCCCAGCACATGCATTGTGCACCCCTGGGCACTGCTGGGACACTGCTAATGGCACCCGTGGCACAAAAGGGAAGGTCATTAGCAGAGAATGATTATTGCTGCAGCTAGAAAGTAGACAAGTAATCTTTTGGGTTTCAGTCCATTTCCTCAGTGTTTTCAAACCACCACCTAATCTTCCCAGACCCCACTCTGTGGCTGTTCCTTTCTTCCTTTCTTTTCTTCCCTTCCCTTTTTGCAGGGACTATGGCTTATTCTGATTCACTCCATTTCTTTCTTCTCAAACAGCCACAGGGCAGGCTTGCTGTTGCCAGGGATATGGTCAATGCATGTGACATTGTGCCACCAAAAACAATCCCGTTTATTTCTGGTGTGATGCTGCTGAAATCGGGCAGCCAGGCTGGGAGCAGGACACCTCAGTCAGCCACAAGATTTTGTGAGAAGAATTTCCCTTAAAGGAAGTGTTCTTAAAAAAATAGCTCTCAGGGAGAAATGTGCAGGTTTTGCTCATAAAGTGGTTGTTGGCAAAAGTTCCCTTGCCAAAGCCCAGTCAGAATATCAGTGAGGGATGGTAAACACATGCCATTTTGACAAGAAATTAGTAGGTTACATAGCACTGTGGAAAATATTAGACTTTCTTCTTCCCCTGACCTCAAAGAGCCTGTTAGGAGATTAAGAATCTCCAGCTCTCAAAGGTATAGCTGTTTTACCAAAATTCAATTAATGAAGAATAATATTTTGGGAACAAGAGAAAACACCTCTGTTGCATGTGGAGTGCTAGGAATAGATGGAAAGTTGCCTGTACAAACAGTTCAGCAACTCTGGGATGAATTATAGGAGCATTTGTATGCATGATTGCCCATCTGTGTGAAACAAGACGTGCAGTCACACACAGGAATGATGTGCAGGGCAGACCTGTGGGGCTGTTCTTAACTTGCTCCAGGACAACCCCTGTCCCATCACATCCAAGTGTGACCCAAGGAAGTTGAGATAAATCTATGGAAGTAAATAAATAGAGGAGGAGGCCTCACTGGGAGGAAACTCAAGGTATGCTATCTCCATCTGTGTTTCTGTGTTTGGGGTTTATTTAGACTCAAGTCAGATTTTGGACTGTTACTTCTCCACTTGAAGTTTTTTTGGCAGTTCCAGGAGGGCTGGAGGCTCAGATCCAGCGGGTTCCTTCCAGCTGCGCAGCCCAGCGGGCACTGGCAGGGTGTGGGGAGCTGCAGGACTTCAAACCAGGGATGCTGTCAGGAGCTCTGCCTTGCACAGCTCCCCCTCAAGTACCAGCTGCAAAATGTCAACAGCACCTTCCTCAGGGAACACAATTAATTAAACGAGGCCTAATTAATTAGTGTCAGGAAAGTAGATGTAGTGATTATGGCAGAAGTAAACAAATGTACATATTGTAAATTGTTCTGCAAAGGATTTGTTCTGGAATCCCTGTAGCCCTTTGACTCCTCCCCAGGATGCTATTGGGAAGGCCATCAGGGAAAATGTAGAGATAAACTGCAAACTGATGAGGAACTAATGTACTTTTATAAGTTTATATCTCAGGAAAACAATCAGCAAACAGACTCCTTTATTAACCCCTTGGGACTTGGGGGTGAAATACAATCCTGATATTTAATTTCCAGATCGTGCAACATCATGTATCACAAATAAGTCAACTGTTTAAAGTGTGTTTAATGGGAGTGTGAAAAAGCAAATGTGGAGCCACCCCAGACTGGTGTTTGAGTGGAGCCTTTAGACTGTGTAAAGGATCTGCACTGAATGAAATCTCTCATACCTTGTAGATCTGAGGATGCTCCAAGCTCAAAATAACAGACACTGGAATAGTGAAACACACTTGGAAAACTCAGATAGAAAAATTTCTGAGCTGCCTTTCAAAATTTCTTCCAGATGATAAAGAGGACAAATTAGGCTGGTTAGGGATGTGGCTGTAGAAGCAAATGGGACTAATGTACTGGAAGAACCAGTCAAGATATTAAAAAACCAAGAGTTCTGTATGTGAAAGAAAATGCATTGCACAGCCAGTGCCATGCTGAGAGGAGCACTCCCTTAGGCAGCCAGGAGCAGTCACTTTCTACATCTTAATAGAGATTTTTACCCTTCACTCTGTGCTATTGTTTGCTCTGCAGGTAATGATGGCTTTGGTGCAGAGAGGATGGGAGCTGGGATGTACTTCAGGGTAGAGCCAGCTCACTAATTCATGCTGTGAAGGAGCGGTGAAGGTGGAAAACATCCCCTTGCCTTAGTGAAGAATTAAAGGATTAAGGTAGGCAGCAGCAGCCTGCGAGCAGGAAGTTGCAGTCAGAGGCCACTGCTCTTCCACCTCCTTGTGGTTCCCTTTTCCCCCAGATGATGCTGATACAAGTCAGAAGAGAGGCTTCCATGGCCCGTGCCAGGATATCTCCTTTATTTGTTCAGGTGACAGCATTTCCTGTGCAAAGGACTGCCAGGTGCCAGGCTGCTCATGAATGCTGCTCCAGGGCTATGGGCTGCTCCCTGCCAAGGTGAGTGCATTGCCCTGCTCACAAGAGATATTTGTGGATTTGGAGTTTTTGTATTATGGGTTTTGTGCTTATGTGAGCTTCTCCTTGCTATCAAAAGCCAGGATTTAAAGGTGAGTACCTCTGTTTTATCATGGTGCAGTGAGTTGCCAACTTCTTGAAGGGAATGAGCTTGGTTTCTGTTCACAGACATTCAGTTCTTTAGTGCTTGTCTGAAAACAATTTTTGTTCCAGTGAGTAAATGAGCAGTGAAACAAGTAATGAGAGGAGTGAAGGTGCAAACAGATTAGCTAGAACAAAGTTTAAAAATCATTCCAAACAAACCTACCCATGGTAAGATGTGTGAGAAGAGGAAAAGCAGCCTGTTCCTGTGCCCAGCCATAGGATGGAGAATCTGTTCAGGCAGCTGACAAGGCAGATGGATAATTAGTGCCATGGGTTAGGACCTGGGCAGGCACGGCTGGTGACCTGGTAGTTGCCTTTGGCACTTTATTTGGAAATCTCTTCCTCCTGCTTTAGGTATTGGCAGAGTAGCATGAGACCATCTTGCATGAGGGACTGGGGCAGCAGCAAGACTGCTTGACTTTTTTGAATCTTAAAAGGAAAACAAAACCTTTAAAAGAAAGTTTGAAATCCCCCTTTTTAATTCTCTCCTAAAGTCTGAATTTTCCCCTTTTAAATGGGACAAAGGGCTCTTTTTATTCTTCTCTCTTATTTAAAAAATTACTTTTTTGTGTGCATTCTAATGCATTTTAGAGTTTTTACAAGACACCTCTGCCAGCTGTCAGCTTCCAGCTAGAGCTTCTATGATCTGAGCACCTATTCAGGCAATGGTAACTTTACATTAAATAGTCAATGATAGGTTTTACACAAACGGAAAATATAAATATTATCTAGGGATTTAATGCACTAAAAGGCAACCAGTTCTCTGTAACATCCCATCCTATTATTGTACCTCGTTTTGTATTTTAGATAACACTTAAGAGGCAGGGGGGTAATTAAGGTAGTTGAATGAAATGCTGTGATAACAAAGAACATTTTCTTGTTTGTAAGAAGTCATTGGTCAAATCATACAACATCTACCTATGCAGGAATTCTGAGTTGAGTCCAGCACCATTACTGCATTTCAGAGCCCAGGCTCATTTGTGGAGCTTGTACCAGTAGATGTCCACAGGCATCACCTTTCCTGCCTCTTCCATTTGCCTGTCCTCGTGCTGCACCCACACAATGCTGCCAGTGCCTTTCCAAATCCCTGTTCCTTTTCAGCAGTCAGTGAATGACAAGCCAAAAGTAAATGGTATCAAATTTGGCCAGGCAGGGCAATGTCAAAATGAGGCCCAGCAGGGTGGTGTGGCTGCAGTCTTTGCTACCTGCCTGCAGCTGAACAGGTTCCATCCTCATATCCTGTACATTCAGCTTAATTGGCCTGGCCCTTCCAAAGAGAGGCAGCAGCACTGATTTACTGCACTGTATAAATGTGTTTATAGCTTGGCACCAGCACACTTACGCTCACTATTTTCCAACATGGATTTCCAATAAGCCCTTTGCTCAAATGAGTCTATTAACTTTAAAGTGCCTGAAGGTGAAACTGAATTATGAGAGGCAAGCTTTGGGGATTGAAGCCCAAAGCAGCTGGGAAAGGTTCCCTGAGTCTTTTGTTAGTACCTGTTGTGGTTGATATTTATATTAAGGAAAAATAATGTAGAAAGTAAAAGCAAACCTGGGACACACATGGCCTCAGCCTGAGCTGCCTTTCACTTCAGCTGGCACTCAGACCCATCCCATTCCACAGAGTATTAGAGCAGCTCCTGATTTAAGCCAATGTGCAATCAGAACATAACCCATTCCTTCCTCCCCTTAGGAATTTAACTTGCAAGAGTCACGTTGCCCTGTTTCTGCAGCAGGGCACCACAGCCTGCAGAGAAGCCCATCTGACCCTGCTCCCTTGGGCAGTGAATTTCACAGCTCTGGTTGGTCTCTGGTGTTCTTGCAGAGCTGGGACACACTTCCCTCTCCTCTCCCAGCCTGGGGGGCTGCACACAGCTGCTCTTGGAGCCTCTCAGTGCTGCCCTGTTCGCTGCCAGAGGGGCTGGGATTCTTCCATGTGGAACACCAATTATCATCCCTGCAGGGACGGGAAATCAGGCAGAAAGTTTTAGTGGACCCCTAAGTACAGTCCATAATTACCTACCTGTACTTGCTCAAGGTTACATCTCCCCAGCTAAGGAGTAAGACTGATTTCTAGTTGTTAATAGCTTGACTTTATCTGCAATAAGAAAGGAACTCCTTAATACCCATGGAGGAAAAAAAGATTAGTAGAGAATGGAATTAAATTATTAAATTAGGAAAAGTAGAATTTTGGATGAATGTCAAGGGTAAAACTGCCATAGTAATGTCTACTAAACTGTGGAATGATCTCCCAGGGTGAGTGAGTGATGGAGCCCCTCAGTGTGAAGAATGAAAACAGCATCAGGCAAAGCCTCAGGAAATCAGAGTGTGAGGAGGCAGCATGGCCTGACTGTGGCAGTGCAGGGACTGTGCCTGTGTGGGAATGTCCATTGTCCATACACAGAACCCGTTCCTGTCCTGTAAAATCTGTTGTGTTGCTCAGGTAGCTGTGATCTGCCAAGCTTTAAATCCTGCTTGCAATTAAACTGTTGGGAATCTTACAGGCTGATCCAGCAGCAAGCCCTCAGAGGACACCAGTGACTCTGACTGATGCTCCTCTGTCCCATCCTCAGCACGCGATGCCTTAAAAATGCTTCAGACTTACATAAGGTAGAACATGGGTATTACTGGGCATTTCTGCTTTAAGAAAAAGTCTACTTTTGCTTTTACAATTTTTTTAATCCCAAGTTATGGGCTGATCCAAGGAACTATGGCTGCTCTGTCAGTTGGGAACTGCTCCCTTTCTACTCCAGTTACATTTTGTGCCAGTAAAATGTTTGTGTGGCAAGTGAAAAAATCTCTGTGCACCAAGGTCAGGGTGCAGTGTCTCTCTCTCCATGGAGATCAGCTTGCATTGCCTTGTTTCTGGATGACATCCATATGAAAGACCTGCAGACATAATGAGAGGATACAGGTTTTAAATTGAAAATTATGATGTGCTGTTATCACATTATTAAACAGATTGAATTTGTGAATTTTTGCAGAGTACACAAGTTTAGGAACTAGTATTTCTTGATGCAGTATTTCTTGGACCTGCTGTGATGAGTAAATACTGGATTGCTTAGACAGTCATTCAGAGTAAAGACAGTGGGATTAGATGAGGGAAAATTCACAAACTTGCTTTGTGTAACACTCAGACACCTCACAAGGTGTGAGAGATTTTACCATCCAAAACAAAGGTGCGGACACATGTTAGTCATGACCCTTTTAGCTCTTCTCTGGAAATTCTTGTTTCTGCATAAAAGAAGAAACAGAAGCAGAGAAGCAGCGAGTGAGGAAATGCTCCCTCTCCAGTCTGTTTGGACTAAGTGTGGGAAGCTGAGGGGGAGCAGGGCTGCCTGGACCTGACCTAGGGTGTGCAAACAAATCCATCTCCTGTGGCTTTCCTCCCTGTGGATCTGGGGAACAGAACCTCTGCAGGTAAGCAGGACTGCTTCAAAGATATGTGGTGGCAATTCCAGTTTTCCTTTGTATCACAGAATATGTGGAGCCCTTGAATTTTGTCCAGCCACTCAGACCAAGGCACTCAGTCGCCTGTCTTTGGCTCCCTGGCACCAGTCATGAGGCAGTGCTGACAGACTCTTCAAAGTCTTGTGGTTTGGGTCTGTTCAGGGAAAAAAAAATGCCTCTTGCCACTCACCAGATATGCTGGAGGGCTCAAAAAATAGACATGGAAAAGCAGTGGCCATGGCTACTGTCCTGGCTCTTAACAGATGTTGGCTTTCTCATTCCTCGGGTTAAACTGCTGCTGCTTCACAATGCACTTCATCTCCTGGAATGAGGTTGGTGCCATTCATTTATCTTCTGTATTTTTTCTATATTTGGGTTTTTTCATAGTCTGGAAAGCTTATCCCCTATGATTTTTGGTTTTACTTGACTGGCTCCATTTGCATGGTAACTCCCTTCCAATATTTCCCATCGTGGCTCAGAATGGCTGGGGGGCTGCACCAGGTGGGAGAGCCAGGATCTCAGTGGAGCTCTGCAGCACAGGTCCAGCAGACATGTCTGATCCAGCAAAACTCTGCATCAGCCTGGGACACAAAATAGATCTTACAATGGAAACTGAATCTTTCATTTCTCTTTGTAGTCTTTGCCCTTGCTTTGGGTTTGTTTTCTTCTCTTTTCTTCCCTTGCAATTGTCAAGGCAGCATCTGGGAGTTTTATGAAACAAATGTTACCCATTAAAAGCCCATCACTGCCTGCCAGAAAGGAAAATGACATCTTATTGAAAACAATATGTAATGGTTATTGCTGTCTTGTTGCAAGTTATGCCCTTGAAAAATATTAGGGACTTATTTAGTAGCAACTGATGGTGAGGAAAAGCCCAACTAAACAGAAAATTAACTGTTGCATTATCTTTTACACAGCTTCAAACACCATCTTACAAATGCCTGCTTTGTTGTTTTCATAGCTGTGTTTACAGTTGCCTCAAGGACAAGGAACAACACTTCTCCATTAGGCTTTTGTTGCCTCAATGTTGGAGTCACAAATAATTCCTGTCTGGTTTCATGTACCAACCTTGGAGCAGCGATGGAGACTCTGGTCCTGACCAGGACAGCACAACTCCAGCCATGTGAGTAAGAGACCCCTGTACACACAGCATCTCTTGGGCACTGTCTGGGGTACCCTGTGCCTCCAAGGAAACCTTTTACCTTAAGTTGGCACCTTCAGCACCTGTATTGCCAGGCCAAGCTGCTGATTCACTCACAGGCTGTTAATCTTTCTTAAAGTTTCCATCTTAATCTATTTTGTATTGCCTTTTTTAGTTTTACCTTGTATTAAAATTAGGATTAATAAATTAAAATTAACAGATTTTTACCAATCAAATTGGGAAACACAGATCTTTTCTGTTGAAAACACAGCATTAATTTCTGCACACTGCAAAGCCCCCCTCAGCACAGCCTGGAACCAAGACTGCTGGCAGAACATGTCCTTCCTAAGACTGGGCTACCGTGAATAGGGTAAATA
The DNA here is from genome assembly GCF_000277835.1 of Geospiza fortis. Classification (NCBI taxonomy): domain Eukaryota; kingdom Metazoa; phylum Chordata; class Aves; order Passeriformes; family Thraupidae; genus Geospiza; species Geospiza fortis. The sequence continues at coordinate 455,096 of NW_005054435.1, read as the reverse complement.
TGACTGAGGGTAACAGGCAAAATCCCTGACAGCCTCAGGTGTGGCAGCAGAGGATTTCCACATGCCTCCAGCTGGGGATTGGGAACCTTGGCTGAGCACAGAGCGCTGAACGTGCCGCAGACGGTGCCTTTATGAGACCTCTGGTGTCAGGCACCCTGCAGAGGTCCCGTAAAGGCACCTCATCACCTCTGCCCTAACACTCCACAGCCCCTTGCTAACTCTTCTCTTTTAGGGTAGGTAGAGGAGTAGGTAAAGGAGCTGATCCTG
>NW_005054435.1:450293-454497 GCF_000277835.1 Geospiza fortis | reverse complement strand
AGGGGCCCCTTCAGGCTTCCAGGACAGATTCTCTCCACGGAAAACCGAGGATGTGTGGAACTCGGTGATACCTGAGCAAGCAGAGCTTTTCCCTGTCAGTTCCTGTAACTCACCTTACAAACTCCCCAGGGCACACAGCAATCCTCAGTGCCAAGGCTGGAATCTTCCAGGGCTGAGGTGACAGAGCTGCAGAAGGTCAGGTCCCTTTGCCAGGGGACAGAGCTTTGTCTGCACCATTCATTGTTTTATTATCACCCCTCCTTGCAAGCACAGTAAAGTTCACCAAGATATATTTGAGGGATTTCTTTGTGTTTGCCACTGCTGTTTCTAGAGAACAGGGCCTTCTGCATGAGGAGTGATCTCTGCTGTCTTAGAAACATCTATTTTGAGTTTCTGATTCATTTTGACAGCACCTGACACATTCCTGCCTTAAAGGTCAAAGCTGCTCCTTGCCAGCCCCATCTGACAAATGAGAATATCTGTGATGGGTTAATCTGCTCTTCATCAGCTGAGCCTGAGAGGGTGCTCTTGGAAAGGGATTGGGGACATTCAGCACTGGCACTTCTGAGGCTGTCAGAAGCTCAGCCTGAGCTCTGCTGAAGCAGACCAGAACTGATCAATGTCATAGCTGAGAAACACTGGGGGATCAAGGCAGGTGCCAAGTTTTCCCAGTCACTTAGGATTACTCTGTCAGTGAATCTGACTGTGTAACTAAATCTGCACAGGGGCCCTCCAGACAGAACAGGTTTTGCAGGACCTCACTGGCAAAAGAGCTCCAAAAAAGGTACTTTGTGTTGTTCTAATCTGTGTTTCTGGAGCTGAAAAACAGACAAAGGAATTTTAAAATATTTAGAAAAAACCCTGAACCAACTCAGTTTATTCCATGTATGTCCACAGTGGCGCCGCAGGTTTGGCTGGAGTGTTTGGCATAGTAAAATTCGCATGGATACAAAGATAGAGAACAAGGTTGATTGGGATAAGGAACAACAAGAATAAATGGCCCACAACTCGTGATGAGGAGCATCTCCAGGAGCAATGGTTCCCTGTTCCCCTCAGTTCAAGCGCTTAGGTCAGCAGCTGAAGTTCTCATGTGACAGTTTGAAAAATGAGAGGTCCTTAACCCACTGAAGGTGGCACCACAGAGTGCTGCTGATGCAGGAAGCTCTCAGGAATGCAAAAAACAAATCAATCGGGCATTCATGGGCAGGGGAGAAAAAGAAGTCAATACTTGCTAAACAGAATTTTCTGCCATGGCCCAGTAAATTCCCAATAAAAAGGGAGCTGTAGCCTGGGAGAGAGCAGGCCAGTCCTCACAGTCAGGTGATTTTAGCCTTAAACTCTCCAGATCTCTCTTAGGAGCCAGTTCTGGACTTGACCCTGGATTGGGCAGAGGCAGTGGTGAGGCTGGCTGGTTTTCCATGCTTCTTGTGGCTGCATCTTACTGCTCTGGTTTAGGATGGTAGAAGATGTCAGGTGAATTACAGCTTTTGGGTAGGAACACACATGCCTTTTATACTGAGCAGAAAATAGTCCATCTGTTGGGGGAAAAATAATTGTAATTTACATAAACACCCTTGAAAGGTACTTTCTCTACATGAGATCTGTTTGTCTGGATTCCTCTGAGTTTGGGAATGTGGAATCATAGAATCATTTAGGTTGGAAAAAAACCCTTATGGTCACTGGGTCCAGTGGTGAAATTCTAAATGGGTTTTGGGGTGCCCCCAAAGAAATGATTGCCTTGGGTCTCGGCAGCGCCGTGCACTTGAGGCTGTTCAAAGCTGAGCCCAGCTCAGGAGTGATGTGACACATCATCCTGTACAAAAAATGAATCTAACTCTACAAAGATTCAATCTAAAACTGGTACACAGAAAAACCTAACTGGGCCACTTGATAGGTAATGCTCCAGCAGACCAGCCATCCATTGGAATTCCTTCCTGTACCAGAGCGTTCAGGAGGAGTTCGGTCAGAGCCGCGCCCCCGGTGCCAAAAGCCCTCAGGCAGAGGCTCTGAAAGTGCCGGATGGGGTCCATGGAGTCCCTCTGCTGGTGAGGTGACACCCACACAGTCCTGTGACAACGAATGCCGGCAGTGTCAGAGCCACCCGGGACCGGGCTCCTCTCCCCTGGCAGCAGAGCCGTGCTGGAGCTGCAGGGACAGCCGAGCAGGTCATTCCCCCGTGCCACTCCCCGCCCAGCCCTGGGATGTGACATCCCAGCAGGGAACGGGAACTGCAGGGGGAGTGAGGCCTCTGCTCTGCTGGCTCACAGCAACAGGCAGGGCCCTGTGGGAGCAGCAGGGGCTTCTCTGGGACAGAGACACGTGGGAAATAGGGAAGGGCATCTTCTCAGCAATGCCACCAAGTTTCCCTTGAAAGGAGCGAGCTCAGAGAGGCCCAGCATCCCCTCAGCCGTGCCCACTGAGCGCCAGAGGTGCCAGGGGTGGCAGTGCAAGTCACCCTGCCAGTACCTGGGCAGCACTGACACTCCAGAGGGAATTCCTGTCCTTGTCCAAGTCAATTCGGTTGATTTGGGTGGGGGAATGAATTCCTCCTCTGAGTCCTCCTCTGTGCAGTCTGTCACAGTTGCCCACAGTCTGTTGTGTTGCTTACAGAAGTGCCAAAAGCCAAACCCTTGAGGAACAGACCTTAATCTGACTCTATAAATAGCTTTAATAATCCCCTCCTTTCTTTTTTTTTTTTCTTTTTGAGGAAATCCTAATTGACTTTGGTTTTATACAGCCAGAGTTAATCCAAAATCTGTCTCTTCAGGCCACTTTCTGGTCTTGCATAGACCACAACACACTTTTTTCCCCCTTTAATGTTTCTCCTTGCTGGTAAGGAAATGAAAGGAGTGGGAGATGATGTGAGAGGAGCTCAGTGAGGGGCAATTGCAAAGTTTGTCGCTCTCACCCTTGAAATAAGGAGGGGAGCATTGCCCAGCAGGCAGACGATGGAACTAGTGGAGATGACTTGTGAGGAAAGTATGAGGAATTAATGTCTGTAGAAGCCAAGTGAGTGCTGAGGCTGTAACTGGGAGATGCACAACAGACATTCTCCCCACAAAGGGAAGGGGCAGTTTCTCCTGTTTCTGAGGAATCCCAGGGTGGCTGTTACTGCTGCTACCACTGTAACTCTCAGCCCCCTGGCAATAATTTCTGCCAGGTCATGGGGATTGCTGAATGTCTCTTTTGCTGCTCAGTGATGCTCAGCAGTCTCAGTTCTGGTCAAAATCATTTCAGTGGGAACTATGAGGCATAAAAATACTGAGACCGATTTTCACAGAGACACCTCTCCCTTGTGAGTGCAGGGTTGCAATCCCAGCAGAGCAGGGGCAGCTCTCCTGGCTGTGCTTTCTCTCAGGACCTGAATGAGCCTCATTGTTTGGCAGGAAGGGGGCTCCAGTAAACTGCCTCCTTTCTCCTCTTATTGGAGTCCCAGCTGTAGAAAGAACGAAGCAGTGGGGTGAAATCATTGTTTGAAATTACCGAGAATGAATCTCGATCACAGCCTCAGAACTGAGCCACGACCATTGCGTTTGCCTTCTCCTGAATGCGCTGCAGTCACTGCTGTGCCCCAGAGCAGGGATTTGTGTGCCAGCCTTAGCAGGCTGAAGTGTTGGAGATCTCTCAGTGGGCAGGAAATGGGGCTGCCTTGGCTGCACCTGCTCCTGATCCAATATCCATGGGGGACTTTGCAGTGACCGCGTGCGTCAGTCCCGGTCCTTAGGACAGGCTCCCGGCTCTGCCCTGGGAGTGATCCGGGAGCTCTGGGACACCAAAGGTTTGGAGCAGCCCCCTGACCCTTGGCAATGTGTGCAGGGGTGTAGGCTTCCCTGGGCCAGGGGAGGGAATCCCTGCTTGTTCACAGGCGGGAATTGCCGGGCTGGAGCAGTTGGGAGGCGTGGCCGATGGAAAGGGACGCGAGCTAAAGGCGAAGAGCTCAGGTGAAAGCAGCAGCTGCCAAGGGAGCTGAGCCAGAGGCAGCCCGGGCAGGGCAGAGGATGGGAATCCTGGAAGGTGAACGTGCCGAGACTGGCAAAGGGCAGAAAGCAAAAGTCCAAGCAAGCAAAAGACAACATAAACTGTGGAGATAAAAAGACTCTTTAATTTGCCTTTTGTTAATGAAATAAATACAGCTGGAACAACATATATAAAAGCAGTTGGAAGGATCATACCGACAGGTGGGGTTTTGCTCACTTCTGCTTTG
>NW_005054435.1:436195-438504 GCF_000277835.1 Geospiza fortis | reverse complement strand
GGGGGCTCCGAGCGGCACCGTGTGCTCGGGAGGCGGCCCGGCCTGTGGGCTGTCCCCCAGCTGCCCCGGCCGTGACATGAAAGTTTGATAAGGAAGAGTTAATCCAGGAGAGGAGGCCGTTCCATGAGTCCGTAATTATTTATTTTCAGCTTTCACACATAAACCATCAAGAACAGGATGTGGTTATCTCCTGCATCAGCAGGATTTAGTCCCGAGCTGCAGCTCACTGACAGCGCCGATCCCTGGGAGAAAAACCCGGGATCTTCCATAAAAACCAGCTCTGTCTGGGTCCCAGGGGTGTGGTCTGAGAGGGACCAAGGGAGTGTGCAGGGTGCGAGGGGAGGCTGGGTGGATTTGGGGGCAGGGGTCTCACTGCAGCACCTGGATCTCCATCCTTCCCTCTCATCAATTGCCCAGGCAGGACTAGTGAGGATCACTTCAGCTGGATCTTCTCCTCTTCCTCTAAGTCTCTTAGGACCCTAGAGGATTTAAAGATGCTGAATTGTCGTTTTTCTAGGGACAGAGGGAAAGCTGCACTGTAGGGAGACCCCACAGACCTCTACAACACTCCCAGCAAAACTCTGGGATGGGGCTGCAAAGCAGAGATCCCAACCCAGCAGTGGCAGGAATGAAACCCGAGGTGCAGCCTGGAGCTGAGCTTCCAAGGATAACAACGGGCATTTCCCAGCAGCGCCAGCGGGTTTGGGGTGCTGACATCCCCAAAAAAAAGTGTGTCCTTCCTGAGGATCAGATAGTATCCTAAGCACACAGGCCTTTCCACTCCCGGGGTGCACGGAGTGCTTTTCCTCCTCTTGTCCGTGTTTCTCCCAGCATCCCTCACAGATCCCGAGGTTTCAGGGCCACCCATCCCTGTTTGTCCAAGTAAATGATTCACACTGTCTGCATCTCTGAGGCCCTGGCAGCCAGGCCCCAGGGGGCAGGCCAAGGATGCTTGAAGCCCTTTGGGGTTAATCATTCTCCCAGCTGCTGACCCTGCCTCCATAAAGACCCCGGCATGGGACTCCCGGTGCCGCTTCCCGGCAGGAGGAGGAGAGCCAGCTCCAGCATGAGGGCAGCCCTGGCCCTGCTGCCACTCTTGGCCGCTGCACAGGCCTTACACCGAGCTAAGGGAGGTGATCCCGGGCTGTGCTGGCCCTGGGATGAGGGGCACGGGGATGGGGCCTCAATTCCAGAGGTTTTCAGTGGTCCCCCCTCTCCCAGCCTGCAGCCAAACCGCTGGGCAGGAGCAGAGAAGGAAGGGAAGGGCTGGGAGGATGGGTTGGGATCCAGGATGCCACTGTGGGGTGATGCTGGGGGACGTGGGATGGGGAGAGGACAGAGCCACAGGGATTGATGTTTTCCTTTCTAAAGGAAAATGGGATTTCCTGAGCCCCCTGGAAAGCACCGTTCCTGTGCAAAACTCACCCTCGGTGGAGACGATGCTCTGCCATTCTTTGCTACCTTCTCAGCTCCACAGGGAATCCCCCAGCTTCCAAAACCACCTAAAACTTACCTTTCCCGCATGGCTTTGTACAAGTGAAGACAAATGCCACAAGCTGGGATCAGGAGTATTTTAAAATTTATTTTATAATTCAGTTTATTTTCCTTTAAATCTTTCCTTGAGTTAGTTTGGGATGACTGGAACCAGAAGCTCAGAGCACAGAGACTCTGCCTGTGGCCTTTGGTGTCCTTAACATCCAGCCAGGACAGCAGGACACGAGTGGACACCCCACACTCAGGTCAGGGTCTCCACCCTTCCCCGGACCCCTCCTAAGGAGGGGGCCCATGTGGGACCCCCCGGCCCGGGATCCCTCCTGAGGAGGGCCCGCCCTGACCCCGGTGCGATGCAGGGACAGCCCAGGGTGGGCACTGTGGGCCGTGTTGGCATCTGCAAGGGGGGACCCCAGAGCGGGCCCCGACCCTTTGGAACCAAGACAGGGGCGCCGGCTCCGGCCCTCGGGGCTTTATTGTGCGGCGCCCCGAACCCCGCGGCTGCGGGGACACAGGGAGGGCGAAAGGGACACGGGGACAAGAGGGAGGCAGAGGGCAGCAAGAGCGGAGGTCAACGGGGGACACAGGGACACAGAGGGAATGGGGGAATAGAGGGCGGCAAAGGGCAGCAAGAGGAAGGGTCAGGAGGGGCAAAGATTGAAGGAGAATGAGAAAGCGGAACAGAAGCGGGGTCAGGGTTTGTAGGGGAGCGGGGCAGGGAGGTGCAGGTAGGAAAGGCAGAGGGGGAATGGGGGGGTGCAGGTCGGGGTGCATAGGATGGGGAAGGGAGAGGAGGGAAGGGGGGGGGGGGGGGGAGA
>NW_005054435.1:434011-435596 GCF_000277835.1 Geospiza fortis | reverse complement strand
GGGCTCTGCCCGTGGCCCCAAACGCGGGGTTCGGGCTGGGCTCTGAGCCCTGAAACCGTCCCGGGCCGAGACCCAAAACGCGGCACCGGGGCTCCGCCGCCAGCCCCAGAGGCACGTCCGAGTAGCCGCTTCCGAGCTCTCCCCGGGGCCGGGTGAGCCCGGCACTGGGCTGTGCCCAAGGCACGACCCCAAAATACAGGACTTGGTCTCCTGGTTGAGTGACCCTCAAGCCCGGTTGAGTGGTTTCAAGGTCCCAAAACACAGGACTTGGTCTCTGTTTTTGAGGCCCTCAGATACACGTTTGGTCTCTGACTTAAGCCCTGAAAAAGCACAGGGCTTAGTCACTGTTCCTGAGCTCCAAATCCAGCCATATGACCCTGGTTTCAGCGTCCAAAATGCAGGATTTAGTCTCCGTTTTTAAGCACTGAACCTGAAATTTGAGACCCCTGAATACAGCCTTTGGTCTGTCTTTGGGAGACCAAAAATGGATAGAGTGGGTCTGGTTCTGAGCCCCTGAAACATAGCAGTGATTTGGGTCTGGGAAAGCCCAAAACTGCCTGATTGGGTCTCAATTTTGAGGCCCCTAAACCCAGCACTACATCCTGTTCTTAGCCCCTCAAACCCAATGCCTGATTTACAAATCATTATTTTTATATAAATATTCCTCTAACTGCTAAAGCAGGAGGGAAGATCTAACAGGATTTCCTTTAACAGATTTTTTTACTTAAAAAAACTACAGAGAAATCCCAGCTTATATGTCCAATTGTCTTCTGAAGTATTTAATAATTCTTCTAAATATATTTCTTTTTACATATTACTGATTTGAACAGAGCAAACTCAGTATTTTCCATTTGACCTCCAGAAATACTGAAATATGCTTTAATGCAGAAACGTTTTCTGAGTAATTCTAAGAAGTGAAGCAGAGACAGAATGGTGTTTGCCCATCTCCTCCTGCCGTTTCCTCGTGGGGAGCAATGCCGGTGCTGCCGGATCTTTCTCCCCGAGGAGGTGCCAAAGGGGAGCTGTGAGCAGAGCCTGGAGCGGGGCTGGGGTGAAACAACACCCCAGGAGCTTGGTGCTGCATGGTCTGGGCAAGACAAAGCCCAGCAGTCTGGAAGCCAAGTTCCTAAGAACCCTTTGGCAAGAAGGGAGGCCAGCACATCCACCTGTTACAAAAGGTGGCTGTGAGGAATTTGTCCGTGCCCTCCCACTGGTGAGACATTTCTTGGGCACTGTGGGTTGTTACAGCACAGCCTGGAACCAAGACTGCTGGCAGAACATGTCCTTCCTAAGACTGGGCTACCGTGAATAGGGTAAATATGACTGAGGGTAACAGGCAAAATCCCTGACAGCCTCAGGTGTGGCAGCAGAGGATTTCCACGTGCCTCCAGCTGGGGATTGGGAACCTTGGCTGAGCACAGAGCGCTGAACGTGCCGCAGACGGTGCCTTTATGAGACCTCTGGTGTCAGGCACCCTGCAGAGGTCCCGTAAAGGCACCTCATCACCTCTGCCCTAACACTCCACAGCCCCTTGCTAACTCTTCTCTTTTAGGGTAGGTAGAGGAGTAGGTAAAGGAGCTGATCC
>NW_005054435.1:387268-434001 GCF_000277835.1 Geospiza fortis | reverse complement strand
TGCTGAAAGATCCCCCAGATCCCAGAACTGCTCCTGAGAGGGGCCAGAGGCCATTCAGGAGCTGCGGGCACCACACTGGAGCAGCACCTTCCATCCTCTCCTCTGCTCCCTCCCACAGGAGCCGCAGCAGCGCCGGTGTCAGGGCTGGCAGGCAGAGGGGCTGCCATGGTCTTCTCTTCTCTGTTTATGGCCCTGTAGGTAAAGGAGTTGATCGTACTGAAATATCCCTGAGGCTGCCAGTGAGGAGCTGTAGAGCTGCTTGACCAGCAGTCCAGATGTATACGTTCTCCGTGGGGATCAGTGTGCTCTGACAGGGCTGAAGCTGCTCCAGCCCCACGGGACAGTGACACAGAGCAGCCCCAGCACAGCCAGAAGGCTCCAAGCTGACACCAGGCTGATGGGGAGCAGCGTTTGTGCCAGGATTAGCATCAGGCCCCTCACCATCACATTTACACTCATTCTCTGTGGATGGGGACTGGTTGACAATTCCCTGCATTCCAGTTTGGAAGAAAGAGTTTTGTGTCTGACCTTTTATTTTCAGTGCTGTGGATCTGCCTGCCCTGCTGACACGCCTTTGATCCAGACCATTCCCTTCCATTTCAGTTACAGATGAGGAAAACTAAAGTAGCAACACTGCTCTTTTTCCTGTTATGCTTTTGGCTTAGTGTTATCAAGCTGGGTATAGTTTCTGCATTCATTTCACTGCTTTCATAAAACCGACTTGGCAAGTTTGGATGACTGATAAGGAATGAACTTTTCTCACCCACAGCTGCTCTGGTGAGATTTTTTTAAATCCCTTTGGACTGAACAAATGCAGAAGATATTACTGACAATTTTAAAATGAGATAATAAATCTCAATAAGGTTTTTCATATATATGTACTCATGATGTCGGAGTTTTATCAGAACATAATCTGAATGCTCTGAAAATTTCCAGAGGCCTCACAAATATGAAAATACTTTTCTCAAAGTCACAGGAGGATTAAAGTGAGAGACAAAAAGACATTACAAAGGGGGAAAAAAAAGAAAGAAAAAGCAACAAGTTATTTCAGTGTAAGCACTTTAAATAACTGGCATCTGTTCCGAAGCCTTGTGAAACAAACTGTAGCTCTCTGCATTTAAACGCGATGCGTTACAGTATCCTGTGAGATTTGACATCTCTGGGGAATGCTGACAAGACCTTGGGCGTAGCAATGCAGTGCTGCCCCCTCAAAGAACAAAGGAAAGCTCCTGGGAAATAATTAAAGAACATTTTGGGCAGCTTGGGATGCAAATACAGACATTTCAGGTTATGCAGAAATAAGCTGGAAGCCCACAGAACATCACCAAAACAGACTAAAGGAGACTGACTGATGTTTGTCCAAACGGGCCTGAAAGGAAGAGAAGAGTCTGTGAAAGAGAAAGGACAGGAAGCTTTCTGAGTAGCTGTGGTTCCTGAAAACCTCTCCTCTCTGTCCTAATTTTTTATCTTTGTAGTTTGATGATGGAGATAAAACTAACCAATCTTTTCATTAATCCTGAATCCTTCTCCTTCATCTGGAAAACTGACACCAATTATGACTTTGGCTTCATCCTTGACTTACTCAGAATCTTGTTACAGAACAGTACTTGCATATACAAATTTGTTATTTTCACTGTTTCTGTGCCTACACTCTGTGTCAAGCAAAGCTTTTCTTATGTTACCTTTTAATGGTGTTACAAATAGTAGGGTTTCCTCATTACCTTGAGCATGCTTGGTTAGCTCAATACTTTCAACTGTTCTTCATCTCTTGCTACTTTTGATTCAAGAAGAAAATATACTGAAAAGAATAACAAGGAAAAACAAGTATTTTAGAATTGATCTCTTAATTGCTGACGTTTATCTAAGAAAGCCATCTTTGGGTTATTTTGGCAACAGGGTAAATTTAGAAGGTAGCTGACCTTAAATGAGGCATTTCTGGATAAAAAACTAGTCAAACTTAAATCAAGACTTGACACAAACTACAGGGAGGAGCCAAGTCATAAAGTCTCTTTCTCTTACAGCCATAATTCACTAAGGGAGTGTTTGATCATTTCCACGACTCCAAGAGTTTGGACAGAAGGGAATGGGGAAGGAAATGCATTTTACCATTTAGCCTATACACGGTGGTCTCCTCCTATTCAAAGATGTAAGCCTGAAAAATGAAGAGGTGTGAAGTACATACAGTCCAAGGCATAAACAAGAGACAGACATTTGAATCACTTCTATCATTTTTTGCATCTACTGATGTTTAAACCAGTATTGTTTACTGACACTGTACTTTTTCTGAGGTACCTGAGTCCCTCATTACTGCTGAAGCCATTTGAAAGGATTATTCAATTTTTAAACAATTTCTGCAGCACAGTGAGGAGATCCCACAATGGCTGCAGGAGCATTCTTGCCAGTGCTTGTGGTTTGAGGTGCAGTGAGTTTCCTGGACCACTGTGAGACAAAATCATGTGCTGAAGGTGTAAACCAGCAATGAACCAGTAAATAGCTGCTCCTCCAGAGATCAGCTTATTAAGAAGCAGAATGAAGTAAGGTTCCTGGGGAGTCTGTGGCACCACACGTGCCAAAAAGAGAGGCACGAAACCTTGCTATGTGCTACGACCAAGCAAAAGGAATTTCTACCTAGGCAGGATCTGTGGTTAATATTCTGCTCTTGTGCTTTGCCCACAGAAGGCCCAGCGTGCTTTTGTTTATGGTGTGGTTCTTGTTCAGCACATTTCTCTGTGAGCAACTGCCAGTGGCTCCGTCACCCTGGGCACAGAACAGAGCCCAGCTGAAATGCCACAGGCTGCAGCTTTCTTTTGGACATGAAGAAAATCAAAGAAAAATATCACTTTTTTTTCTTTTTTCCTTATTTTTTCTTTTTTTTTTTCCTGTGACAAAAGCCTCAACAATAGCTTCCTTATTCAACAGAATGGTGTTGTATGGATATATAACAGCTGGTCAAAAGACTCCAAGATTATTTAGCTTTTAATTAGTTTTTTTGTACTGTTAGTTTTATTAGTCATAAATAGCTAAATGACACAGTATTTGTGTAACTTAGCAATACCCAGCAATATTCACAGCTTAATTAAATAATTCACATGCCAATCTCTAGTCAGGATGCAAAAAGACCAAAGGACAAATTAAATTTCTTGGCCAATTTCTTGAAAAAGAGAAGCAGGCTCTGTTGAGACATATGGCAAGCAATGTTTTCTGCAAAAGAGCAAACTAAAACACATCACTTCTCCCACATGATAGGAGGCATGATGCATTTTCAAAGCACACTCACCATGAGCAGCAGGCGTGTAACTGAGCAGCTGCACCAGTGGAACAGGGAATTTGACTGCCAGGAGCTGAAACGAAAGGGAGGAAGGCAGGACAGGGGATGAAATACCACAAATTCAAATCACTATTTCCCAACCAATTTTTTTTATTGTTTGGAAATTTGTGAAATGTGACAAATAAAGAAGTGATTGAGAATGTCCACTGCACTGAGATCTGTCTCTGCCAACATGTGCATAAGTAGGAATCAGTGCTGGAATTAGCTTCAGTTAAATTAGGCACCCATGCCAGGGAGAGTGAGGAATGAATACATAGATTTAGTTGCTATAAATCTGCCAGGATTTGTGGGATTTTTTTCTTACATCACAGCTTCATTATCTAATCACCCTGTTGGGATACATGCAGACTGTATGCAAAAAAATATGTAGAGCACAGAAATCCAGAAAGTCACTATATATTGCTTTACATGGTGTTTAGCAGACATTATCCCACAAATGAACAACCTCAAATAATAATAGTTTTCTCTTGAGCAGGTCCTCTGCTACAGTGATGTTATTTATCTTGGTGTCCCACAAGCAGCATTGTGCAGGGCAAGCTACCGGTGGTAAGTGTGCCACCACTGTGTGCTATATGTTCATATTTTTCTATATTTGAAAAAGTGAAACCCAAACAAAACTGCCAAGATATGATATTCCTTGAGAGGAAGAACATAGTTTATTTGTCTCAGCTTTGCCAAAAAAATCTGAAAACCAATGCTTCAGTTTGTGAATAAAGATGTAGGCACAAACACTGCCTCAAGCAGGGTGAAGACCACCCTTGGGCAAGAAGTGTTTTGGAGCTGCAGTGGTGAAAGGATGGGGGTGTGCTTTGTCTTGCAGAACACTTGGGTGTGTATAACAGGCCTGTCTAAACAGAATTGGTGTGTCTGATGGCTGATTCAATGTTCCAAGGAGGTCCTCTATTCAGAACTTGTTTTCCTTCCCACTTACCCTACTTGGTGTATTGTGCTAGATTATACTGGTTTCGTAAGTGGCAGTCACAGTTACTGTCCATCTGGATATGTTTTGAGGCTCTATAAAGTTTTAACAACTGTGAAGGGGGGAAATACTGACGTATACAGCCAGTCTGAAGTGGTTATGTTGGGCTTTAACCCACTGTCACCAGCAAGACACAAAACACCCTTCACAGGCCATGGAAAACTTATTTCATTTATACCTTAATAACACAACAAAAAGCATTCTCTTATAAGAGATTATCTCTTTGTATCTAAAATCTCTTCATGAATGAAAATTGTTATAATATTAAACTCGTACTAATGTGTCTCTGCACATCAAATCTTGATTCAGGACATGTATAACTGAATAAGATACTTGGTTAACTCTTGCACTTGTCTTACTGCTTGTTTTTAAACTAGAAGATTTTATACTTTTCAATTTTTTTAGTAAAAAAATTATTCTCATGCTATTCATTATGGGATGCCAATCAGTTTTCAAAACATTTGTGCGTGCTTGTCATGTTTTTCCATGTTTATTTTCCATGTTATCCCATACTAAATTACCCTGTCAATCTCTACCTCCTAGCTCTGTGATGACAGATGATGAGAAACATCTGCCTAGGCACGAGCATGGTGCTGCACACGAACTGCTCAGGTGCTGGGGGAGCGGGGAAAAGTTACTGTGAGACCATCATAAGGCAGAGATGCTGCTGAAACAGCAAAGGATTTTCCTGAAGGTTCTTAGTACCCATCTGCAATAAATTTTTATGAGGGTTTGGATGAAATAGAGGCCTGGGCTAACCAGCAGGTTAGTGGTTTGGAAAGCTGCATAGCACAGTTACTGGCAAATCCTTGCTTTATCCATCCTGACAGCTCCTACCATACTATTTCTTTTTCTAATGCAATAATATAAATCACTGTCAGGTCATCAGCATTCCCACAGTTTTCCAAAGTATTTTTGTGTCTGCCAAAGGTTCCCACTGGACCTCTAGTCCGGTAGGATGCTATATAAGCTCCTGAGGTACAAGGAATGAGGTGATCCCAAGACTTACAGCTTAAGGAGCATAATTAAGACCACCTCTAGTGATAAAATGTCTTAAAACACTAAAGCAAAGCAAAGCAGAATTTTACTTAAACAAAAGCTTTTTTTCCTTTTACTATCCAATTAAGAGAATTCTATATGAAAATCCCAAGGTCAAGCAAGACACTGGCAGGACACTGGAATCTATGCCACACACCTGAGGCCCATGCTCCAGCTGAAAACAGCTCAAGTTCAAGGTGTGCTGGCCACGTGCTCCCCTGTGCCTTGTTGCTCGGCTTTTCTTCCAGGTAACCTTCCCTTCTCCTTTTCCTAAACTGTGGTGAAGCACTTCCAAAAGATGTTTAAAAAGGAAATATAATTCAGTTCACTGATTATTTTGTGAGAATCTTATTTCCCTGGGAGTTAAGTTCTGCCTTTACCAGCCAATACTATGACAGAAGTCCTGACAGTAAGAGGTGGAGTCTCAGATCCCAGGGCTGCCCCTGCCATCCCACAGCCATGCCTCAGTGCTCTGGGCTGCCCTGCTTTGCTCAGTGTCAGAAGATCAAAGCTCCAGCCCTGCTGAAGGATTTGAAGCACAACAGGCCCTTTTCAGATCATCTCAAGGGCTTCTGAGAGCAGCAGGAAACCAAATGACAGCTAATGGATCAAGGAGGGACTGACCCAGGGATAAAGTGAAGGGCTGCAATAATCTCCAGCCTGACCTTGGTGCGGTGCAGCAGCTTCCCTGATGTGCTTGGTCACCAGGTGAACCACTCTGAGCAAACCACACAAATTTTTTGCCTACAACACTTAGAGCAAAGCTTGGGGTACAGTTAAACACCTGAATCCTCCCCTAAAACCCTTGCTTTTCATTAATTAATGACTACTTTCATCCACACTATACTCACTGATAAACTTGCCATATTTCTGTGCACTGTCCTTTCTTTCGTGTTCTGACTTGTTCCTTCCAAAAGCAAAAAGTATTCAATTTTCTAGATCTAAAACATTTCTTACTTAAATTACAGGCTTTCTTCTTTGAAAAAATTTAATGCATGATTTCTCTTTGTTGGCTTTGTTGTGAGGGAAGAAATGGTCTGGCTGCAGAGCTGGTTTTTTTCAGAGAGCATTGGATGGATATATCAGTCAGATTTTTGCTTTTCCTTCTTTGAAGGAAAGATAAAACTAGCTAATGGGTTGCAGAGTTTCTCTAGGCAATGGCCTCTGTATGCTTGTTGTTAAAACCAGCATATGCAGTATTATCCACAAACCTTATTATGGAAAAATGTTTTTATGTCTTTTCCTCAGAGACATTACACATATCTTTCCAGTGAGGAAAAACAGTTTAGCTAAATTTGGAATTTTCTAAAACAAGAAAGAGACTATCAGAGTCTCCTCTCAAGAGAACCCATGAGCATTTATTCCCTGATTTATTCCCAATATATCATGTCCCAACTGAACGCAGCCATACAGTTGGTATACCATTGGGCTGGAGAAAATCTTGAACTTACAAGACTTAACACCAATACACCAATGGTATTTCAGTGTGGAGAGAAGAAACAGCCATCTGATTTAAAATAAACCAAACAGTGAACAGAGGTAGGAAAGCTCATCATTATGAAGACAGTAAGTGAAGGAAACTCTACTCACCATTTCAGGATTGTGTACAGAGTTCCAAACACTAATGAAAGTAGCTGCACTGAAATACAGTATGTCACCTGAATATTCCACCTGAAATTGAAAAATACCAGGCTATGAGCTGGTAACAGGATCAGCTGAAAGAAACACTGGGGTAGGAGACAACTCTTGTTATGCAGACAAGGCAGGACTTGCATCTGAGCTCTGGAAAGCAGAGGGAACTCAGCAGTAGGCTGTGCAGTCAAGTAGATGGCCAAGAAAAATGGAAAGGAACTGAAAAACAGAAAGGATAAAAATAATCCTTCTAAGAAAGTTACTCATCTCCTAGTCAGGATGGAAAGGCTACTAAGGAATGGATTTGGAAACAGTGGCAGCATAAATCAAACATAAGTCTGGTGTGTTTGTAACAAAGGTACATAGACATTCTACTGTGACTTGGCTATGAATTGAACAGATAAGAAAAGTGCCATCAGAAGTTTGTGAGAGTACAAAGTAGCTCTCTGTTTAAAGTGTTCATATGGGTCAAGGAAAGGTGGAGGATATTTGGAAATGGATGCAAATTGTTTATAACACAAGCATTAAAGATAGTATGCCTTTATTTTGTTGGCATTCAAAAAAAAATCTGAATAACCTGTCATCTCCACCAGTTGTTCCAGCAAACTTACTCCTCTTTCCCAAGGAAGCTGTGTGTGATTGGTCTCTGAAGCAACTGCTGAGTTACAGTGCCACAGGTAACATGGAACTGCTGTCTGTTCTCATTCTTGGGCACAGTCAGCATTGCCACTTAATTTAGATTGTAGCTGACATGGCTCGTGCTTTCAGCTCTAGGAATCCTGTCTGGCCCTTTGAACTGGCCAAGGGACTCCCTGTATAAATACACTTACAGGATTTTGTGTCAAGGGATCTTCTAGTTCAGTCTCAAAAGGTCAGCACATCTTCAGTTTGGTTGATTTCTCTGAAGTGAGAAGGAACACAACAGTGAAGAAAATCCCACTTCTCCCAGCCCCTAGGCTGGTTAATATCTGAGGTGCTAATGCATGGCCATTAGGCTTCCAGACTGACACAGCAGCTTGGCAGCAGAGAAAGGACTCTGTGTCCTTGATGTGTCTGTTTTATGGTACCATCAGACCCAGCAGAGCTCACCACTCTGAATGTGCTGTCAGTGCGCATTCCCACAGGCACAGCTAAGCACCTCGATTTTAAGTTCTAAAGCAACATATATCCCTAGCAGGAAAGAGAAAAAGAAACCCAAAAGTGAAAGAAATAAATTCAGAGTCTTAATAAAACAATCAGAAGTATAACAGAAAGAATGATGAAACATTGGAAATTATTTATGGCTGCAATGGATCACTCTCTATGTCTTCACTGAAAGAAAATACCCAAATTACCTCAGCTTTCATAGTTATATTCCCAGTGACTGCAGATGAGGAACTTTGAAATGTATGTTTAAGACTGGAAATGGTTATAAAAGATCAGAGGCTTTCAAAACTCACTGTGTACCAGGTCTAGTGAATGCAATGCCAAGAGCAATATATGAAATCTGATCTGACAGTTTCATAATTTTCCTTTGTTTGAGGAGATCCCCGTGCAATGAAAATGTACAGCAATATGCCAGGACTAAGAATTAGTGGAAAGGACTCAGAGGTGAAGACTACTAGGCAGTTTCTCACTGGCACAATATTAAAAAAATAAAAAAAAGAAGAATTAACTACATTAAGAAGTCCCAGGGAGTATGGTTTAGATTAAAGCACAATCTTTTCAACCAGGCCACTGGAAGGTTTATGTAGCACTGTTCCTGCAGATGTTTGGAAAGTATTTCACAAACTTAACTTTTGGAGAGGGCTTCTAAAGGCTGTTGCTCTTCCACTGCTCTGTGCCACCTTCAATTTATCTTTAGCCTAAAATAGAAAAAAACCAGAATTGAAACAACAGCTTCTTGTTAAATAGGAGGGATGTTTTTAAAGAAATACAGTAAAACATGAGATATTATGGTTCAAATCCTGTAGATCTTGTATCTGTAATAGGCTGGCACCCCTCCTTTTACCTATATACAATAAAAATGAAGTAAAAGCAAATCTGTCAAAACTCAGCAGGTTTACTGCAGTCCCTTGGTTCATACTGCCTGCACGTGAACAGTGCACAGAGCAATAAACTGCTCTACTGAAATCTTGGGAGTTTAGACCTGGTTGTGTGGTTTATCTTTAAAAGTCTGATTCAATATTATGCTCTGGCTATTGATTTTTAGCAGACAGTGAACCTGGCAGCTGTTCCTCAGTCCTTCTCAAATATATTCCAAGCTGGACCATGTTCCCTTAAACATTAAGCACACAAAAAGGTTACTTAAGTGAGATTTCAAGTAAGGGATCTTGTGTGTGGGCCAAATTCCGGGCCAACGCTCTAAAGTTTTGTTAATTAGTTTTGCAACTTTTTGTTCAATTCTGACTTTCAATTGATGAGGAGCTTTGAGTGTTCTTCAAGTCAAAGAGGCAAGAGCTCCATTTTCTCTCAAACAAAAACAAACCTGCTGAGTGGTGCCAGTTCAGCTCTGAAAATGCTCAGTGTTGCTGCTTCCCTGCCTGTTCCCCATTTCTGACTTCCTGCATTTTTGTGTCTCTTTTCTGATCATTTCTCAAAGACTCTCTCATTGTCTGGAAAAGGTGTTACCTCATGGCAATACCCAAGGAAACAGTTTCTCCTTTCCTTTCCACATTTCACAGTTGCAAGTGTAAGATGTGATGAGGGATGGCTCTTAACTTAATGAAAGAGAGTGAAGGCTCCCTTGACTTCACCAGGGTCAAAACTTCACCCTCGGGGACCTGTTGGAGAAATGGGAAGGAATTTCCATTTTCACAGAGAATTTGCAACCCTTAATTGTGTTGGAACCTCAAATATTTTCTCCACAGGGCAAAGTTCGTCTCTTATTTCAGATGAATGTAGTGGCTGAGCATCATCTGCTGCTGGAAATTCTTTGGAAGTTACTTAGAACTAAAACAAGCATAAAAGAGAAGCAGGGTGGGAAAGGGTTGTTTGCTATTAAACACCAACACAAACCAAGCTGGGCCCTTTGTCTGTGCCCTTCCCCCTTTTTGTTCACACACTTCTCTGCACCCTCCAGACAGCCTTAGAATGCTAATTTTTCAAACCACTTGGAGAATGAAAACTATTTTAGAAATCAACCAAAATATTATTTTAAACCTTGTTTAATGAGACTGGATCCACACTACAAATAAAGTCCTGATCTTTCCCTTCTTAAAGTTCAAAAATGTTATTTCCCATACCCTATGCAACCTGTCACTTTCAAATTCAAAGCAAATAATTGTAACCATTTTCAAAACAGGATGTTTATACAAACTGGCAGGAGGGATTTATGCAGACATGGTTTTAAATAAAAGTCTATTTGTCTCTTTTCACAGATATTTAGGATTTCTCTTCATATAGCAGCAGATGATATGGATGCCCAGAAAGAATTAGTGCAATGATATTACACTGATAAAGATCTGATTGTGTTATACTTTGTTGGGGTTTCCACCATTTTCTGAACTTTAAGGTCTTCAATTATTTTGTTTTTCTCAAGGGTAAAATATGCATGTAACCCTCAGTTAGCACTAAGAACAATGTGCAAACCTTCACACATCAAAGATGCGACTACGAGCTTTTGTTTATCCTAATGGTTTGAGAGAAAATCTTAATAAATCAACATGAGATTCCTTTCTATTTTCCTCTTTTTTCTTTTTCTCTTTCTTACATTTTGTTGTCTTGATTAGATAAAAAATAATAGGGGGCTGTCAATCTGTTTTCTTTTCAGGACTTCTCTGTCTCTTTCTAAATTAGTTACAGCCTGCTTTTTGTAGCTTTACAGCCAGCCTGACCTAATTTAATTACCATGACTTGTGTGGCTTAAAGAGTTTTATTCAGCCTGCCTACTTTTGTAAAAGTTTTCCCTTTCACACATCTCTCTATATTTTGGCATTCAGAATTCTTGTCCTCTGTTCTTCGGTAGGTTAACACAAGGTTGGTTTATAGCATTGTCCTTATTCTGACAAAAAGGCCTTTGATGCCTTTAGTCCCTGCTTTGCTCTGAGTCTGGGGTCCTTTGTGGGACACGAATGAACATTCACTGGGCTCAGGAGCACGGGATGGAAAATACAGCCCTGTGTCCATCACCAGGGAAAAATCCTCAGAGCTTGTTCCTATACTGCTACCATCTACGATTTTTTCTTTTTTCCAGGATTTTAGGAAAATACTTCAGAAATGAAAGCTTGAGACTTCTCTACAGATGATGATGAACTGACATAAGTGGCTAGAAGATCTCCAGTAACATAATTCTGTAGCATGAAAATGCCTTCAAGCTGTCTGAGAACACAAATGCTTTACACAGAGATATCCTTGATGCACAAATCCCTGAGATTCACGCCAAGATCACTGACAAATCCTTCTACCACCCTGTTGGACACCATTAAATACAGAAAGCAAGCAGCTTATAAACTCCAAAATACTACTTAAAAAAAGGGATCATCATGTTCCTTCCTCTCAGTCAAAATGGAGAAAGATTGACCAGAAAACCCAGAGTGATACTAAATAGCTTTAAAAACATCTGAATCGGGTTCTGTTACATTCCTGTAATCACAACTTTTTTTTTTTTTTTTTAAAATCTCACCTATAACACTGAGACGGATGTACAAGGACTACTTCCATATAAATGTGTCATGTTTTGGCTATGAACACTAAATACATTTTGCAGTAGTTTAAAAATAATTCTTTTGAGGCTTATTGCAGTTCTTCATACAAATGTAGATAGAGAATTTGAAGTGTCATTTCTTGAGTCATCTGTGTGTTGTCTTAATGCTGCTTAGAAGAGCCTCAAGCCCCTTTTTAAAAAGGCCTCTATTTGGGTTTAAAAAGAGTATATTTGAGGTCCTTAGCAAAGGAAATTGCCAGCACTAATTCTGACCTACCACAGGTTTTAACAAGAACAAACTGTGAAACTGAAAAGGAAACCAAACAAACGTGTTTTATGAATGCACATGCAAAATTTCTGTTACAATCAAATAAAATGCTAATATGTGCCAGACACCTTGAAGTTGCTCTCCTGTGTCAAATTCTCCTGAGCTGAATTTAAATTAATCTCCCAGTACTTTGCCTCTTCCCATCCTTGTTAATGAACCAACAAAAGCAATTTATACCAACCACACCATAAGCAAACAGTTAAATAAAAACACTTTCAAGCCTTTGCTTCACCCTATTGGACACCTTTACCTAAAATCACAATAATGTTCTATTAAATAAAATTACATGCGTAGAATTTTATTTCAATATATAAAATGTTTTGTTTTCACATACCATATTCAAATGCCTTGTTTCAGTATTGTTGGTCTATTTATCTGATGGCAATATTCCACAGAACTAACATGAAACTAAGCTGAATAGCTGTAAAGCTCCCAGGAGGCTGATTTGTTTCAGGACAGATTATGACATTTCTGTAAGTGCAGAAAAAAACCAAATCCAAACCTTTCATATAAACTTTTCAAGAAATATTGAAATCCTCAACAGTTAACACATTTTGAGAAAATTCAAAACTGGAGAGCCTGAGGATGTATTTCTCATACAAACAGGTTCACCTGCAAAGCAGCAATTCTTAGACATCCAGCTGGAGACATCTGAGTGGTTCAACCAGGCTTTCCCATCGTCCTTTTAATATTTAATGATATTTACTTGGAACTTTTCCTTGACTGAGCTGGTGTATAACTCATGAACACAAAGAGACCAGTGCTAGACAGCTGAGGCAGCTGCTATCCTTGCCTTTAACCCCACCTGCTTCCTGTGTGCCATTGCCTGGATGGAAGGAAAAGATAAGCCAGAAGAGACAGGGAAGCCTTTCCTGAATGGCTCAGGCTCAGTTTACTATGGTAACGTACACCCACAGTCTGATAATAAGAAACAAAATTAGCACACTGTATAATAAAGAAGGCACCAGCAGTGGATAAGAATAGCAGAAACAGACACACATAAAATAGGATAGGAAATTTGTGCAGGACATGGAATCTGTGCTGAAGGACTCAAATAAGAGTACCTGGGCTCCTTGAGAAGTTCTTCTGAAAAAGGCAGAATGTTCCTGACAACAGTGACTGGTCACTACTGCTCTTCTTTCTAGGAAGATGTAAATCTGCTTCCTTTATATGTCCAGAGTATTTTGATTTTAAATGCTTCACAAAAGGATGCCAGTATGAAAGTACAATGGTCCTTGACCTCATTTGGTATCTATAGGTAGTTTCATGTTGCCTAAAAGTAATAAAAGAGCAACCACAGATGAATTTTAGAAAATATCACTCCCTATTTACATATTTATCTTTGTTAGACCCTGTACAAAAATTATGTCATAATGAGACATGCCATGAGGAAAAAAAAAAAGCACAGATCAATTCACTGGTCTGAACGTGGACCAAACACCAACTGCACTTGGCAGAAGCACACATCTGATCATTACTGCAGCCAGATTCCAGGAAACAAAGGACAGAACATGGCACAGATTCCACTGCTCTCACCATGCACAGAAAACAGCTGATATTTTGAGGTTCTGAGGTTACAACATGTGGCTCTTCTAAAGAGCAGACTACAACCTTGAGGGGCTTGTTTTGTTTTCCAACTGAAATCTGACATGCATTACATGAGAACATTTGGAAGTCATATTGTTCATCATGCATTTCATATAACTGCTTGAACTTTTACAGTGTGCAGTCATTAAACTGCCTTCCACAATAATGGAGCACTTAAGAGAACCATCATCCACATGTGACCCAGTAAAGAGGAGGAAGGATCTAACCCTGCAAGCACTTTGTCCTTCAGCAGAGATGCACAAGTGCCCTCTTTAAATCAGGGTGATGCTTGCAGTGGATAGGAAGCAGGCCACCGCATGATCTACACAAGGATAAATTATTTCTGGCACAGATTTACTTCACTCAAGATTCTCTGAGCAGCAGGGAGACATCTGACATGTAAAACAGTAGGCCCCAGCCAATTAGGCTGTGACAGATAAGAACCTTTCCTTAATTTGTGTTGTAGGGTTTCTGTGTGGTCTGTTCCTTTGATGATTTCATGTTCCCCTCTGACTGCACTGAAACTCAGTTTGTATCAACTGGGGTTCTGGAATTCTTTCCAGGTGCAACAAAGGAATAGCCTGTTTGGAAGGAAGGAAGGATGTGTTCCTTGTTTCTGTCTTAGGGGAAGCAATGTTTTATAGTTCTGTTCCTCAAAAAAACCCAATCTGTGAACAAGGAATTTTATTGTCCATACAAGTGTACCCTTTCAAAGCATCACAGGGGATTCAACCATTAATATCTAACAGCAGCAAGACTCAAGTATGGAAATCTGCCTTGCCATAGTTGTGCAGAAAAAGTTCATATTAAAATAGTCAAGAAAAGTTTAGAAAATCTCCCCCATCATGAATATCTTGCATTGCTTTTTATATCTGTGTATTACTACCTTCCCAAAGTTAAGAAAAGTAAAATTCTTTGAAGCCAACATCTCCAAGGTGCATAGAGACCCGTGGGGAGTGCTAGATTGTTGAGATGGCAATGTTTTAGTTCCTGTTCCAGCTAGAGGAACTTGTAAAATTTTAAACTGGTACTTGCATTATTCCACTACATCAGCAAAAGCAGCACCTCATGCTTCTCTCAGTAATAATTTCACAACGTGAACCTCAATTTTCATTTACACCCCTAGAAAAATTCCCATTCCCTTCAATTTTGTGGCTCTGCATTAAAAGAAAAGGCTAGAAAGGCTTCATTCTACTGCTGGGAGTGAAATATTCTGAGTGGCAGATGGAACAGCTCCTGAAACAACTTGGTCCATGGAAAAGTCAGTAATTCAACAAAGCTTACAGAAAATATTAGAACAAATGTTATAGGAAGCAAGAACTACCTTCTCATATACTTCTACCTTAAATTAAAAATTGAAAGGTCTGGCAAAAAAAACCCAGAAAAAATTTACAGTTCTTTTAAGTATAGGTTAGAAATCACTTTCTGAGGCCTTATAGGAGGGATTTTTATTTTCTTCTTCTTGTTAACTTGATTTATTTTTATGTATCCTCAGAAGCTGCAGTCAAATTTCACACAAAAATTACTTCCAACAAAAGAGGTTCATACTTCTGGATAGAAAACAAGAAAAACTCAGATCCAAATTCCTCCTTTACTTCCATAACCTAGGGCAACTACTACTGCCTTTTAAAGTCTGCATGCTTCTCCTGTCCCTGGTGATTGTTATTAATACAGGTTAAGGAAAGTGGTGATAAAGATCAATTCCCAACCCAGAAAAGAAACATTAACTGCTTCTTTCATGTCTTCCATAGCCAGTGAGCAGCTACAGTTTCAAATGATCCCCAGATGTTTACCACTCCTGGTGCTCAAAAGCAGTGTAGGTTTTCTCCAGAGCCACGTTGGGTACTTCTGGTTATCCTGCAGACTTCAACCCCTTGTCCTCAGAAGAAAATGCAAAGGTCAGATAGAAAGCTTGTGTAGTGGAGAAGTCCCTAAGGAAAAATAAACCAAGGATGGTCTCTTACTATTGGCCAGCTTAAGCTGTGCCTCTGCACACTAATGCAAGGAATTCCTACAGAGATGGGTATGGGAGCACTATGAGCTTGTCACTTAATTACAGGGAGATTTCATGATTCCAGTAAAAGTGAAATGGTTGAGATTTCTCACAAAAACTATGCTGTTTTTCTGGTTCTTTACAGCAGTGTTTTCCTATTTCTTCTCACTCAGAGCTTGGACACAGGATAGTCCACCTACATATGGAAAAATGAACGCTAACAAAAAAATAAAAAAAATTATTTCCTCCTTAGATAATACAGGATTAAGAATAATCAGAACAATTTTCATTCTACTTCTCTTTCCTTTGTACTTTGTCCTAATTAATCCCTGATGATGTGAAG
This sequence comes from Geospiza fortis, assembly GCF_000277835.1. Lineage (NCBI taxonomy): Eukaryota > Metazoa > Chordata > Aves > Passeriformes > Thraupidae > Geospiza > Geospiza fortis. The sequence goes on along the minus strand of NW_005054435.1, from coordinate 418,149 downwards.
ACTTATCTTTACTAAAGCTTAGTCCCACTGGAAGCAATTATAGTGATAAAAACAGGCGCTTTCCAAGAGCTTGGAACAGATTTTTATCTGAAGAGCCCAACAATTTTGTCATTATCATAACCAGGTAAGTTAAAGACAGAAGAAGAACATGCCATACAGGACATTCAAGTACTTCACCTTCTTGAATGTGAACTTCTGCCCCGTTCCTCTCTCCTCTCATCTTCTGAGGAACATTGGCCAAAAGATTTAGTGCTGCAGAACAGCAGAGATGGAGGAAAAATACTCCAAACTCAATTTCTTACAGCTGCTACAGCGTGTATGACTTAGACAATGAAAAACAAAATGAAATGAAATAATGAAAAACAAAAGCCTCTAATCCTCATTTCAGGACAATTATTCTCATTGAGCACTCAGGTAACTGAGCCAGGCTCCTTTTTGATGAATGAGAAGATGACACTATGACCTAATTGGATTAGTCCACATGGAAATTAAACATTTACATGTATTGTTACACTTCTTTCATGCCAAATAGGCAGGCTTCAAATTGACTTCTGTGCTCACAAGTAATGCTGAGAATTAAACAAGTTGTTCAGTCTCTGCAGGATCAGAAACAAAAGGTATCTCTGAATCTCTGAAAGGTATTTTGAACAGAGGATGGAAAAATTTGACCCTATTTCCTTTGCTGATAACTGAGAAGGTGGCAGGATGGCCTTGGAAAATGTGCTCCCAGGGAAAAGAGCAACTTTTGGGAAAGATCATGTTATAACACAGTACAGTTCTCCCAGTCAGTGCCCTGGCTCAACATGAAGCTACTCTTTATTCTACTGCAAAAGCACTAAACATCTATTTCTGAACAGAACAGCACCTAGTTCACATGTGAAACATCCTCATATGCTAGCATATAAATGCTGATGAGTGTTGAGCTAATAGTCTGGTAATTCTTGGGTACTATTAGCCATAGATTTGTTCCAATGGAACTGAAAATTCATTTATTCAGTAACTCCTGACTACATGCAATCTTACTTTTATCAATGTCACGTTACTTACTGAGCAATTTCACCCAGCTTATCAAAAACAGGTGGAAAGGCTCTGAAATGCAAACACCACGGCCAGACGTCTTCCAGTGTAAAGAGGCCAATCTTCCTGCTGGGAAAGCTGAAAAAGACAGTAAAGTGCATCACTGAATCTCTATTTACCAGGGGAAGGCACATCTATAAGCCTTAAAAAGCAAATACAGATTGGAATCTCTCTTCCATAGCCCAGAAATGCAAGAGACATTAGAACTATGCTGACAATTTGGTAATGTGATTTGCTGAGAGAAAATGGTAGAACAACTCAAAAGCAACTTAATGATTTCTCCCACTTGCAATTCACTTGATTTCAAGTTTTCTTTTCCCATTCCCAAGTCTTCCACCTTTTTTGTTTTAGCATTTAAAGAAACCTTTAATTTACAGACTTCCCTTTCTTTGCCCCTTTTTTTGCAACCCAGCAATTGTTTCCCTCCCATTTCACCTTGGGAGAAGTAAATTTTCATATGTTGCTATATGGTTATAGAGGACAAACGTGAAAATACATGGAAAAATACATATAATAATTTTTAAAGTAATTTTTTTAACTTTAAGAATTGCAGAACTATCTTCATCTGAAAATCAATTTCTTTGATAGGGATCCTGCTTCCAAGAGAAATTCTATTGTTAATTAATAAAATTTTGCTCCAAAATACCAATAATTTATAACTAAACATGGAACCACTTGGTTACTTGTAACATCAAGGATTTCCCAAGTCCTCCTGGGGTAAGTTGTCTTAAAAGCAAGATGGACTTCAGAGTTTACAAAGCTCTTGTGTAGCCACCCAGTGAGGACACCCAGGGAAACACAACAGAAAGAAGCTTCCACGTGCACACCTGCAGCCCAAGGCAGGGATGCACAGTCCCTTCCTGCCCTGAGAGCATTACACATTGTGTAATTCTTTGTAGGTATTAAGATACAAGGTCTTCATTCACTCTTCAAAAGTAGATAAAAGCACACCTTAACTGGCCATGACAAGAATGAGACTTAACTGCATGCACAGAACTAAAAGGGGATTTATAGACTTGCCAAAAAAGCATCCTTCTGTTTGCCCATCACCAGGAAAGGTGGTTACAACTCTAAGATACCAACCTGCAGAGACTGTGAAGCTTTTTAAATATTCTTTCATGTTCCAGATTATTCATGTATCATTCTTAGGTGTTATTTTTGTATAGATTAGCTTGTGTTTTCCATCTGGATTCTCAATGAGACTGCAGCAGCAGCGTGACCTCAACCTTTTTTCTTTTCCTTCCTTTTTGAATTTTTTATTACTTAGCACAGATTTTAAGATAGGAAATAACAGCAAGCTTATTGGGCTTGAAGACAATCCCTAGTGGTACAAACTTTAGCTGGGGTGTAGCTGTTAATAAGTCTGTGATCTAATTCCCTAAAGTCAGCCAGGGAGCCCACTTACTCAAAGCAAAATAATCATTAGGATAGATGCAAAATCCATGATTTCTAAAATTAATCTCCTTTACTCCACGAAAGAAGGCTGTGAGGATTATGCCTCTAGGAAGTTGCAAAGAGCACTCTACTATAGGTAGTTCTACACACCAAACTCTTCCCTCTTGCAGATTACAAAAGCAGTGGGTTTCACCTGCAGTATCTGCTGGGGCACTGGGGAGCACTTCCTGGGCACATCCTGGGGACACTTCATGCAGCAGGATATCATTTAGTAACAGCTTTTAGCAGTAAAATTACACCCTTGAAACACTGGGGTTTGCTGGCATAGTCTGACTGCTTCCATTTGGGCACACACAGTGGCAGAGGAACTGAGCCCACAAATCGCTCCATTGTGTGACCCAACCACACAACTGCCCCTAAAATACAAACAGGGGACAAGTGTACACACTGTCCTGAGACCAACTGAAACCAGCTCAAACAGATGGACAAAAGTACAGGTGTAGGACACTCTCCTTCCACCTTCCCCACATTTCCTATTCTTGAGCATCCATTGAAGTCTTAAGGATGAAGGACACAGTGTAAGAGTGAAGAATTAGGTTTTGTGTCCTTTAGATGAGATGCACAGTAGCAAATGGGAGAGCTGCTTGTTTGTAGGCAGATACAATTTTATTTCATTTGTGAAAACTGCATCTCATCAAACCACATCTGATTTAACTATTTCCTTAAAATGTATAGATTTCTGAAATAGAGATCAGGAAGAGTTGAAGGAGCACATTATTGTTTCTGTTTGATCCTTCCTGCAGTGTTCTGGATGCAAAGCCACTTCCTTGTGTTTCAGCATGCTCTTTTACAAGGTAATATTTTACTTTCTTTAAATATTGTTCACCTCTGAAGCTGACCAGCAATGAAGGAACGAAGCCCTGGCTGGTGAAAAGCTGCAGATAAAGTGGGTGTGACCAAGAGCCACCAGGACACAACCTGTGCCCTGGGCAAGCGCAGTCAGCCAGGACAGCAAGCCAAGCAAACAGAAAAATGTGGTGCAGATGGGCAAGATGATTGCAAAATAAAATAAACAGGCTTTTACAGGAAGGAGGAAAGCAGAATGCTTAGCTTGTCCTTACACAATTCAAGCTACATTTGCCAGTGAACATGCTTTCAACTAATAAAGATCTCCAGTGACCACATTTTATATGAAACTGGAGAATAATTAGTTTTTTATGATAGAAATGAGTACATGAAGTGCTTTGCAGGAGCTCATACAATCTACTGTAACACTCTTGGCTTACTGAACACTTTGAAACAGAGACTGAGCATTTCAGCAGAAGTTAACCCAGCTCAAGAGTCCTTGAAATCGGCTTTTATTCATCACCCATAGATTACCTACTCTCCTGACTACTCCTCCTTTTCTGCACTATTATTATTATTCATGATTTGGCAGCAGCCAAGAAATTCCTCAGGGTTTCAGAGATGAAGTGCCTCATTTGTACTAATTGTTTCATTTACTTTAAAAGAACAAAGAAATATGTCAAAGCACATTTACTCTTTTGAGGCCACTTTTGGATATCTGTTGCCAGTTGTTAAGATTTTTGGAACTGAACACTGAGGAGAGAACTTCCAAAAATATTTTAAGTCAGAGCAACACACAGGAGACAAGGTGAAAAGAGCATCAAAGCTGTTGCATTTGTGCTGCTGCACATTTCACCCGGATGTCACTAACTTTCCCAGATTGCCTTGACAGATCCCAGGTATGACATGGGTTGTACATCATGGGTTGTAAGAATGTGGTTCAGGTTATACTCTGTTTGCCCCCCCCCCCAAAAATTGAAAATCATTATTTTAATGTGTATTTTCCTTGGGCTGTGCCTGGACTGGTATCCATTTACACACTGCTCTCCAGCCTCCCCTCCCAGTGCCTGTGTGGCTAACAAATTAAAGCTTTACTACCCAGAGAATGTAATGTACCTTTTTATTGTAAATTTTTATGGCATTATTTCCTTACTATATCAGTATTCAAGAAGAATGTTAGGCACCATTTGAATTCAACTATTTGAATCTTTCTGGAGACTATACAGTTGTTAAGGAGTTATAAAATAGACCTCTGTCATTCTTTAAGCTGAGCCTCTTGTCTCACTGACAAGCCACCTGTGATGCTAATTCTGTGATATATTATAAGCTTTTGTGCAAGAATGAAAGGAGCTTGTTAGGTGCTACAAATGATTAACCATGAGACAAGTAGAAAAAATAAATTTTCACTCCTTTAGTATTTATCAAATTTAAGACTAATTTGCTGTCTGTCAAATTGATATTTAAAACCAGAGGACACTTGAATTTTGAATGGCATTACTCTGCGAATTAGCCTGTTACAATACAGAGTAGACAAGTTCATTTGATATTTTTCTTTCTGCAGACCACAAAATACATAATACTTTGTGTCATGTCCTCAGGTTTAGTTGTATAAATATTGCTCTTTACCTTGAAGCCAAAGAGATTGTAGTTTTTTCCTTAATACTTGAAGAAAGCTGAGGAAAAGCTCTCATACTGTCAGTTCTGTCTTCTCTGGGAATTCACAATGAAAGTGTCTTTCACAAACCACTTGGGCTGTAAAAATGACTTGAGTTCATAGTGTAAGGAGCAAAGAGGATTTTGACACTCATAAGATAACTGGAATGAGCTGTCCAGGTTCTTTCCAGTGTCCACAGAAGATGTGAAAAAATGGCCAAGAGCAGGTGAGGTGAGGCCCTATCTTGCATGGGTCAAGAAACAACAACAACAACAACAACAACAAGAAGCTGATATTGATGATGGCAGGACCAAAACGAAACTCAAAGTACTCCAGTATGAAATCATCACTCCAGCAGCAGCCTAGCACCTTCCCTGATTCTAGGCCTGCTGGCCAGTCTAAAGATTTCTCCACAGGGCAGAAAAAATATTATTGAGCACATAAATCATCCTCTGCCCCCAGAGTACACCCCATGAAGTCTATTTATTGCAAAGGGAGCTCTGTGAGGCAGATCCTATAACACCATGTTTTCAAAAGGTATTTACCAAGAGCCTGTGGCTGAAGTCCAGGGGTGCAGTTCAAGACCACATGCACGGGCATCTGACAGGCATTGCATTCCCCATGCCAAGCAATCCATCCACAGGAGTGAGCACTTGCTCCAAAAGAGCAAGATCTTTACAATCTCCTTCCCCACATCCCTCCATCTGTCCACCCTTCTCCTATTTCACATTGCTAGAGGCAAGGAAATACTCCACTTTTCACTGTAACTTCTCTAGGTCCATGATTTCCTCCAGTTTTCTACCATCAGGTTTACTCAAGGCAGCTCCAGCAGATCAATCACCATTTTCTGACAGAGCAAAACCAAGAGCCTGAGGCTCCAGTAAAACATGCTTGTCCTTCCTCAAAACCTTGCTGAGCACAGGTTTCTGCTTTTATTTATTATTCACATTACTCTAAGAGTTCCAAGCAAACAATTTCCAGTACTCTGGTACATGACACTTTTGTGCAACTTTTGCTCCAAGTCAATGGGTTTTGTTTCTTGACCAATTTAGACTCTCTTTACACCTCTTTGGTTTTTGTCTTTCTAGGCAAATTAACAGATCCCCTTCACTAGAGTTTGTCAATGTTTTTGTTTTCCTTCTTCTGTATCTTTTGTACAGGCTAACTCTTCAAGTGGTGTCCCTTGACCTGATTCCACACTGTAGCTTCCTTCACATAGCATTTGCAACACTTTGATCATTCTCTGCCCTTCTCATTTTGTTCCTCCACTGGGAAACATATATTAACACCAGAACTTTCCACTCTAGGTAAAGGGGCAACTTTCTCCTTGGAGACAGACACTGTCTGTCATGTTCAGTTTTACATTTTGCCCTGTAATTGACATTGACAATGAATGTTGGCTACTTGTGGAAACTGGGGACATAATTCTTACTGTAAAATTTACCAGAGTAAACTCAACCCTGCAAACAAATTGATGCATACAAGGGGAACAGTATAAAAGCTACCAGCAGGGCACAGGTTTATTTTATGCAGATGTACAGTTTGCATGTTATGGGACTCAACAGCACTCAAGTTTCCAATAACTTCTCTTTTTGCTTGACCAATTTTGTTCATTACTTACAGGTCCCTGCAGAATTCTGAGCTGTTATTACAAACATATACATTACAGAAGGAACACGGCCTGACATGCATAGCTGTTTAATAAGGTTTTCATCAGCTGCTTTTACTGACATTTTTCATTTCTCTCAAGCCCTGCTTTTAATGTCTCAGTCTTCATTTGATACCATGAAACAAAAGGAGTGGAATATTACACAGAATGTGTTCGTGGCTGAATATCAAAAGAATCACACAATGCACTTGAAGCATGAAGCCTCTGTAGGCAATTTCCGTTCCTGCTTGCGTATGTAATCTAGACTGGAAATGCTTTCCTTTTTTCCTATATCAGATCAACCCCATTAAAAAAATCTCAAAGAATTGAAAATAATACTGAGTTATAAGTCTAACATTCAAAAATAAGCATGCCTGTTTGCATAAAAAATTTGATGAATTTTTCCAAGAACCGCACTTTGTGAAACAGTCCACCTCAAGCTGATGGTCAAAAATCACCCATCTCAAAGAACATGAGCCAAAACAAAGTGTCCCTTTATCAGTGAGGAGTGATTGTAAAGTTCTAAAGTTTAATTATTTGAGCTAATAAGGTTGGCAAAAAGAGAAAGCAGTTCTCTGTCTTACCAAGATGTCAATAAAGTAAGGGTCCGATGGCTAACTAAGGTCCACTAGGACCTGAGGCAAGTTTCTTCGGGCTCATATCAAAAAAGCACATTTTAGGTGCGGTTACATTTACAAAAGAGGGGTCTGTACTCAAAATCAAATTGTTTGTTATGATCCAACCCTTAAAAAAAAAAAGAAAAAAAAAACCCTGCTAATTTTCTCAACTCACAGATCAATACTAGTGCTGTCTCCACATCCCTGCCAGCCAAGCTTTCCCAGCAGAAAAGAGGCTGAAAGAAGATCTAGTACATTTTTTCTAAACATTTTTCTACTTTGGTGGGGTGTAACTCTTCATGAGATGATTCATGATATGAAGGGGAGAAAGAGAGTGAAGCTTCACAGCCTGTGGTCAAAGGAGGTGAAAAGAAAGTTTTCCTACGGATGCAATCCTGCTGCAATTACACTGTGTTCACTTCAGTGGATTTCTACCAATAGCCATTCTTACTACACCTCTCTTTTCCTCAGCTCACAGCTTAGCTCTGCTGCATGGGGCTGGCTTTGTCCCAGCTATGCTCTACCTCCAGCAGCTGTGATGGATGAAGGATTCAGACACACAATCCCCTTTCCTGCATTTGGGATATGCCACAACATTCTGGGCAAATTTGGTTTCTTTTTTGGATCCCCACAAGGATCAGCAGGCACCGTGAAACCTGAGCTGCCTTTGCTCAGATCTGATACCCAGCACTGCCAGAAGAGGATTATGCTGAAGTGTTCTGGACAGTTTTACAGATTGAAAATGCCAGTGCCAGCATGGCTCAAAAGAATCTCAGAAGTTGACTGTTGATACAATAAATCTGAAGATATATCCAACAACAGCAAACAACAACAACAACAACATAAAAAACAAACAGAAAAACAAACAGAAAACAAACAAACAAACAAGCTGTGAAGGGCAGGACGGAAGCTGGGAGAAAAAGACCAGACAGGCTAAAAAGTTTGGAGTCGGTGTTCAGTACTAGAAATATTGCCTAATTGTTTTGCCAAGACCTCTGCATTCATAGGTCATGCAGGATGCTCCAGAGTCTGTCAGCTAAAACAATTCCCAAATGCCTTGATACCTCCAACCTGGCAAGTAACCCTGCTGCCTACAGATATCTGCCCAGGAATCTGCCCAGATTCCTTTTAATATCTGGGGGGTGATGATGATGCTGGCCATACAAATACCTACTGGATTTTGTAAGTCCCATCCAGTAGCAGGTCATTGCTTTGAGGCCCCGTACCAGTGTGTAATCAGAAATAAGTGCAGCTGGTAAAACACCATCATTCAATAATCCAAAAAACACCCATCATTCAATAATCCAACTAGATTGTCACAAAGAGATGATTAAAACAAGGCCCAGATTCTGCTTTGATGGCCACTTACTCAGGAAAGGAACAATTCTGAGCCTCTTTAGCCTTTGTTAATATAGATATTAACAGTCAGATCCCAGATTTTATCTGCCTATAATGGAGCTCATGTAGTTTCTAGGAGTATTCAGTGTTATTTGATGTCACTTTGTTCATTTATCAGAAGCAGCAGTTTTTGTTATTAAATTTTAATTTGCCATAGCATTTATGTAAGACTCTGCCAACGACCAGGTTTTGTATATGTGCTAAAACAATTCTGCCTCTATAGTCAGGTCCAAGTCTTATTAAAATTAAACGGGTATTTTGAGCATGTTTTGAGTCATCTCTGATTATTTTAAGCTTTGGTTTGTATCACCAGACAAAAACACCCCCTTAATCTAAAAATAGTCAAGAAATATATAATAATTACTTTTTTAAAACCTGCAATTTACAGTGACATTTAACCAATTTTCCAGAGCTGCAATGTGACAAGTATGTAGTTACATCTGACCAGTGATAACCACAGACACAAATAAAACAAGGCGCATTGAGGCTGACCTTTCTTAATTGAACTTTGCAATCAATTATCTATTGTCTGTATATTATTTACAGTCAAGAAACAATTTATAATAATCATTTATGATTACATCCTATTTTTCTACATGAAAATGATATCATGGGTGGTTTAGTTTCTTAGTTGTTTAGTCTAAAGGGACTGCTCACTTCTCATCACCTTCACTCCTGCTGGAAAGCACAATCCATAGGCCAGGTGGGAAACTGGGAGACCTGAGATGGCTTTAGCCCCCTGTACTTCAGACCATGGCCCCCATCTCTTGTGATGAGAATGACAACCCTGAGCTTTCCTCTTTAGCTCAAGCAGAAACAATGGATGTGCTTTATGCCTGAAAACAGCGAAATATGTACAAATATATAGCTAAATATATACAAAGTGCTACTTACAAATACATGAGAACAGTTATTAAGGATGGAACACTTACTAATCTGCAAGAAGAGCTTCCACTTCTAGTGGAGAAGTGTAATCTGCCTCCCAAATTTGTTTTCCCCACAGACATTTGTCTTCCATCCCCAGCTTTATTTTAGCAATTAATGAAATCATTAAAAGTCTTTCTATTGATTTCAGTAGCCTCCAGTAGAAGACTCCAGCCCTGCCTCTGGGAGCTGCTTTCAGTTCTCTTGGCTAAAAGGAATTTGTTAGCTGTGCAGCATTACATATTAATTTATACCACCAGCTCTGACAGTCTGTCTGGGAGGCAGAAAGGCTGTAATTCAGTATTTGAAGGTATATTATGTTCACTAAGTGATATGTGTACATTACCTGACTGTAGACGTTAACAGAAATTAATTTTCCTATAACAGAATGCAGTATAAACTAATGAGAAGTAAAGGAATGCTGGTAATCACACAGTAACACAATATTCTCACAATATTCTCACATCCACACGTGCCCCCTGAGAATTGTTACCTCATGCCCTGCCTGATAGAAGTCTACCAACAACGGGTTTTCTTGTCTGAGGTGACTCACCTGGAATTAGTTAATGCTTCCAAGTGAAGCCAAGGAACATTTTAAAGAGCTCAGTGATACAGTAAATGCTTACACTGGATATGTAGTATTGGCATCACATTTAACTTTAGTATCTGCGGCGTTTTTCCACATTAGGTATGAAAAATGACTGAGAGGTTACAATTGTACTCTAGGACATGCCTATACTGCAACTAAACCTCTTTTTCCTCCTCTAATCCCAAAGCTAAAACGACTTTGTCTTCTGTACTGATCCACCAATACCTCAGGATAAACATGTCTATTTAAAATTATATGCTGTGATATGCAAATTGGGACACCACATTAAAAAACCTACAGAAATGACATGAAAGCAAATGAAAGAACAAAAGATTCTTACAAAGCAGATTGTCATTCCTATTGGATATCAAACACCTGACTTTTTCATGACATGTTTATTCCTTCTTTAGTATATGCTCCTTAGGACAGAGGATTTCTTACGGCAGCAAGTTCTGTAAGAATCTGCATGCATTAATTTAGGCAAAAGCACTGGAAAAGATGCCTGGGCCTAAAATCAATTGAAACACAAAGGAATATTTTGATTCAAGATGCTTTGGATCAGTACATGAGTGCAAACCACCTTTTGTAAATAAACATTTAAAAAAAATAATGTAATGAAAAAGAAAATAGGAATATCCTGTGACTCATTTCCTTCCTTATATTGTTCACCTGCCAAATTATGTACCTATATAGACATAGATATATCCAGAACTTTTTCTTTCCTATTGAGACATCACAGTTTTCTTAGTATCCTTCATACTCTTCCCTGTTTTGCTATTACCTCCAATGACCTATTTCTGCCTATTTTTAAGAGACCAAGTAATCCAACTGCACCTCCTGCTAACATCTTTACAAATGCATTATAGTGACTCTGAAATTCCCGATTCCTCTCACCTTTGACTCAGATCCAGGGTTTCCAAAGGCAAGTTCACATTCTCACATCAGAAAAACAGACTGCTCCTTGGATTACTTAGGCTTCATGCATCAAAAGCAAACACCTGGCAGTGCCTTGGAAATTGTACTTCACCTCAAAAATGTGAAATGGATTTTTCTACAATGTCAGAGGGAATTCACATTTTTAACAGCTTTGTGCTCCACTGGCCCTCAAGAAGAAAATGTCCAGGTTTTAGCAACAAGCACAATTACTGTATATTCCCTAATTATAATTCCCATAATACCTGAAGTAATACACCTTCACGTAGGCTTAAAAGCATGTACCATAGAAAGCATTTAACTTCCACCCACACTTGTGTATGTATCATCCACATGACTGAATGCATGGAACAGAAGAGCACCAACGAAAAACTACCAGACAAATAACCCTCTAACCACCTACATGTATAATCATTTACTTTATAATAATTTTATGCAAACTTAAGCACAGCCAATCTTACATAAGCCTTCAAATCTCTGCATGTGCAATCTGAGAATTCTCTGACCCTCATAGGTAATTTTATCAAGCAGTGAGAATTTTCAGAAGTTCTCCTCAAAACAAAACTACAAAATCAAACTGAGTAACAGAAGCAAAAGTCAGTAAAACACTAAGACTAGAGTCTAAATATTACAGAATTATTTCCATTTTTCCCTAGCTGTTTTTTTTTATTTTTATTATTATTTGAAGAGATTTCACTTGGTGTAAAGTAGAATTTATTCTTTTTAGTCTGGAGCAGAATAAGACATTTCAATGACAAGAACTAAGAAGCCTCTCCAATGTCAGGGTTTATCTGTTAGTTATCATGGAGGGCTGTGATGCTGATGGAATGTGAGCACAGGTCCTGTCACTTTGACCACACTGCCTTTCCAAACCTTGTCCCAAATGGAAACAAAAACCAGTTGTGACATCAGAAACCTGATTAATTGAGAGTGGCATTCTGAGCCTGCTGCTGGTGACCTAATGACTGGGAATTGCCCTGGAGGTTTAAAGTCTCATGTCCTTCCCAGGGTGGCAGTCACAGATATAACAAACCTGTCCAGTTAAATTACATTAGCCAACCACAGTTTGCAAATGTGGGCATCACACAGGCCCTGCCCATGGTTTGGCACAGACAAGCACACTCAGCCCTGGCATCTGAAGCTGCTGACAGATTGCCAGCCCCTGGTGCAGATGGTGGCAGCTCAAGAGCGCTAATTACTGATGACATTAATGATGACGTAACCTATCTCTCTTCGGCTAATAAACACATGGAATATGTTTCCTATTAATTTTTTTCCCAGATAACAAATTGTTTCTTAGATAACAAATTGCAGCTTTAATGATGGAGAGCAACAAAACCAAATTATCTGTTCTTTGGAAAAATTTGTTTTCCGCTAATTGCTCTAAACAATCAATAAGAGAATTACAACTGGCATCCCCCACTGAGAACAGAAGCAGAGGAATCAAAGTCAATTAGCTTCCTGCAGTACGATGCACTCAGATGGAAAGAGTCATTACAGCAGAGTGTAAAAGTCAAACTATAAAGTGTGCAGCTTCAGGAACAAAGCAGGCTCAGACAGAAAGTCTAACAGAGGGCTTTTACATATCTGTGAATTGTTCATGTATCACCTCAGTTTCCAGTTTTCCTTTAGATGCTTCCATGGAAGGATAAAAGACAAGGCATGCTTGGATCTTGGGAGCCCGAGAAGGCTGTAAATCCTGAGAAGTCATGACCAAGAAACATCTCATCTACAGAATAAAAGGAGCAGATAATCATCTCTGTTTTCTCTCTCGGTACAAAAATGATAAATGTGGAAAAAGCCAAAAACTCCATGGAGGCTAGTGAAATACTCTACAGGTGGCAGTGTTAGGTTTACAAGTGGACTCAGTGATGCTAGGGGTCTTTTCCAACTAAATGAGTCTGAGTCTATGACCATTCATATCAGAAAAAAATTCAAGCACCAAGACTGACCTATTCTGCAGGAATGAGTTCTCACTGCTGTTTTATTTCATTTTCCTCAAAGCATGGAGTTTCAGATGTGCTTTTATTTTTTAGTAGTATTTTTTTTTCGTAGTTCCAGTGCATTCAATTAGAAAGTAATATTTTAACACGCTTTGTGCTGGACATAACTCATTGGTGTGTTGGAAGACTCAAGTCCCCAGTATTTTACATTAATTCCTTGTAACTTCAGTGAAAAAATGTATATTTTGCCCTTGAAAACTGAAATCATAGAGCTCTACTTGACCCCCTGACTGATTAAACTTCTCTTCTGGGCCAAGTTCCTCACTATTAGTAAGGAGTGGCTCTGGGAAAAGCTACTTGAACAACAGAGCTTGCCTCCCCCAGGCCTCTCCACCAGGACATTTTCCTGCACAATTTCCCTACGGCAATGTCCCTAATTTTATACTGGGTAAAAATTGCTGGCCACCCAAGAGCTTAATTAACTGAGCAATGTTTTCAGCAGTGATGTAATGCTGTTTTTGCAAACACATTATCCTACCCACTTTCTACTTTATGCTGTGGCACACAAAGAAGTCTGCTCACTTTTGCATGCAAAGGCATCCAAAACTTCTGTTTAAGGCCACCTACCACTGCTTTTCCATGAGTTATCAGAAACAGCTCAGCCAGCCTATTGAGAAGTGAATAGCAGTGAATGGCTGTTCAGGGCTGGGAAAGGTTTACACACATCCTCACAGCTCTCTTTATTCAGAGCTTGTAAATAACAACAGTGCACAAGCCCTACAGCCACTCTTTCAGCACCATGTTGTGACTCCCTCTGTTTCTTTCTACTTGCCTCAAGCAAAGTCAAGTTCTAGTGACCTTTTTTGGCCACTTTATATAAAACTGGCGTGTGTGACCTCAGTACAAAGCATTACATACCTTGTACAAAGCAGATAGTACAGTCTGTTGACCATCAAATTCCTGTGATGGGCTTATAGTGGTTTGTCTACACACTAATGACTAATAAAGTTTTGTTGAAAGGGAAAACAAACGTTTTGTTTTGTTGCAACACACTACTAATTCAGAGACGATTCTGTTGCAAAGCAGAAAAAGGAATGACAAAAAAATTACCATATTTAACAGTTCTCAGCTCTTCTCTTTGGCCAGGATTCTTGCGGAATGAAGGCAACATGCCTCCACAGCTGTATGCATAACAGTAAGTTAAGCCACCTGCATAACATGGTCCATTTTCCTCTGCAAAAGAGAGCATGTGGTTCTTGGAACAGAAACGATACAGGAGGAAACATCTCTCATATAGACTCTTGTTTACAAAGCCACTGACAAAATTTTAAATATTGCTCCGAACACCTTGCTTACTTTTCCAGCAGAAATGTTTTTTTTCCAGCGCTAACACAAGACAGATTTCCATGGAATGCCAGCTGAGTGCTAACATTTGCTCTTTACAACACACTCCTTTACAGATGGGACCAAATTCCGCTTTCCTTCTCATTTTGGCAACTACTGTGTAAGCAACAGTTGCACTGTGTCATTCTAAATCACAAGTTTTGCTTAGAATTTTTAGGATCTATCTCATGTTAGACAGCTTTTCTTCCTTAACACTGGAATCTTCATACTTTATTTACAGATACAGAGGGTGGGTTTCCAACAAAACTTAGGTTAGTTCTCACCATGCAACTTTTGTTCTTCCTTCACACACATGAAGTGTTTACACAAATGAAAGGAAATCTTTACTCATACTTTTTGCTCATCTGGGTCACCTGAAATGCACTGTGCAAAATGAAATTCCTACAAACTGAACTCCAGTTCATCTCTCTTCCTGCACTCTGCTTCACACTTTGCTGTGCACACAATGTGGTAATTGCTTTTGCTTGACTTGTTCAAACAGCCATTTTCATGATGTGACAGCCAGGGCACTAATATATTTATGCCCTTTGTAATCGGCCAGCACTGCTTGTAATTAGGTGCAAAGTTAATTAAGTGCAATGCATCTAATAACTGCCTGCCAGTAACTGTAAAGTCTGATTTAGCACATGAACTGTCAAGGTGTCAGAATGGTGTGCTAAAAAATAAGTTGCTAACAGAGAAAAATCCTGCTACAAGCCAGAGAAAAGCACAGTGACAGGGAGTGAGCTGGGGAAAGGAAAAGCTAAGTCAAAACTTTACTATTTCCAACAATGGGACATGAGCCACTTGCATGCTGATAAGTTGTATTTTGCTTAATGGGACAATAAATTGAAGTATTCTTTTATTTACCAGCCACTGGCTTCTCCTATAGACAACCCTTTCCTTCAAGAGCTATACACATGGAATAGAACTTTTTAAAGTCTGGAAATAACAGTAAAAGAACAGATTCTATTTTTAATAATGCATAAAAAGGGTTATAAGCCAAAGGATCTCACTTCATGTTCACCTAGTTTTGTTTCTTTTATTGCATAAAACACAGCTGTTCTTCTACTGAACCTAAGAGAATATTTCATATTCTTCTTCTTCCTTTAACTCTGATTTGCTCAAAAGTTCCCAGCACCTCCATCACCATTTGGTATGAACTGCAAAATGTTCTTTTCCTCACATTAAGCATTCAGGGCAGCTGCAGAAGGAAAGTGCAGTGTTGCAGCTAGTCAGCAGGGGCAGAAATAAAAACCCAACAAGTAAATGACACAAATTCTCGACAGTGAATAATGCAGGATGAGCTGTACATCAGGTTAGAAGTTCCAGGGAGCACAACCACTGAGCTGCACATGTACCACAGCAGCACAAGGTACCTGCAGAGTTCAATAATAATTTGATTATTAACACACACACAGATGGATGAAGTTCACAACATTTCCTGTAAGATAGGAAGAAGGACAGCATGGGTAGTGTTCTGAAGTCTTTTTAGGCCAGCAGATACAAAAAAAAGGATGGAATTTGTATATACAATTGATAGCTCAAAAACATTCAGAGATCACCTAAGTTCAAGGGCAACATTTCTGCCTCCAAAGTAGTCCGCAGTTAAGCTCTCTTTTTAAAATACTTGGCAGAAATCCATGTCAGAGAAGTCAACCTTGGTGGTTTGTTATTATGAACTGATATCTGATCAGGGAAATTATGCTCTGGATTGACATGAAATTAATAATGCCTGTTGTGTGGTGCCCAATGACAAAGGTAAATGCTAATAGCTCTGAAATCCTAATGAATGCCAAAGTACTCTCCCGAGCTCTGATTAGTGCTTGTGTCATGCAATTATGCTTTTCTATAATTACTGTGAATTACCATCATGATATTATTATTCTCATATTTTCTATTCCTCTGAAATTCTCAAAATTTCCTGCAGCTAAAAATGGATTTCATTTGCATTATCACAAGCTTTGATTGTTTAATGAAAAATAATTCCATGCAGACTCTCATGTTAAATTGTCCATTTAAAATTTTCCTGTTATCTAGATTATGTTGAAGTGTCCTTTCTTTCATTTATCATTTCCTTCTATTGTCACAGTCACTGCCCTCACTTCATGCTACATTTCAGAGAGAAAGAAAAAACGAAAGACTTTTTTACTCATAGCCTCATCTTTTGCCTGGAAGCCCTTTTCTCTGTATGTTCTCCCTTTTCCATAAAATTCTTTATTTGGAAAGCTTAAAATGAAAGGGAGAAAGGAAAAAAAAAGCTTACTTGTCAGGAAAATGTGGTAGTTATGCTAAAACCCCTTTTTTTTTTGGTTTTTGATTGCAGTAAGGTCTGCAGAAGGATACCTTGGACTTGCATGTCAAAGTGAGTAGAGTACCAGAAGCAGCAAAATCCATTCAAAAGCCAAGTTGCAAAAACTTTTGGAAATGTGGGTTTGTAAGAGTATGAAGGAGCCTCAGAGGTGTTGAGTTGAATAATTTTAAAAAATCACCAGACGGACATGAACTTCAAAATTTAAAAGTATGAAAGCATACCACAATATAAAGAAGTCACCTGATATTTGAAATATTTCTTCCTACATCTATCACTGCTGCATGAAGTGTGTGCATGTTTAAATAGGTGGACAAAAGGAGATAGAAATAGCATCTATACTTCAAAGTTTAGGGGAACTCTGTTAACTTTTTCTTGGTTTACATTGAAAGTTTTCATTTCTATTACAACAAAAATGGAAAAATCTTTTGACCTTTGCACAGTTTTGATAGTTTCAAGAACCGATATTTATGTTTTTCAGTCTCTCACCATCATTTTGCTGCCTTCAACATAAAATCATTCATTGTGGTATTTCTACCAAGCATGAATCAGTTATTTTCAAGTAGATTATGAGCAATTTTCTGATGTATTGAGAAATGATGGATTAGAAGACAGCCTAGATAACTAAATTTATATTATGTGTTTCGCTACATACATGCAAAAAATTTTTTTTCTTTTTTAGTCTCCCTTATTTTTTCCAGCTTTTTCCAACTGCTTCCATTTTCACCTCATATATGCATCTGATTTTCCCCTCATGTACACAATTCTCCTATGCAAAGTGTTAATAGAACACGTGTGGTCACGATTTCACACTTGCAATATTCAAATAGCTTCCAAGTTAGTCAGAGGAAGTATGACCATGTCCATATGTAACACTTAAGGAGATGAAAGCCTGGATCAGATGAAGGAAAACAACCTCTTTCAAAAAACCAAAAATCTTACATGAGGTTATTTATGCTTTAATGACTTTTTTTTTCATTTTCACCATGGATAAAAACAAATGGAAATACTTCATCTCTAACTTTATCATGATGTGGGGGAAATTGAGCCCACATGGAGCATCTGCAGATTGCATCTTTGAAGGCCGTGCTGCACCAGGAGGATTTCATAAGGACAGCTAAAGAGTGTTGGGTGCTGATCAGGGATGTGCACTCATGAAACCACAGCCCCCTTTCCTCTGTTTGTCAGCATCACCAAGCTGTTCCCATCCTTCCTACATGGATCACCATCCCAGTGGGCTGTGTAGATGTCCTGATGGTGACACACAATCCTCTGTGACCCTGTCATAAATTCCAGTTCTGTGTCCAAGGCCATAAGCACGGCCGTGACACTGATCACAAGACTGCCATCTTGCACCCTTGAAGTCACACTGAATTATGCAGGGCTGTTATTTTTAAGTACCCAAAACAAGGACTCATAAACAAGATGGAACAAGACAGGGATCAGGGATGGGACACTGCCCTTGCCAGTGATCCAACCTTCTGCAACTGGAGCCACTATAAATGCAAATTATTAGAGAAGCTCCCACCCATACTTCATGGAAACTTCCACCCTGCCACCCACATGGTCACTGTCCAGTCTTACC
Source organism: Geospiza fortis (assembly GCF_000277835.1). Classification (NCBI taxonomy): domain Eukaryota; kingdom Metazoa; phylum Chordata; class Aves; order Passeriformes; family Thraupidae; genus Geospiza; species Geospiza fortis. Next base: position 399,846 of record NW_005054435.1, on the reverse strand, counting down.
CCTCATATGGGAAGGTCAGCACAGATTCTGCTCCTTTCAAAATTTTTCTTTCATATTACAGATCAGCTTCAAGGGCCTAGGAGAGGAGTTAATCCTACACACATGTGCCTCTGGTGAGATGGCAACTGTCCCTGGCCAAGGAATTAACACCCCTTTTAAAGTTATCCTCTTTATTCTGAGCTTCCAACAAACAAATCAAATCCAGCATTTAGCAATGCATGTTTCACATCACCAAAAGCCCTTTCAGATCCTGAAGCTGTACACACTGTCTGCTGGAATGACCCCAGGCACTCTGTGACAATTGAATTATAAGTGACACCCTCTTTCCCACCCCATTGCACTGAGTTACCTCCACTGGCTACAGAGAGGACTCCACATGCTTTCATGCAGCCAGCAATGTGCTGGACAACAGCAGGAACATATTATTAAATATTTCTTTTATCTTCACTTACAATAGCCACAGATTTAACCAGCCCACAAATATTTTCCATTAGAGTATTGCAGCCATGAGGTTCCAAGCCTTGGAGACAAAAGGGGTTTTAGGTGGTTATAACTCTCCAGTCACTTTTATCTGGCCCAACCCATTTTATCCACAAAACCTTGAAGAAAATACCCAGTCACAAGGCACAGTACAAGATGAAATGCACACAGTCATCTGGGCTGCTCTGCTCCCTGCTAGACCTCTAAGATATCACACATTGACCTTTCACCACAGTTTAGATTCTGTTTGAGGAAGTCAGAAATATTCCCTGTGATTGGAAAGACTGCAGCCAGTGAGCTGGGTGGTCCCCTGCAGTCTGGGGCTTTCTGGGCTCTCAGGAAGTGATTGAGCTAATCCATCACTGAACTCAGCGGCTTGAGCAGCCATACTACTTCACTATCACTGCAGTGTGGACAGGTTTCCTTTCTGGATGACCTGGACTGGCACTGAGACTGGATCCTGCCAGTAAATATATATTGTCTGGCTTTTAAAATTATCTTTGTATTACTTTGTGCAGTGCTTTACCTGTATGCAGGAAGCACTTTACTTGCTTCCCTCTGGATGGTCTGCAGAGAATGGAAGAGCAGCCTGAATGCAGAGATTTGAAGAAATTTCAGAGTGCTGCATCCAAATCCCTTTAAGCATGGAAATGGTCTGATGGGTTCACATCCATAAACACATGGTCATTCCATTTATAAATTCTTTTAAATCTACCTGGCTATGGCTAATGCAGTGACTCTGAACTGCTTTGTGAATAACTCATGGGGATTTGGGAGAGAGCGTTCTAGTCCAGGATCTGCTGCTTAGCTCATACAGAGTCTTGGACTAATCACTTTCCTCCCTTGGTTACTATTTTTGATTGCAAACTACAAAGTTATTTAAGCACAGGAAACTTTACAAAAAAAAAGTTGTTATTATTATTAATGGATACCTTTCTTTTCAAACTCCACTAAACTGCAGGAAGGTTTAAAAACTGTAATCAGTCAAAACCACAATTTGTTTGCACTAGGATGGTTCTACCTGTCACCAAGTAAACCATACTATGAAACTATGGCCAAACAGCAGTATTTTTTTCCAGGCAGCTACATACAAGCCTGGAGGGATGCATAAAAACATTGTCACCGAGTCTGGCTAGAAAGACACCAAAACACTTTGTAGTTGCATACAACTCTCTAAAATCCTTACTTGAACAACCAGGGACTATAAGGAGTAATGCTCACAGCTTCAATTCCTTGGATCAAGCAGCTGTGAAGTCAGGAGGAAGATGCTGACTGGTTATTTGAATAATCCTTCCAGTGGGAGTCAGACACACAGCACACACAGCCGTGGCTGAAGCTGTACCATGCTCAGGTTGGCAGGGATAAGATCTTCCAGACAACCCAAGTTATGCTGGAGATGGTGGCCCCAGCTGCCAGCTGACAGAATGGCACCACAGTCACACATTTTGTTAGTCAGCTCCCAGGCTGCAGTGTCAATCACAGGGCATGATAAACTAGGCCAGTCACTTAATTGCATTTCAAAGTGCATAACTAAAGAATGTCATCTGTCCCAGATAAAACCTGGATTGTAGCCAGCAATCTATAAATCCCTCTGTCCTATCCTGAAGGCAGTATGCAGCAACATTTTGGAGTCTCTGAAATGATCTTTACTACAGGGATGACAGATGAGATGCTGTTGGGCAAACAACACTGGCCACGTGGCTACAACACTGAAAGAATACTGTGCCAGGATGTGTGAGCAGGACTGAAGATGCTGCAAGCTTGAAGGCGTTTGTCTGCTTGTCCTGCATCACATTCATCCAGCCCAAATATTGGAAAGCAGAAGTTTGCAGCCTTACACAGAACCCAAAGTTACACAAATAAACCATCAGTAATCAAAAGCACAGCACACAGCTGACCAACCAGCACACTGATTGTCTGCCTCTGAGAAATACCTGCAAGCAAACAAGCGCTAAAAACACTTACAGTCCTCCATAAAATTAGTCATGATCTTCCCATGAAGAAAAATCCTAGGTAGTTATTTGATCTCACCTTCAAATAGTTTTATAGTTTAGGGAAAAAAGCCTTTTGCCTTGATGTAGCTATCAAACAGAACCAATAAGAAACTTGCTCTGTACTACTGCATCCAAACCTGCATTCCAGTTCGGATCTTCACACACAGAGTGAGCTGGAATGTGTGAGGGTTTTTTCCATCAGTTTGATTTTTTTTTTTAATTTGTATTTCTCTCTGTTTGCTGCAGCAACTGCTCTCCCGAGTAAAATGTGCAGATATCACATAAGGCAGATTGAGGACCAGCTTATTTCTAGATTGTGACATCCCAGCTCTTGGCTTTCTCAGCCTAGCTTCTATCAACCGTTTAAAGATGAAACCAAGTATCCTGAAATTCAGAAACAAAACCTCTTTCTTGCATATCTACGCACACTAACAGCATCTTTACAGTATTTGGAAATGCCATTTTAACACCGATGGCGAAGCGCCTTTCAGAGTCAGGAGAGGTTACCTGGACTCTGGCACCACCTACTGACCTGGGAATAAAAGCGCCTGGACTAGGACGGCAAGAAAGGCCCCATTAATCAAGGAAATACACCGCGATTTCTTCTTGCATTGTGAATATTTCTATTTTTTCATCAGCAAGTCGGCTTTAAATTACATCCTTGAAAAATATTTTCTTTGCTTCTCATTACTGTTGACATTCATCAGAGTGCAATGATATAATGTAATAGGATCTTTCCAGTCTGTAAGATAACCAGTACAAATAAACAAAAAGCTGCTTGCACTGACTTTGCAAGCAATTCTTCACCACACAGACACTGAGGAGGAACGAGCTGTTTAGTGTAACTGCCAGGAATGTACTTAGCTGTGCACAATATATTTTAATATAATGTGAATGCAAAAATAAAACCTCACACAAAGGTTTAGTTTAGAAAACAGTTTTCTTATTCTTCCCTTCCTAAATATTTTCCCTTTCTAGACAGAAAATATTCTCCTTGCATTAACAAGGAAACCATAAATTATATGGGAATGTACTTTTTGATTAATACTTAGGCTGAGAATATTTCTTTGTTAAGAACAAATGGCAACTTCTTGCCTGGATTTTAAGATTACTGTAAAGTATCAAAGTTGAGTTTCATAAGTTTTTGCCACTATTGAAAATCAACTATTCAAACAGACAATATTTGTACTAAAAATATTTTTTAAAATATTGAAAATTACATTAAAATAAATGATGTATAATTTTCAGAGTTATGTGGAAAATATTTTGCCTTTGTCTGTATGAATGTACTGACTTCACTTAGCAGGGAAACAGAATTTAAACTTCAATCAAAATGCACAAGGACAAGTAGGGGTTACAGCAAATTCTGAAGATGAAGACAGAGGCTGGTAACTAAAAACTGCTGCAGAATAATAAGAATTGATCACCTGTAGCTCTGGGGAATGAAGACAATGAATACTGTCTTAAGCTTGCTGGACATTCAGAAGAAGAGAGCTGTCATGCTTGCAGGGCCCACTGATTAATGCTTGGCTTTAGTGTAACATAAGATTTATTGCATTTTGCCTTAAGTGGGTAATTGAGTAATCCCTCTAAAAAGCAATAATTTTCCCATGAAGTTCATAAAGTTAATACACTTCAAATCTCCAAAGAGCAGAAAAGAAACAGCTCGACATCTACCTGTGGAAATCACTGGACATAAATCATCATGCACAAATGTGACTTCATAGAAGTTTGTTATTACAGTGTTTTACAGGAAAAACTAAATAAATTATTTTAAAATAGTACCTATATACACCCAGCATGACTGCCTGGATGAACATTGATTCCTGATCTCCCATCTTTTTATATCATAGTAATTTTATTGGATCACTGAATATAATTCTCATTCATATGTACTAAAAGAAAATTGAAACTTAAATGATCCTGACTCAAAATCCAGTTGTTAGTCTTAATGGGAGCACAAGTTCAAGCTTAGATTCTTGAAATCAATGGGAAAATGGGGAAAAGGAAAGCAAATTCATATTGACTGGTGGGGTGTTTGGGGTTTATAGATGATATCCTATAAAATGCATGTAAGGCTCAGACAATGAGCCAAGGAAGCAGCACTGTATCATTAGGAGTCACTGCACAGATGGAGGATGAAATCTTTGTGCTCCGCAGTGCAGACCCCCAGAGTGAAGATTCTGTCAGACCAGAGGAAAAACAAGGTGTCCTTTTCTAGTCTGTCCTACTTAAACCACGTTGAGGGGGTCCAAGAAAGACTGTATTCCATAGGGATGGATGTCTAAGTGTACAAAGCTGTAGGTTACACTAGCACACCAAAGATGGCACTTAATTTATGCAAAAAAGAAAATTAAAAGCAGCATTTGGCAACAATGTGGTGATCAGAAATTCTGCCTTGGATGATTATAACAATAAAGGAATTCGAACTCAGTGTCTTTCAAAACCACACAAAGTGAGCTGAAACAGCCTCAAATCTACTAACACCAAACCTACCCAAATCCTCAAGATTATGTACTTAGAAAGTATTACCTTTAGAGCATCAACTCTTACCACACTCTAGACAGTCTTCCAGTGAGAAAGCACTGAACAGATACAGGTTTGGAGAAGAAGAAAATATCAAGCACTTAGCCACACCTGAGGATACCTGCTACAACCTTCTTAATATTGAACACTACAACAAAGGTAGTGAACTATTTCAAGCTTCAGTTTCAACTGAAATTTTGACCTCTGCAGGCCCTAGGTAATGCTAGAGTTCAGAGGTGCAGAATTATCCACTCCAACCCAATCATGACCACAACCATTCCAACTCAGCTCCTCAGTGAATGCAAACCAGTATGTTCTGAAGCCATGTTGGTGGCTCCATGCACAGCCACAACAGATCAGAACCTGGACTCCAGGTTCTCATACCCCTTTTCAACCTCTGGGTTCCACCTGGCCATGACAGCACAACGGTCTTCTTGCTACGGCGTGCACCTTACATTTCCTGTATTATCCTCAGTGGGTTACAGCTGAGAAAACTGTGATTTCTTTTGCACTAATGAAATGATTCTCAGGCTGGATTGCAGGGATACAATGCATTTCAGACATTCTTCTTCTCTGAATTAATGCACATGGGGCTACTAATGCAGTACTTTTGACAACAGGCATCTTTTTGATGGTGCACTTCATGCAACATGCCTTCACTAGGAACACCAGTGGAAACATTGGAATTCTCTATTCATAGTTTTAAGTTTCGCTTCGCACCATCTGGCAATCTCAGCCAGGTATGAAGTAAATTATGGGCCTCCAATAAATTTTCAGGACATTCTCTACTACTTAAGACTAGATAAAAAGCACATTTTAAAAATTTGATATAGACATTTTGAATTTGAAAGCAATGTTATCACAACACATTAAGTAAGACAATGAAAAGAGGGAGGGCACATTTTGGTACTGATGTGTACTTAGAAAGAATTATGCTTTCATCCTTCAGCCAGTTTTAGCATGGTATTGCCTCGGGAATTCTGTGCTAAGTAAAAGGCCAGATGGGATGACATATTGGCCCAACAGCTCTTAGGGAGTAAAGGGATTTGGGGTTGCTCTTATTAGAGCAGATTAATAGCATATCAGAATGGTTATGAGAAACAAGGGAATTGTTGGCTGAAGAAAAGTTACTCAATCTTGAAAGCAAGCAAGCAGCGTGGGCTGCCAGTGAAGCAATCCTGGGTATAAGGCATCACACAAGTGATTTCCTTTGCTTTGGTTTAGGAATTCACAGTTCTTACCCATGTTGGTCAGAAACATGATAAACATTGATTTGTGTTTCCATAAAAAGTCATTTCAGTATTTCCTAACTGAGTAGAAGAATTGATTGGATAAAGTGTTATGCCATATTCTTCAACGATGGGCCTGATTGGATGTGAAGTATTTGGGATGCCAAATTTGCATTGTTCATTAACCGAAACACATCCTTTGGTGTCAAATTTAGGAATTGTGTTAACACAGCACAGTGTAGGAAGGTCTGTTCCAGACAGCACAGCAGATACTAACAGGGAAACCTGGAAAGGGGAAGTCCACGACCTCTAAGCAAATTACAGTGGGGCCCAGTGGATGGAAGTTTGGAATGGCTCAAATATTTTGAGGGGTGAAGAAGGGGATTGAAAACTGGGAGTAATGCGAGATAGCAAATCTTGCCAAAATATTTATGTCTCTGACCTAGGCAGGTTAGATCTTCAGATGAGAATCTGTTTGCAACCAGGGGCAGCTAATAAAAAGTAAAATTTATGCCTTTCTCATCGTAAACGCTGCCCCAGATGTTCAAACACAAAGTACATAGGTTCACCACCAAACCAAATGCAAGGAAGAAGATCAATAAAACAACATCAGAGTATCCTTTTACTGGTAAAGGCAGAGTATTTGTCTAAAGAGCCAACAGTGTATGATATCTCAAGTGGCTCCTTAAAACTCTTGCCATAAAGTTATTGATGATGTTAATATGAGAATTGCAATATGAAGACCAAAGACTGCATTTTTTACTCTTCTTCTTTACAAGGGGAGAAACAGAGCAAGTCTCGAAACCCGGACAGGAGTGATACTGTTCCTGAAAGGTTATGAGAAGTTCATTTAATAAAAAGAAACCCCTAAAACATGAAACATAGACTCATGATATCCCTTTATTTGATCTGACACAATGCCACGTGGACTTTTATGTACACTTTAGCAATAAGCTATTTTCTGAATTTCTGCACAGTGTGATACTGCAATTATTGTACCTGTGACCTCAGTGCTATACACCACACAGTCCTTGGCTTCACCCTAAAAGCTGATTTTGAGGCAGACATTGCTGTATCAATTTATTTTCACACAGACATTGCTATATATTATGTATAAATATGAATAATCACTGAGCACTCTTCATATTCTACAGCCAAAAGCATCCAGTGCTGTAACTGCTGAAATGCAAGATTTCCCTTGCTATTTGCTGAGAAAGTCCAAAAAGCCTCAGTCTTAGCTGAAAATGCCTGTTTTCAGTTGCAAATAATCTTTCTGCTATTATTCATCAAGTTTAGGGCTCAGTGCATGATCATGCTAATCCTCATGATAAAACAGCAATAAACTTGCAACCAGTAAAAAGGTGAGTGGTCCCTGTAAACAGTGAAACCTTTTTTCTAGGTTGGTGAATGTTTTTGTGGTCCAAACTTTCCATTTTTTAAAAAATATTTTCCAGCAGAGTTTTCTGTCTTTTTTCAGTTCTGAGGCTTAGGAACTTTTCATTATATTCTACATAGAACTCAGCCTTCCCTGCTACTGTTTATTAGCTACATTAGAGAATTTTTGCTACCAAATATTCAGAGAGCATGGATAATATACAGATTAAGCACATCTTGCCTCTAGCAAGTTTCTGAGGACACCATATGCCTGGTTCTCCTAGATGGCTTTAGCTGACAATCTAATAAGAAAGAAAGATGCCTTCTTACTCCCTGTGAGAGACTTTAAGATTGTATCTATGGGGGGAACAGCTTTGGAAGCACATAAAAGTTGCAAATTTTGGTTCTGCTTTGCGAAGAAAATAAATAGAAGTACTTGCCATTTGCTGAAAAGCTGCAAATAAGTAGACTGAAAAGAATTAGAAGACCTCTCTAAGATTTTTCAAAGCCATGTTAGAGGACCAAAGGATGTAGAGGGCTGAGCAAGCCATGCAGGAATGAACAGCATTCCATGGCAGCAGTGTGAGGCCCCAACTTTTCTAACATTTCTGACATTTAGCATTACAGGATTATATTAACATTTCAATTGCTAACAATCTGTCCTGTAAGTGCTCATGTGCATGATGTATCCATCATTTATGTCTCACAGCGCTCTCATTATCCATAAAAAGGAATGCCAAAAATTTAGGACAGGAAGCCTGATTAATTGTTTTATCCCTGCTGCTTTCCTCTATCTACTGGTGTTCAACACATGAGAAAATCATCTCTGGTCGGACCAAAGGTCCACAGCTAGCTGAGTAGCAGATGCTTAGGAAAACAAGGTATTTAGGGATTTACCCTCTCAGTCACTCAAGAACTGCCTGCTAGCATCTACTCAGGTGCTTCTCTTCTCTTACTGAAACAAGTATATTCAAAGGGGAGTTCATTTCTCTGGGACACACCAAAAAAGGATTTAAAGACAGCTGAAGCCTACAAAGAAACTGAGCTACAACCCTTGTGCTCAGGGTTACATAATAGCCCACGACACTGGATTTACTCCTACAATGCTTTCTTTGAGTTTCAGCCTCACCTTTAAACAGCAGTGCAGTGCTTCACTGGAACAGCCCAAGTTTCTGGATCAAAAGTTACTGCTCTTCCTTGAAGAACACTGTTCTTTGTAATGTCACTTGTAACAACTGCACTGTTAGGCTAATTTAAATGTAGTCCAAATTTCACTTCCTTTCACATTCCATTTTTGCTGAAATGAAGTAGATGAGACAAATACAGAAACTTCAACAGGAATAGTCTTGTGCAGATGGAGGAAACCCAAATGTGCTTACTAGAGTAGGTCTTGGTCAGAGTCAAAAGAGTCCAAAGGACAGATGGTTGTTTGTTAATCCTCCAGGAAACCCTTGTGATTAGGAACTCCTAGATCTCCAAAAGGCCAGCCAACTAAAAACCATACACTCTGCTCCAGCACTCAGAGTACTCCATTTGGGAGAATAAGAGGATTGCTTGGCCAGAAATAAGAAAGAACAATGTAAATAAGGCTATTATACATAAAAATCAGAGTGCATGCCCTGGAGGATGGGAAGATTTCAGTTCAATAAATCAACTAGGAAGATCTGGCAAAGTTCATTGTCCAATTGGCTTAGAAATTTAACAAGATTACTAGGGCAGCCATGTCTTTAAGAAGTTTAAGGAAAAACAGAGGTAGATTCAAGCCAATGTATTAAAACACTACGAAAGGCAAGTGAAAGCCATTAGGAAAGAACCTGAAAGCAATTCACTGTGACCCCCAGAGAATATATCAGCACAAGGGTGGAGGAAAACCAGAGAGCATCCAATGAGAGCTAACAAATGAAAGCATAAAGTCATGTGGAATACAGAAAGCATTCAGATTTTACAGGATTTTTGCACGGATGAAAATAAATGTCTCTATTCTCCATAATTCTATCATTGTAATTTCTATAACATATGTGATACCCTACACTGCATTTAATAAGCAACATTATTTTAAAACTTTTCTCTTATTAATAATTATTTGTATTCCTGAGGAGACTCCAGTTCACAAATATGAGGAACACAGCTGCTGTCTCTAAATATGGAGAAATACATCATAGCACCAAAAAAAAGAAAATTAATTAGTCAACAGTACAATTATTTCAGCACACCACCTACATACTTGCTTTCAATATTTCTGCAGACCTCATGACAAAGCAGAAGCATCAGAGGGTGAAGCCTCTCAAGTGCCTTTGCTAACTCATGGGGAGCACCTTCTCAGCATGGAGGACATCTCAGAAAAAAGTACAAGATGTTTCTTTGGAAATATCTGAGCAAATCAGTTCAGTGGAAGCAACAAAGCAGCAACTGCAGCAGAGGAGAGGAGCTGAGCTGCTGAGCCAAGCTGAGGGTTCATTCAAGAACAGAAGGTGATGGGGAACAACAAAGATTTCAGCCTGGACAAAAGGAGACACTGAATGCCCTTGTTGAGAGATTATCCAAGGCTAAGTCATAGAAGAGGAGGAAAAAGGGCACAAAACCCTGCAGAAAAGGAGAAGGGAACTGGAGAGGATCTGCTTATGATGTGTTCAAAGAACAAATAGGGAAGTAGCAGACAAATTGGATAAAACAGAGGCAGGGTAGGCAGACCAGACAGGCAGATGGGTCTCATGCAGACTGGATGGGTCAAAGGGAATGAGCAGGGACATTGACCAGAGAGGCCAGGAATGCTGGATGGAGCTTTCAGTCATGTTGAGTTATGAGGCAGCTGCAACAGCCACCAACAAATGCTTGGCTCAAATAAGCCATTAACCATATTTAAGTATTGGGACCTAGTAGAACAGAATGGCACAGTAAAGCAAAATCATCTCTTTCTTGTTATTCCTAGCTATAAGGACTGAGTACTGAACAGCTTTATGGCCCATCTGTGAGAGAACACAGCAATTGAAATTATACGTGGACAGTAGGACTTTGGTTTCAAAAAAAAAATTAGTAATACTAATGCTCTCTCATTATGCATACTCACCATTCTGAATGATTATATATTCATCACATCATTTTCTTATTTTGATTCTTCAGGACAAGCAAGATTAAATATTTCTCTCTAGGATGTACCACTCTTCTATAGCTACAATCTTCCTACCTCAGTTGACTCAAGAGTTACTAGGAGTAGGGAGATAAAGAAATTCAAATTCTTTTTGTTTTCTACTCATAGAGGAAACAATTGATAACTCTGCCTCCACGTTCACCCACACTCGGTCCAAGGGCAGTTCTGTCACTCCAGCAGCAGTGGTAGCTCACCCCTGCACACTTATGAAAAACGTACCCTTTTTATGATGGTGATTTTTTTTCAAACACCACTGAGGGTTTTGGACAGAATAATGTTTACACCAGCAGTGTAACTCAGAAAAAACCCACCCCTGTACTGATAATTACAAAATAACATCAGCTAACACATCACTTGGTAACTCTTTATTAGTTTTGAAGATCCAGAAGAGATTTGAAGAGTCACAAGCTATGTAACAGACTCAACTTTGCATCTGACACTTAGCAAAACTGAGACTCCGTTTTGACCCAAGGGAAATTGGAATTTCACACCTAAATGGCTGCCCAGAACAAATAATCAACTTGCCCACGGTCAGATCTGATGTGGGAGGCCCTCTCCAGATAAAATCATGAATAATCCCAAAATTAACAGAAATATGTTTTCATTTACTTATCCACATTCTGACACTCAATTTTTTAAAACATAAATAAGTGCAGAAGTTATTTTAAGAAAGGAAGCAAAGATTACAGGGGTCTATGAAGAATTACAGAAGAATGTAAAATATTTTGATCACAGGATTAATTTCTGGCACGTTCATTTCAACATTTAGGTCTTTATCATTTCAGGTGTAACCTGAATTAATATTACATGTTTAAGAAACTCACGTCAGTGCGTGTTATCTGCCAAGAAAGTGCACTTTTTAAATATTCTTTAGAGTGCAAAAGAAATATTAGATTTCCATGAACTCATTCTTATGTTCTTACTAACAATGGTGGTGGACAGCAAGTAATAACAGAGTCAGGCCAGCACAGCGGTAAAGTATGTGAACACATCAATTTATAAAAACCAGCATTTGGTTACTATTGTTGGTTTTGAGGAGCAGTCTTGCCAGCTGTCACAAAATGCATAAACAGTTCATAATCTGTAATAGTTTCTCGGACAGCTGCAACACCATAAGGAACCAACTTTTATTCCTCCAATGAAACATGTTATTTCAGTCCAAAATGGACAGATAATTTAGAAAACATATTCCAAAAATACAGCAGAAAATAAAGACATTTTAAAAGACTCATGGAGTTCCAACCAGATAAAATTCAAGTTAAAATGCTTATTATCACTCATTACTTTCCAGAACCCCCTCCAGCTTCTTGTCTTCTTATAACTGTGTTATGCAGCACATGAAGGCCCCTAACAGCCATGGCATGAAAAAAAAAAAAAATAAACACAGGAAAATCACATAAATATTCAGACTATGCAACATAGCTGTTCAGAGTTGGTGTTTTCTTTTGCAAGAGCTTGTGCAAACATTCTGCTCAATTTCATATCTGTGGGAGTTTGCGTCCCCCACATCCAATTTTCAAAAACAAACTCTCACAAAGCCTTATTCTCAAAATAAACATCCCCAGCTACATCTCACCTAAATTTTCCATGGTGCTGAGTTTAATAAAAACTGGATTTAGCACCATTATTTAGAAAAGAATTGTTAAACAGTTTCTTGTAAAGAATCCTTCTTTTCTATCTGCAGTAAGAGAGGCACAGGACTGAGTTTCTTATGATTCTTTGCACGACTATAGAAAATGAGATATTTTCTAACACAAGGCAACTTAAAGATAAGTTTAGAGATTCCAGCATATAAACCCATTCTTTTGCAAGGGAAAACCCCCACTG
>NW_005054435.1:379018-387230 GCF_000277835.1 Geospiza fortis | reverse complement strand
CAGCGCAACAGTCAGAAACATTCAGAAATATTTCATTTCTGTGAACAAGTTCTAGGATTGAAAGTTTTCTGGCATTACGATGAAATTGAAGGAGGAAGTGCTTTAGAAGAGCTTATTTTTGACAGTATGCACATCACAGAAATCAATTTCATGCCAAATATCACTGCTGGAACATTTGTATTCATGTTTGAACAACGCTATAGCTCCTGGTTCTCCAGCCTTTTAAGTACAGTAGGAAACACTAGATTGTGTTTCTTTTACCAGACACTTTGATAACAGAGCCCTGTCAAGCTTCCTTGCTGAAGTTTGCCCTGCCTTAGGCTGATCTGGAAGGCCATCTGGAAATTAGCAGTGATTAATTAGCTGTGAGCCTACGATGTGAAGAGGGCAGATGAAGAACACAGCACTACATTGCTCCCAGCCCTGCAAGCCCCACCAGTCCAATGGCCGATCCATGTCAAGGTCCCAGGCTCTACCCAGGAAGATTGAGGAAGATTCAGATTCAGGAATTCTCCACAGTAATTGTCTTTCCTCAGCTGCTTTTTCCCTTAGCTCTGTTCACAACGTTCTCAATGGCAACAAACAATGTCTAAAAACCACAACTGAAGGGAGGAGCAATTGTGTTTTCACCAGAAGCCCTGCCTTCCTATCCACAGAACTGAGACAAAACTCTCTAGGTTTTATGTTTATCACTTCTAGACATACTCCCAAATGAAAAAACTGCACAACACTGCAGTATTATAAACTTTTTTTTTCTCTAACAATAGCATTTGCTATCCCTCCTGGCTCCTGTGCTTGCACACCAGATTCACTTGTCCGTGTCACAAACACACACACGTGTTTACTGCCTGTGACTTTCTGGCCAAGATATGGAAATCATTTACCAATATCCCGGCCTTACAAGCATCACAAGTACAAAGAAGCAGTTTTAGACTGAGAAGGGGGAAAGGAATTCAGCTTTACCTCCCCACTGAGCCTTCCACTTGCCATCTCTCCATACACTCTAAGTGGGAAGGACAAGATGAAATGAGTATCACTATTGTTATGTAAAAAGCAAATTATTCTGTCATTCTCTCCTTATTAGTGTAAGCTACTTTTAATTAAAAATTAAGAAAGATAGGCAAAGAAGTATCAGCTTTGATAAACAGCATTTCCAGCACAACAGCTTGAATTTAGGTCTCACTTCTTTCAGATTTATGTATTTAATCCGTATGCATGAGTATCACTGGAAACTGCACTTCCACAGGTTTTCCAAAAAAATGTGGTCATAAGTAATGACTTATTAACTTAAGATCAACAATATCAAAGTCTGGCCAGGAGATGGCTGGCTAAGAGAGGGATGAACAATTATAGTACATTTACTATTAATGTTGGGACAGAATTTAAGACAGAAGTTCTTCGATAAAAGTTTACAAATATTTCATTGTATTTTGGTCCATATTAACATATAAGGCTCAGTATCTGTTCATCAAATTCTTTTTCTCTTTAAATTACTTGAGAGCCCCTGTTTTGAAACACCAAATTCCTGACTAGGAACACAAAAAAAGCTATCTGATGTCTGTGCAAAGAAATCCTTCTTTCCATACTGAGACCTGAAAACAGAGTTAACCACCAACTATTTTGCTCTGTCATATTTGCTGCTATCAGCAAATTTGCTGTGCAATTTTCAGCTTGTCAAACAGGCCACTGACTAGTTGTTTCAAACCAAATTTTTAATACTCCAGGAGCAGCCCAAACGTAGAGCAAACCATTATATCTAGTTTGTAAAATCTTTCCAGCCCATCACTATTTTCTAAGTGGATGAGTGTAAAGATCTTTTTTCCCCAACAGGATAAATTACATACAGACCCAAATCTGAGTGCATACATTAAAATACTTGAGCTCGTGACTTTTCCATTACAAGGTGAGACGTTTGAGGCTTTTGTCATTAGCTAACAGTAATATATGCATATGCAAAATGCTGTTCACTTTTCCCTCCTATGCTTCTTTCCTCTTCTGCCTTCTCCAAACTCTCTCAGTGCCCATGTCTTGACACACTGAACTCGCCAGGTTAGGCTGCTTTTGATTTGTGAGGAGAGCTACAATGGTTAATTACAGAGCATGGTCTTCTGTGCCTCAAACATTTTGCATTTATAGGCTCCTGATATAGTCCAGAGCAAGAGGCTAACCCACATTTAATTTGTCCAACACGTTTCTGGTTAAAGTTCCATCAAATGGGTGACTGGAATCCCTCCGATTCAGCTGGAAAAGTCACTTTGAAGGAGGCGTTTATTAGCAACATTTGCCTCAGCCACAACAGGAGGCCCTGAGGGCCTGGGTAAAATCAGTGCTTGCCTATAACAGTCAGACTGGGCCGTTCCCCACGGGCTGAAGTGTCAATAAGAGGTTAGATATTAGTCGGAATTGATTTTACAGCGGGTATAAAATTAAAGCAGTCAGGCCGGCGCTCCGCAGTGCCCCGGGGGCGGCCCCACAGCCCCGAGTCCGGGGCAGCTCCAGCCCAGCCCGCAGCTCCTTGTGCAGGAGGGACAAAGGGACAAGGGGACAGGGCACACCGCACACAGGCCCTGGCCTCCTCCTGTCCCCATGGCTGCTACAGCAATTCTGGAGAGTGTTTAATCCTCTCGGAAGCTCACATGAAAAGTTAATGTGTGTGTGTGGTTTTGACTGTAAAATCCCAAACCAGAATATCATTAGCTCACGGTTCTTTCAAGTGAAATATTCAGTAGTTCTTTCTGAAAGGCTCTCACATGAAAACATTTTCAGCAGTAGTGTGAAGGAACATGTTAGGTAACCTGTAACTACAAACATTTATTTCTCTCTTCCTGTGAAAGTCCCTCTTGTTCAAGACAACCATTATTATCCTTTCCTGGTTACTTCATTGTCCCTGGGAAATTCAATGGATATTGTTCTCAAAAGCTTTCTTGTTCAAATGTTCCACAAAACTAAAGCTCCTCATTGGCAGACACCTCTAAAATTTAGCCTAAGTCTTGAAACGCTACAGGCACTTTGGAGCTGAAGTCTCCGTGAAACTCTGATACACACGCTTTCTGAAAACAGACTAGCTCATAAATCACAAAACACTGTCAAAGAAAGTGAAACATTTTTACATTTTCTGTGTTGTAATCAGGTACAAATTCACTAGTCCAACTGCACTTACACCCAGCAATATCAGGTGTAAGTTTCATCCATCCTATGGAAAACCTTGAATGTCTGAAACTTATTTTCAGTTATTTTTCTTCTGAGGGAATTGTGTGGATTCTCTTATTTTAGTTTTATTTTCCATCTTTATTCCCTTCTGTCTTTGCTTCCTTTACAGCCTCCTTCTTTGCTTTTGCCAGTGCTTCCATCTCCATTTAAAACATCATGGTTCCTTTTGCACAAGCCTTCAAAAATTATTTTTAAGCATGTTAAAAACAGGAAACTAGGACTTTAATCTCGTGGTGAACACTGTATTTGAAAAAGAAAAAGCCAGACTTCATCTAGAAAAGATGGTATGTGATTTTTGTTTCCTGCCTTACTGTTCTCTCTGGGTGTGAGAGTGGAAACCACAGTGCTCAAAGGAGGATCTAGGATGTGCATGGACTGATGGACCCTGGACCTGCCCAGTCCTCTCTTCATGTAGCCCAAGCTGGAGTTGACATTCTGGGCTGTGAATGCACACTGCTGGCTCATGTTCTGCTTTTCACTCATCCTTTCTAAGAGTGAAGGAAAAGCTGCGCACTCTCTTCATGCATATTTGGAAGTCTCAGGGATAAGAACGCTCAAATCTCTGTCATCCAGCACTAATCCACACACTTTAATGTGCTCTTTCTTCTCATGCTATGCTTGTGTAAGGAAAAGGTGCCCTGTACTTTCTCTGCTTATGAGTTGCAAACTAATTTTTAAATCTTTGTGTCATATGTGCCCTTACACAGTACAGAGACCTTTCTCAGTCTGTTGACATCTTACCTACATTTTATATTCACCCTCACTCTCTTTCCTAAGCTGTCATTGAACTATGAATTGCTGGGGGAGACCTTGATAAATTTTCCTCACTGTCACTATTCGGAAAAAAATACAAAATTTCAAATTTTGAGGAAACAGTGCTGGTGTAAATGCACACCTGACTTTAGTGCTACAGTGCTCAGGTGGCATGGAAGTAAAAATGGCTAATTTCAGTTTAACAGTTATGATACAAGTACCCTCCTCCTACCATACACTAAAAGCAAAATAAAGACGTCCTGACTTTTCCCCTCACTGCCCAGTGCCTGTCCTCTACATTAAAGGAACAGCCCTGATGAGACCATGATTTGATTTACATCATCACAGAACCAATACTTTCAAGAGTCATTGGAGATGATTTTTGCTGTGTCCTCAGTGCACTGCTTTCTGATGAAGTGTGCACAGCACACACATCTGGTCTAACAATCTGAGGAGAGCTGTGTGAGTCATGTGGTAAGGGCTGATGGACAAAAGAGACCAGGGAAATCTTCTGATTCTGGTCATAGCCAGCACCAAGGTGGGATAACGTAGTTAAAATATGTGATGTTACACGAATGTGACACAAGAAATGCTGAACTTCAGTAGGTGAAGCTTTTAACAATCACGTAACATATTTCTAAGAAAATAATTTACCAATATAACCCATGATATGGTGAAACTGCTTAGGTTTCTATGTCTGTTTTTTAAAAAATGTACCCATTTAAACAGATTTTCCCACTGTTATGAAATGAAGCTGCTAGGTTGTTCCCTGGGATGAGGATGTCTGATTAACAAATCTCTGAAGACACATTTCATTTCCATAGCTATCCCTGAAGTACAGCTTTGTAGCCAATTTTACACTTAAGTATCTCTAAAAATGATATGAGCTGGTTTTCAAGCTAATAATCTAGCTAGGTATATTAAAGCAGTTTGGAATATTTTGGCTGAAGGAGATAAACCAATAACAATTTTGAATTAGGTAAAACCAGTGTATTTAGATGGGTTCTAAACTAGTACTTTAAATTATTAATGCCAAGACCCAGGCACAGTTTTTCAAGCTTTCAATTTGATTTCAAATATGTGGGGTTTTTTCCTTTTTCTTTTTTTTTTAATAGGAGCAGGTAGCAGTGTTGGGTTCTGGTATTAATTACACAGGGAAACAGAAAACCTGAAGTAGACCTGGTAGCATTTTAAGAATCCAGCTATTGTGAATTCATCTGGAATTCATTGGGCTACCCCAGGCCATAATAAATTCATGCTGTATTAGCAGTAACATCATATGTACACTAATAGATGTTCTACTGAGATCAGTATTATTTAATTGACTCAAAGGATTACTTTGAGATCAGTTTTCTTCGAACTGTATTTTTAACATGGCTTTCTCCTGAAGCACAGCTTCCCACAAGACAAACTGATGACATCAGAAGAAAAACATGCATAAGAAAACACACAAAATCAGACTATTTTTTTTCTCCTTAGGAAAGATACAAAGAGCATTAGAATCATAGAGTGTATCCCTCATATAAACAAATCCATGTGTTTATTTATAATTTTCTCTGTGGGAAACACGACATTTAACTCTCCAGAAGTGAACATATGCAGATTTAAGAGAGATATTAAGATGCAACTTAGTCAAAGTGATGTATCTTAAAATGAAAAAATGATGCAAACTGTTTGTAAAGAAGTACTGAGCAGTATCACCTGCACCTTTCTGCTTTGTCATGCACACTAAATAAAAGAACACAACACGCAGAAGACTTCACTGGTAATAGTTGCATGTTGGGAAACGGTAATTAATGGAAAAGCAATACCTTGGATACTTTGTGTTGGAAAGATGTTCTTAACTGTTTTGTGTGTCTTGTGAACTGTACAGAAACACTGATGTGACTGGTGCTACCCCTTAGCAACTTATACAGACATAAATCTGTATTTCCTTCCTGAGTCAGCTGCTAAGGCAGACAGGCTGCTCAGCCCTCAAGGTTCAGAGCCATTTAACAGAATTATTTCTCATCACTTGATGAGAAAAAACCCCGGGTCTTCCTGGGTGTAGCGGTTGGGCGTCACCGAATAAAGCACAAAAAGTAAAAATAAAGTTTTTTTGCCAACCTCAGTGATGTCCTGAGCCAATGCTAGGCCAGAGCAGCACTGAAATGCAACTACAGACAAGGACACATGGCTAAAAGGAGACCTTGTCTCCTGACAAACATGTGTGGGCACAAAATTAAAAGCACATGATGGGACTTTATTGACACAAATCTTGATATTCCAACTGCTATTTTTACTTATTCTCCTCTGGATATCCTGAAGAAAATAGGGCATTTCTGTTTTCCCCCCATTTGAAAATAGCTTGGCTCTTCTAATTTTTTTTCCTCTAAAGAAAGAAACCACTGCAGGGAAGTGGGAAAAAAGACCCGAGAGAGATAAATAGAGAACACCAGGATTTGGAAATTCTGCTTTTCTCAGACAGAATATTCCACCCATGGACAGCAAGCCTTGGAAGTCATCAACTTTCCTTAAGTCAAACAGCTGCACTTTCTTATTCTTTTATTTCAAATGATCATCCTCCCTGATTCTATCAATCAGCTCTTAGCAGAGTTCGTGGTTGTGATCACAAAATAAATAGTCTGAAGACCTAAATCAGGATTCACAAAATCTGCTCTCTTAGGAAACAGGAGTTACACACATGCGTCATGTATATATCCATTACTGAGCCATTCCTCACAAGAACTTTAAAGCTCTGCCAGACACCTTCAAACATTTTTATCAAAACAGCAAAGGTCAAAAAGATGTTAGATCTCTACAGTTCTCATGAACAGGGAGAAAACTTACTAACGTCCATGTGGAAAAGGAATGGTGTCTCCCAATCCTCAGAAGACATCAGATAATTTACACAGGGGTTATTCTGCATGTCCCAAACAGAGGAAAAGGTTGAAGGAGGTTTGCAGCTTAGCAGATCTCAATCAATTTCTAAGCCATTTTAATTGTCCTGTGCATTTTTTAGAATCAATTTCCAGCTGTCTCATTTCTCACTCCTTTTCTCTGCCCAGATGACCTGGCAACACTTCCAAGAATGCAGTTCTTACTACTTCAGTATCATCTCTTTTGCAGTGACTTTAACCAGAAGGCACAGGAACATACATGCATTTAAGGGAAGTGTAACAGCAATGAATGCTGTGGCTTTACCCTAATCACCCACGACATTTCTACACACAGAAATCTGCAAAAAATGCTCACGTGTCCCCTGGGATAGCCTTTGTGTAAAAATGGGTACGTTCAAAGTTAGAGACAAACTGGTTTTTATACTGAGTTTTTAAAAAGCCAATTTGAGTTAACGGGAATGAGAGTGATTGTCATCGAGACTTGCTTAATATGGTTACTACTATAATTCAGTTTTTCATAGCAAAACAGAAAAATGGACATGAATAGGGAGCGAACAGTGGAAGAATCCCAACTCGCTGGAATTCAATTTTCTTCTCAGCAAACTCAGCCCTTGTGTAAGAGTTGTGAAGGCACGGGGGATTAATTAAACAGCATAAAAAAGATCTATTGAACATATGGACACAACAGAGCTACAGAACTTGCTAGTATTTACCAAAAAATCATTCACACAGGAAAAGGAGACCTCCTTTGTGGAGCACATGTGGAAAAGACCCTTGTTCCAGTGCCCTCCCAAGGCACATCAACAGCCAGGGAACAGCACAGCCTGCCTTTGAAGGCAAATATTCACCGGAGATTCACTGAACTGGAGGGAGCAGAAACAATGTAGCAGCCACCAATCCAATGCTCTAAGGAAATTTTCACATCTCTGCACAGCAGAGAGCAGTGAAGAGATCCCTGAACCATCTAACACATTGCCATGCATCAAAGGGTCATGCAGTGCTGTTGGCTCTGGACCCCAGCTGCAAGCATCCTGTACAGACCTCCAGGGCTGTTTTGGGACATGTACCTGCTTTTGCTAGTAAACCAGTTACTGATATGCAAGGAAAAGGGACTACATTTTGTGGGCAGCTAGAGTGGGGCTGTTGCAATTGTATGTATAAGAGCACCTGAGTAATTTTGTGTACAATACATCCATTTATTAAAGTATCCATTTTGGATAAGTTACTAAAAAGAGAAAGCTCAAGTTACAAACATCCTCTATTCTTGTTGTTTCTGGTGAGTTACTGGCAGACATCTGGCTCCACAGGTGTTGTGCCAAAGCATGTTCCCATTTTTATGAATGTATCCCAGTTTCACTGTTTAACTAAGC
>NW_005054435.1:375054-378826 GCF_000277835.1 Geospiza fortis | reverse complement strand
TGAACATCCCCATAGGGGAAGCACCATTCCTAAAGGTATTCTGATGTGGGTTTTGTTGATGAAGTAGGGCTGAAGGCTTTCCCTGCATCATAAGCACATGCAATATTGTGCTGGCTGTGTTCACTCACCCAACTGTACAGAAGAGAGACTTAGATGATGGTCAAGCCCCAAACCCCACTAACACCCAGTTTCACACACCATCATAAAACCAGTTAGGATTCTTGCCACTGCTGAGACACCAGAAAGGTGAGGGGTTCTGCTCAGGGCTTTGCTTTCTTAGACAGAAGCAACCAAAGGTGTTTTCACTTTACCAAGATGCCAAACTTTGCTGCCAACCTTGTCATCACCAGTTACTGAAAGCAGCAGAACCACTGTGCTGTCACTGACAGAGAAAAGGTCACTGAGCCTAACTCTAGAGAAAAAAATTAAAGCAGATGCATCTGGCAGGCTTTAGTCTTCTACAGATCCCTGAGGTTTCCTATTCTGCCAAATTTCATGAGAAAATCAAGGGACTTGGAGGCTTTCTGTGGTGTGTAGGAGACAGCTGGGGCTATGAATGCTTTAATGCTGCCAAGACAGCAAGATTGCTTAGTGCCAGAACCAAAGCCCAAAGCCAAAGCCTGTAAGGTGCCCATGGTGTAGAAAGCCCAAAGGAAAAAACTGCAATGCTTGTAGAAAAGTGAAGACACCAAATTAAAACTACCAAATTGATTTGCTAGGATTTTGAGGCTTCCTCCTCCGAGAAAAAAACTATTCAGTCAAGTGCTTTATCCAAAACTTTCCTGTCACATTTTTTTAAATGGTCTGGATGATGGGGCAGGGTTACCCTCAGCAAGTTTGATAACAGAAAACAGGGAGGAGCAGCTGATGCAGCAGAGAGCCACGCTGCCATCCAGAGGGAGCTCAGCCTCCTGGAGAAATAGGCTGACAGGAACTTCATCAGCTTCCACAAGGGAATGTGCAAAATCCTGCACTTGTGGAAGAATAAAAAAGCCTCCATGCAGCAGGACATGCTGGAGACCAACTAGCCAGAAAGCAGCTTTCCAGAAAAGGATCTGGACACCAGGCTGGACATGAGGCAACACACAGTCTCCTATGAAGGAAAGCTGAGAGAGTTGGGACACTTTAACCTGGAGAAGATCCCCATCCCTAAAGATATCCAAAAGCCATGTGGACACAGTCCTGGGAAATCTGCTCTAGATGATCCAACTTGAGCAGGAGGGGTTGGACAAAAAAACCTCCTGAGGTGCCTTCAAACCTCAACCATTCTTTGTCTCTGTATCTCCTTCAAAGTGCTGGAAATAACGTGTGTTATGAATAAGCCCACTTTGAATACATGTGTAACCTCCTTTCTATTACCTGGAAAAGGCATCACAGAAAAAGGAAACCACCAGAGCAAGTGTGTGTGAGTGTGTGTAGATACACATATAGATACATACATAGATATAAATATAAAACCTTATGTGAGATAAAATAATGGAGGAGCATGTAACACAGTAAATACAAATGAGGAACATTTAAAACTTGACTTGCTTGTGACTATTTCACTTCACACAGCATGTAAATTTACACATTTCCTACTTCCTAACATTATCCAGAGCTGTGGTTTTCATTTTCCTCAGATATGGACAGATTTTGATAATTTATAAAATCTGCCAGCAAGCCAATGCCAATTTTAGTATATACATGATTTAGACCTGCTTTTAGTTTAATTGACATTTTGCTTATTTAAAACACAAAAATCTGGCCACTGAGGAAAAAGCATTCACTTTTAACAGGATCATGGAAATATTAGCAACAGCAGTCCATAAATCACTAAACATGATTTTTAGATTCTCAGAGAATGAACAGCTAGTGTGTCAAATAGAATGGAGATTTGATGGAGAAGGAATGTGTTTTTCTGGGAACAATTATTTTGCTTCTCAAAAACGAGTCCTCTTATAAAGGTCATTCCTATTCCAACATAAGCATGGGTTTTGGTGTTCCAGTTAGTAATACAGTAAGCCAAATATAAGAAAATTCATTCTCAGGCATATAAGTGAGTAACAGCACTTTTACCAAATTAAAAAAAAACAACAAAGACTGACCCCACAAAACTTCATCTTAGTGCTGCTAAAGGTACTGATAACTTCATGCTACAAATCTCAAGGAGAAATAAGGGGGACATGCAGTTCCAATGTCACACTCCCAGACCATGTCCTTCTCCTCCACTCAAAGACTGAGAAAAGAAAGAGGGAAAAGAGTCATGACAGGGCTGAGTGGGGACTGAAACTGCCTACTCTAGCAACACCAAGAGTGATTTAACGCAGCAGAACTACTCTGTATAAAGGAAAACTAATGTAGCACTACATAGGTCAGTACTTTGTTTCTGACAAGCTTTTATCCAAATCAGGCCACAGTAACTTGCAGTCACTATTACTTAAGAGTGACTAGTGACTGAAAAATGGTTCAGGAGCCCTCTGCAAATTAGAACTAAGTCAAGTTTTCCAAAACTCTTCTGAAGCCACCACGTCAAGAATTGGATTGTGAAAATGAAAGGTGAGCACACAAACACAAGTTACTGCCTTGTCACAACAGCTCAGATACCAACTGCTCTGTATCTAGCAAAGGAGGTACAGCTGGTTTATTTGAGCCTTTAACATATTAAAAGTTAGCTAAATCATCCTTATTCACAATTCATCATCTTAAGAGATGGGGCCTTTTTTCAGGTAACTCAATTCTTTGCCAAAATCTTCTGAGGGCATCAAAATGCCACACAGCCAGTAGCTTCCCATTTGTGATTTCTCCATGTTACTCTCAAGTCACTAATTCTCCTGTTCTAGTTGTGCTCAGCAGCTGTAAAATTCAGTTTATACTGACCACACATCCCTGAATAATTCTCTTAGGCAGGGGTGGCTGATGAATATTGCCCAAACACTACAGTCTTATACACACCTATGTCATTTCTGGTACCATGACTACTGCAACCCCACCTTGAAGTACATGAAACTGAAGAATTGAATTTTTTACTGCATGTTTTGATGTCTTATACAAAACTTTTGTTTACAACACTTACTCAACTTTGGCTTTACAGCATCCTGTTTAATGTTGGAGTAACATGTCCGCTACTGCTCCTTTGCTACAGGTTTTTGTTTCAGTCTAGGTTCAGTTTTGCTACTATCAGCATTTTTAAAAATATTTTTTCATATTTTTTATGAAGCTGCAGCTGAAACAGGAGATGGGAATGATCATGTGCATGTCCTCTGCCATCTGCAGGGAATTTAGTTGGATTCTTTTTCCCTCTTTATGAATAACAGTGCAATTTGTTTGGTAAATATAATGCAAAAATGCCAAGGGTAATGTGTAAAAACCTGCAGGTCAGCACAGATTTTTACAGCTTCTAAATTTGTGTGCAGCCTGGTTGGCCAAAACGTGCCCAAGGACAGAGCAAGGTTAAGGCTGCCATGGAGAGGGAATCTTAACCAGCATCAGAGTAATGCAAACCTCGTGTGTGGCAGTAACTGGAGATGGAGCTTTTGGCAGGGAGAGCTCAGCAGTGGGGAGGGCATTCTACCCAACAAACCAGCACAGGCAACAAGCACACAGGGTATGTCATCCTACAGCATTTTAGGAGATTATTGAGGTAATAATAACAGGAGACAAATACCCCTCATTTCTTATAACCATCCAGGGCAACATATCTTTGTTACCATTTCCCACTAATACTGTTTTGTGGGTTTTTAACATAGTTTACAATGAAAATGTTATAGAAAGAATTGTGACTATCAAAAAA
>NW_005054435.1:368979-375024 GCF_000277835.1 Geospiza fortis | reverse complement strand
TACTGAAAATCTCATACAAAGTAAAAATATATGGAAAATAAAGTAAAAGAAACACAAAGTAATTTGACAGCTGGACTGTGGTTCTGTGCTCCCTTTGCCAGGTTTGACCATTAAAGCTCAATGTCTTCCTCTTCCCTGCTGTCTCCAAATGGATTTTCAACTCCCTTCTGTTCTGTGGCACAGTTTCAACACAGGGGATAAGGAATGCTGCCCAACCAAACCAGCTTAAAGCCTGGTGATGACAACACTTCCCTGGGCATGGGAGATGAGGCTTTGGATTTCCTCAGGTTGTAAATGTTACTGAACCTCAATTTTCTCAGTGTTAGATGACTATTCTCATATCATAGTGTTAAATGAGTGTGGGCTCTGTCATCACTGTCAAACCTCAACAAAAAAACCCAAAACCAGTAGAGACTCTGTTAGTGAAAATAAAAGGATGTCAGTGCACATCTCCACTGCAGAAGCTGCAGAAACTCAATGTACATGAGCTTGGCAGGACCATTAAATCCATTTGTGGAAATTTGAAATCTACATCCAACTGATTAGGCCAAGTTCATACAAAGTTCCAGGTAAGCAAGGATGGAAAAGGAGAGTGCTGACTCCCACCTACCACAAGGGAATTTCCTCAGTAGCCAGAGTGACCTGACCCTTCAGGTAAGAATCTACCCATGGTCTACCTTCCACTGACTGCCAGATTACAACCAAGGAGTAGCTTACCTTGAGCAATAATGCCATCTTTTCACTCAAATCAGATTTCAAGGAAAGAAGACTGTAAGGAACAATTAACATCAAAGTGCTACTCACATTACCAAGCCATCTGCTATCCACTTTTACACTCCTAGCAACATCACATCATGAGGTTTGGATGAGACCATCCACTGTGCACGAGGCACACGTAACTGCTTTGAATTTGAATTTTGAAATTGGACTTTCAAATGTTGTTATACCCTTCTCTACTTTTTCTCCTAAAAAATCTGTTGGTATTGACTAACAGCAAGCAGTGAATTAGATGTCCTTCTGGGCTCATGACTTAGAAAACCAAGTGCATTTGTTCAAATTGTACCAGCAAATCCTTTCTTCACATGTGATACGGAATTGTACAAGCTTTGGTTTGTACCTGATACTTCCCACACTTACCTCAATGCTGTTCTTGTGCAAAGACAGCTTCTTTAGTGGGTGTTAAGCCATCAGTGCTAGCAATCAGATATTGCTCCGATTTCCAGATAAAGAAATTTCTAACAGTTCATGTTACTTCTGGACTGTTCATGTTTGTTTGTGAACCAGCAGAGCAGATGAGCTCTGATTAAGGCACATGCAAAGTTTAGGAGTCAGGCATTTGTCTCCATCTTATGGGATGAGCCTTCCCAAGGAAGCAGCGTGCACTGAGAGGGGCAGGTATGGGGTGGAGAGGAACTGCTCAGGGTACAGTCCCAGCCCATGTGGCCTGTGTGCTTCATAAAAAGTTTTACATCATTTCATTATTATGACTCATTGGTGACAATTTGTTCTTTCTTTTTTTTTAATGGTATATGTAAATTTCTCAAAACATATGGAAAAGGATGATTTTCTTGAAATAAATTAACTTCATTGAAGAATACCTCCTATCACATAGGAATAAATATCCTTAGAAAGTCATTCTTTGCCATTTTCTGTCCAATACTTTGGAGAAGATTTTGAGTATTTTTATGCCTGTTCTCAGTACTGATCATCATTCTGCCAACAGGACTCCTAACCTGCCTGGAGATCTAACTGTAGAAAAAATGCATAAAGACTCCTAATTTTCAAGTGGAAATAAAGGAAATATTCCTATTTTTGCCTCAAATATTTCTAATGCCAATGACATGCTTTTCACAATGTATTTCCTTCTTCAGTCATCAAAAGTCTCAGGCATTATGTAAGCTGCACTGTATTCCTTGCTGCACAATCAACTGAACAAGCCCATCAAGGTTATACATCAGGACTGACACGATTAGAAAGCAATCACAAAGCAACAATTCCCATCTAACATGTTGCAACCACACAACAGAATCCTACCAAAATTCCCTATGGTACTACCAAGGCATATTTATTTACTATGCTACCAATCTTTGGATCCTTTCCTCCTCAGTTTCTGATGACCCACCAAAAGTCTCTGTTGATAAACCTATGAATGATAAATCAATGTTCCAAGGTACTTAAGAAGGCTCATTTTGAATTTAAAGCTAAATTTCCAGTAATAGTGGCTTAGTAAATCTAAGCTACCTGAGAACTCCCTAGTTTTTCACTGATTTATTAATATGAAAACTTTAGATGTGACAGGAGCTAAACTGAACTGGATTAACATTCACCTTTCAAACTATCAGCCTTCATTACTTGGGATTAAGTAATGAAGAGGATAAAGTTGTAAAGAGCAGGATTCAGTGGATTTCACATACCTGTTACCATTGTAACAGGACATCATCCAGCACTAAGAAGTTCTCAAGGCACAAAAAAGTTGAATAAAGTCCTGTTCTTCCCAATTCTGAAACAGGATTCCTATCCTCACATGAAATGTTTAAAGATAATAATTTCACTGTTAAATTGTCTTTAATGCAACAGCAACCAAAGATAAACACGAAAACTGGGCGTTAAGTATCCCCCTGATTCTGGAATAATGATGTTAAAGCTAGAAAAAGGTGTAAAAGTAGTGAAGCACCTAACAGTGAAACCAACTCATTGTACTTCCAGCCAAAACTGCAGGGGTGCAGATAACGCGTGTGCCTGCTGCCATCTCCTGGTCGTTTAGAGGTAAAACCGTCACAAAAATTAACTCTTTTTCCTTTAGAAAAATGTCAGGTCTTCGAAGGAAGACCTTCCCCAAAACTGGAAAAAGATATCACTTTATGTTCTACAAAAGGAGATTTCCAAAGTCTCAAAATCAGCAAGAACTGATTTCACTGTACAAGGCAGCCACAATCTGGACACAGCTACTTTCAAGCTAAATGGAGTTCTAACACTGGCTTAAGTAAAGAAACATCAAAGCTCTCTCATTTTATAAAAGAAATAAGTGCTTACCTGACCTATTCTAATTTCAAAATACAATCATAAAATTTACTGTAAAAATTGCCACATGGCATTCAAAACCAAAGGAAGTCCCTTTGGAAAGTCTACTCATCACATTAAAAGTTACAGTGCAGATTATTGGCTCATACTGACTCATTTTAATATCCATTTCTTTTCATGAATACTTAAAGTTCAAGACAATCTTTCACTGTTGCACTATTCTCATTACCTTTTGTGAAGGGCACAGCATTGATATTTGTAATAATATTCCATGTTTTATGTTGTAAAAATAGATCAGCCAACTTGAAAAGAGATTTTATTTTCACAGCTGATAGGAGGCACCTGTACTTACCCTGCAAACTTTAGTGCTACAAAGACTGTTGACACTTTCATTTCATAAGCTGTTTTGCTATTCTGGAGAGAAGAGACCTGTACACATCCTCCTGAAGGTTACAAGATAAATAAGTAATGGGAATGAACTCCACAATGGATTATGTCTCCTAGTGAGCTGGATAACTATGGGAATGTGACCTGGCTTGCCTTAAAAAAAAAAAAAAGAAGGCCTACCAATGATTTGGATTCCCCATGGTTCAGTGACAATTGCCATGGGGAAACAATCACTGAATGTTGCAGAAAAGCCAAGCTAAACACAGAACATTTCCTTTCACAGAACGAGAATCAAAAAAAACGTGTTGCAACATCAAGCTGTAATTGAGAAACTGAACAGCAACTGAGGAGTTATAAGAGACCTAAATTAAATCCAACTGGGATTTCACATTCCTTATGAAAATGAAGGTTTCATCATGAGATAATTAAAGCAAGGATAGCCAATTCCTGGTGTGCCAGGAGTACAACTTAGCCTGTCCTCCTGGTTTGTGAGAGTCCCTTGGAGCAGGTCAGGAAGCAGCCTGGCCCAAATGAGCCCCTCACCCTCAGCAGCATCTCTGGCAGGGCTGCAGATCCCTCCTCCTGCTGGACATTCCCTAAGCACAAACTGCAGGCACTGTCTATGGAGCACGGTCAGGAGCACAAAGAAGGACTCGTGTGCACGTCCCCAACACACCTGGCTGGGCCAGGTCACATGGCAGCTGCAGCTTACTTACACCACAGAAGAAACAACAAATTTCCAAAGGTTGTGCAAATTGCACAAAACACAAAGGTGTTGGAGAAGGGAGCACACCAGGGCAGAACCTGGTGCTAATCATGGCACAGCACCAGAGAGAGAAAAGTGACCCAAAACTCAAATGCCAGCAGTAATGAAGAAGCAATTAAGTCTGTTGCTGATAAGCATATGCACCTGTGTGTGTGCCAACCATCCAAACTGAAACACAGGGACATCAACTTGCTAAACAAGAAACACCTGGATTCCTTTCTTCTGTCTGATTTCAACAGTAAAACAGATAGAGCAGAAATATCTTAAATATTAACCAAAAGCTCTACTATTCTTGCCTGGTCTCATGCTTTCAAGTTATTCTATTTATCACAAAAATGAGCAGCTCTCCAAAAGCAAAATGGACAAGAAGCCAAGTGTAGAAAAAAAAACCAGAGGGCTGTAACCATTTTGGGATAGATAAATAAAAGCACTGTAGTACATAAGATTTTAACCAAAACAGCTGATATTCACAGCAATCCAAGTTCTAAAAGTCAGGCTTTTAGTATATTTCCAAGGTTGAAAAAATGCTTCCATTATTACAACCTTGGAAATATACCACTTTTACTCAGAAAATATTTTATTCAGAAGACTTATGTATAACACAATCACTAGTGAACAAGATCCAGAATAAGTTTCCCGTGGTTAAATTAAATGATATATTATATATTATATATTATAATATATATTATATATATATTATATATTCACTGGAGCCAAGAGAAAGCCTAAGCTTTTGTGAAAACGTGTTTTATTACAATAAAACAAGCAATCACACCATCAATTTACTCTCTTAGCATTTGGCCCACTGTGCTGTGCAATGACCACATGGTTTTTATCCTCAGTATGACTATTTCTGTTTTGAATGCAACTTCATTTTAAGACTGTTCATTTTGTTTCTTTCAAGGGCAATATGGGTATCTAACACAAGTATGCCTCAGATGATGCTTTGGAAAAATCACATTTAGGGAATAATTTCATTTGCAGCTATGCTGTGCCCAGCAAACCCATTAGTTTTCATTTTTGCCTATAATTGATTTTATAGTCTAATTAGCTGGCCACCTTGTTACTATCCCAGCAGACCACAACTTACCCTCCTCATATTATTAACATATTTCAACATTTCCCTGTTTTGCTCAGTCTCTCTTACCTGTTAACCTCTGCCACAGCTCCCTCCAGGTGATGGCCACTGCTGGCTGCAACATCTTCCTTGGTCTCCCTGTAGTAACAGGACTGAAGTTGTTCGACCAAGCAGCAAATTCCCTTCACCAAGGCAGCCCAACAACCCAAATGCTTCTTAACCCTTTTTAAAAATTATTTCTGGAATTATTATGGATTGAAAGAAAAATTGTTTGTCCTGCTTTCCCACGTTCACCCCACCTGCTTCTTCAGAGTGCTTGCAGAAGAGTATTTTTTATTTGAAACAGCTATTGCATGACTTACACCATGAAAGCCATCAATAAATAATAAATTAAGGATTTGTTCAATTCATAACTGGAAAGTACCATTTTTAGGCTCGTAAGGTCGAATACACCTTGGCAAACGCCGAAACGCAACTTCGCGCAGCATTCCCGCGGCAGAGCTCCTTACTCGCTCCGCCCCCGCTCCGCGCTCCCCTCAGCACCGCCCACAGACGCAACGGCACCGGGAGGGGCCGGCCCGTTTAACATGGAGGAAAAAAACCCTTCTTTGCCGCCAGGCAGCCATGGAGCCCCGCAGGCTGCCGCCCGATTTTCACGGGCAAGGGGCCCAGGGAATGGCGATTGCCGGAGGGAAGGCCGCTGGTGTCGCCTGAGGCGGCGCGCGCCCCCCTCAGCGGGGCCGCACGCGCGGGAAGGGGCGGGGCCGGGTGGGGGCGGGGCCGGATTCGAACC
>NW_005054435.1:362443-368847 GCF_000277835.1 Geospiza fortis | reverse complement strand
CTTATGGAGAGACATGGCCGCCGGCTGGGGCCTGGGGGGGGGGTGCGGTACACATTCCCTTTCCCTCTCCGTCTAAATCGTGCAGCCTATGGAATCAACAGCATCCTGTACCAGCGGGGCATCTACCCCCCCGAGACCTTCACCCGCGTGCAGAAGTACGGGCTCACCCTGCTGGTCACCACGGACCCCGAGCTGGCCAACTACCTCAACAACGTGACCGAGCAGATGAAAGGTGCGGGCCGGCGGCCGGGCCCTCCCTGCGGTGTCCCTGCCGCCGCTTCTCGCCCTCTAAGCGCTGCCCTGGCTTCTTGCAGAGGGGCTGTACAAGTGCATCGTGCAGGGCCTGGTGGTGGTGATCTCCAGCATCGAGAGCAGCGAGGTCTTGGAGCGGTGGCAGTTTGACATCGAGTGTGACAAAACTGCAAAGGATGACAAGTGAGTACCGCGGTCCCTCCGCTCCCGAGTACCGGGGCAGGCACAGGATCAATGCCATGGGCTTGTGCCTTCAAACCTTTCTCAGTGCCCTACCCTCTGTCTGCAAACCAGTCATTATATAATTGAACACACAAACAATAAAGGCAGAGCAACTATCACTTAATTTTTTCTAAAGACTTAAGTGTCACTACTACCCTAAAAATACCGTAGCAAACTACCAGAGCTTACCAAAGAGAACTGTATTTAGAGGAAACTGTCAGCGCAGTAGAAGTTTCAAACTTCTCTTAGCAGAATTTTCTTATTATTCCAGTGGACCACGGGAGAAATCTCAGAAGGCAATTCAGGATGAAATTCGCTCTGTCATCAGACAAATAACTGCCACAGTAACCTTCCTGCCACTCTTGGAATCTGCCTGTGAGTATCCCAAACTGCACTAAAGAAATAAAACACTTTTGAAAAACCTCAGTAACTTTCCAACTTTAGAAAATATTTTCTGGTTTTATGAGGCTTTTTGACTATTACACATCATGTACCATCAGATTTGTGAGACAGCACGTTGTTAGACTGAGATCAGGACAGAGCTTCGGGTGGCTTAATGAACTTGAGGAAATTAAATATGTATGCCCTGAGAAATACAAGTTTTCATGAATAATTTGGTCCTATGAAGTGTTATACAGAGCTCATCTCCACAGCATTTTAACACACTTGAAAAAAATTTACAACACAATTTAGTTTTTGAGAAAACTAAAATGGCCTCATATGAATATCTTAACTATTTTTTTTCACATAACTAGTATCAGTGTAACTTCTGAAAAGCTTGGTCCTTGTCTCAAATTCTAGATGATGTACTTCAAACCTGCCATCTCCTTATTGGTGAATTTGTTCTCCCTTGCTCCCAGGTGCCTTTGACTTGCTGATCTACACTGATAAAGATTTGGCAGTGCCAGCAAAGTGGGAAGAGTCAGGCCCACAGTTCATAGCCAATTCAGAGGAGGTTCGGCTGCGTTCCTTCACCACTACAATCCACAAAGTCAACACCACAGTGGCTTACAAGAAGGATTCTGTTCCCTAAGATGCAGGGGCAAGTTTTGTCCTGTCACCTTGTATAGTTTCTGTTCATCATGCAGCTAAGCTATGAGCACATCATTACTGTCCTCTTGATGAAGCATGACACAAAGACAACATGCCTGTCTGTGAAAATGTGACACTAGACTAAGCTGGCATCATTGCCAAAGAAATTTTAAAAAGGTCATAGTTCAATTCTTACTTTACTGTATGAGCTAATGGTGTTAAACCACTGCCTCTGCTAGAAAAACTGCCTAAATCTGGGATTAGCTGCTAGAATTGTGTTCAGATCCTGCAACTTTATATTTTAAAATTATTTTTAAACTACAGTCTGTTAGCAGTTTTAAATTCTCTGTAGCAACTAAAATAATCTCACTCCTAGAGTGCCAGTTTTCATGTTAGAAGCCTGGGCTGTTTTATTACCAGGAATAACCTAAGAACAAATCATCCAAACAATTCTTGTACTGCTCTACAAAGGAAGCAGCTGTTTATCAGGAAAACTTTAAATACATGAAACTTTGTATTTTAATGACCACTGGGCTCTAGTTCTGGGGACAAAGTTGTTCTGTGTACGTCTGTTGTGTCTGTCCAGCATTTTCTATGTTTCTATTCTTGTTTTACAGAATAAAGCTTTAGTTTTATAGTGTTCTCTAATTCAGAATCTGCAGTCCTTTGTATTTCAGATGGTTTTATGAATGCTACATCCTAGCACAGTTTATAACTGTCACACAAGTAACATCCAAAAGGCATCCTTTCTTGTTACTTAACTGTTTCCTTCCTGAGTCTCCAACTGGTGTGGAGTCTGCAGGAAATCCATTCATGGATTAACATTTTGCCCCCACCTAAGTCTTCAAATAACAGTTTAAACTGTCACAGTGAACTCATGACAGTGCCTTCCATATTTGTTGAACAGCACTGAGCACTGGACTCTTCACGTGTCCTTACCCATTTCTGTAGTGAAAGAAATTAGGGATTTAAATCTCTGGAACTTTCAGACTCTTCCATGGTTTTCTTTGCTTCCTTCACTAAATTCATTCCAGCCAGAGTGTTTAACTGGCTTTTCCACTCTTTTACAGTGATGTAGGACCTTCTGTTACAATAATATAATTTCAGAAGTTTATTTTAAAAACATCGATTACATACACCCCACCCCATGACTATTACAAGCTTTTTGGGCTTTCCTATTTCCAGGAAATAATCCTCCCCAATAGTCCCAATCCAGCAGACGTTTAAAAAAGAAGAAAAAAAAAAGTCTTGCCAAAAAAAGGGCTCTTATAATTAGGAACACAAAACCCTTAATTTTTTTAAAATAAATACAATCTGGATACTTAAAAAGTGACATTATTCACTGCTAGGGCTTGTGCTGCAGTAACAGAAGAACACCTTGGTGTTTTTCTTTTGCCTGTCAGCACAATTGTGACTCTACTACCCCTTCACCCCCAGAAGCAGGTGCACATCAAAGAGTGAAGTCTGCAGTAGGGAGCATAAAAACCACTTATTTTACAGAGATGCAAAAGTGAAATTGCTCCAAGAAGCTCATTCTTGTACCAAACAGAATTTATCTTCTTTAAGAAGGGCCAGCACAAAGTCCATCTCCATCATCATCATCTCTGTATTTCTTCTTTTGTAGAGGCACCAGCAGTCAAGAGAAGTTGCATACAGATCACTGCATGTACATAATGTCCATGAAAGGTTCATGTGAAAAGGACCAGGTCATAGATCCTGAAGTTTTCACAAAAACCCTGCAGAATAGGGAAGAAAATAAACAAGAAAGTAATATTATCTCCCAGGAACCAAGCCTTCATGGAGGTGTCCAACAGCATATGCTGATTCCTAATGGGACCCACACTCTTGATTAGTTTCCCCTACCCTGAGGTCACTTTTGCAAAGTGACCATCAAAACCAAGGGAGCACCCCCTTCACCTTCAATGGCAGCTGGTTGTCCTTAGGACAGGGAATGAAGGGTGAGCCTCAGAAGCAGCCCAGCAGGCACTGCTCACCTGACTAGTTGAGCTGACGGATGAGCTGGTTGATGGCATCCCCTCTGAAGCCAGGCTTGCCCATCTCCTTGAGGAAACCCACTCTGTTCCGCGATGCGTGCCGAGCCACCGACAGATGGAATGGCCACAGAAAGCTGGTTACTCTCTTGAAATACTTCCCAGTTGAGTAGATTTCATGAATAAGGTCTTCCAGGCAAATGATACCACAGCCCCCTGCATGAGGAGAAGAAAAAAAAAAAAAAAAAAAAAAAGAGATGTCCAACTGTATCATCTTTCCCCACACTGCTCCAGAATTACCAGTCCTCTAGTTTGACAAGATGTTTCTGACCCTTTCAGAGACGCCTAACTCTTTCCTCAATTTTCTCACCCTCTTCCTCACCTAAATGTTCCTCTATCAGCACGTTGTCTGTCAGAGGTACCCTCTTTTTCTTGATCTTGGCTTGGCCCCGTTTCAGGATGAGCTCTCGTACAGACTTCAGGTTAGGCTGTCTGCAGAAACAAAAATCAGATGCTGTAACAGAGAGACACTATGCAGAGGGAAACCCATCCCACTTCTTTGTGCAGAGGTGGTAAAGTAGCAAAGTCATGTCAAGAACAATGAGAACAGAGACAATAACAAGTTTTAGACAAAGCTGATTAAGTTTTGACCATTACTGGAGAGGTAAAGGATCTGTGATAGCAGCTGGAGAACCCAATGACCCCCAGGTCAGGGGAGGGGTACGTACCCCCATGCCACATAAGGCTCCACGATCCGCAGCATCTTCAGCGACAGCGGGCTCAGCTTCACAAACACCCCAGTGTAATTCTTCTTCAGCCGCAGCAACTCAATCACTCTCCTCACCCTCTTGGTCACTCCCTTAATACTGAGGAAAACAACTTATCAGTAACCACATTTCCCTAAAGGCCTCAGATCACCTGCAAGGTGATGTCTGGGTTGATCCCACTGCCGTGGCGTGGAAATGACACAACAAAGGGCAGCAACAAGGGAAGGAGCAGGGGAAGGCTCTCACTCCACAATCCTCACGACAAAGGCCAGTTTGCTCTCCTGTGGTGCTGCTGCCTGCCCAGGCCTCTGCTCCATGCGCCTCAGGCGGGTGTCATCCCGGCGTTTGCGCCATGAATCCCGAACAAACGTCTCCAGGCGCCTGAACTGGATCTGCTTCCCCTTCTGCTGCTGCAGACAAAAGGAAAACAAAGTGAGGTTTACATCTCAAAGGCCAAATGAAATGCAGAAGTAGTGAACAATGTCCTTACAGCTTTGGAAGCAATAAGAAAATAAATTTGATTATCTAAGCCCAAGGGAGGCAGAACTGAGGGACAACACATGAATTTACACACAACTGTTATTTAGGAACAGTGAACAAAGAGTTTTTCCCCAGGAAAAATATAAATTAGGGAAAAGACCTGGGAGACTTCTAGGCATAGCTACACACACAGCTCAGCAATGACTGGAAAAGCCAGAAACAACATGTGGGCAAAACAGATGCTACAGCAATACCCCAGTGTGACTCAAAATTACCCTCCAAGAGAATGTAACTGCATTTAAAGTCAGTTTCTATACTGGCACACATGCAAGAAAAATTTCAACCATTCAAGTAACTATTAAATATTGCTGATATTTATCAGGCGAGCCAGAACATTTGATAAAAGTCTTTTATCAGATGTTAAAAAGTCTTTTCATTATTACTAGAAAATGTAAAGCTCCTTTTTAGAATTTAACAGATGTTTAAATGTCTCTCTTTAGCTTAGGAATGAGTACATCCACCAACACTCATAGTGTTTTCTCATACAAATAGGACTTGAAAATGCACAGCATTACAGATTTATATTTAGGATACTGCACTGGTTAAACAAGCAGGCCACTTTAAATAATCTAACGTTGTGTGTCTTCTGTTCTATTTCATCTTACAAATCACCCATGAAACTCATTTGAATTTTCAAAACAGGCAGACCTAATAAAAGTCTCATCACTAAGATTCTTTTTGCAATGACAATCTTAAGGAGTGGCTATTTAATATTATTGCTTATGCTCCCACCTTGAAAATATAGCAAGCCACTGATGCTTTTAAAATGTAAACATGGCATCAAACAAAAATGGCAGGAGTTTTGCACATAATCCCACAAGATTCGCTGGGAAAGCTTTAACACAGACACCTACTGTATTAGCTGGGGTACATCAGAACAGGTCTCAGATTAGGAATTAGAAAGGTTTGCTGTGCTCTGCCAGTCTGGAAATGGCACAGTGTGCACAGGGTGTGTCTGCACTAGGACATGTGCCACCCCACTGGCAGAAAAGGCTTCACCATGACCTGTGCTGCTCTAACAGTGAAATAACTCTAAACGCACCCTCAGAAAAGCACGGCTTCCATGCAGGGTTTCAACACAAAGGTCGTTTCAGACAGTGAAATCCCAGGGCAGCAGAGACAACTCAGCAGCGCTGCAGTTTCCCACATGTGGCTGCAAACACCTGAGCACCACTGATCCAACAGGAACAACTCACAGTCTTCCATTTATTTGTTTCGGTGTAATGACCTGTACAATTCTGTCCTCTTTACAAAGCTCAGAGACTCACGGAGAAGACGTTGAGGGACTCAAGCCCCCCTCGGAACCCCGAAGACGATCCCTGCCCACCCGCGGTGCTCGGGCACCCCCTCTCTGAGGCGCCCGACCACTCGGACCCTTTCCCAGGAATTTCAGGGAACTGTGACTCCCTCCGGAGGACGACGAGCTGGGGCTGCAGGCCCAGGCTCTGCCGGGACCCGCCGTACCTTGCGTTTGTTGAGCAGCGCCTGCTTGGCCTGGGTGGCCTTGATGGCCAGGTACGCCTTCCTCTTCTTCAGCAAGTTCTCCGGCACCAGCGGGATCCGCCGCCTCGGCCTGCGGGCGGGGCAACACGGTCACATC
>NW_005054435.1:350027-362365 GCF_000277835.1 Geospiza fortis | reverse complement strand
GGCGGAGCGCCGGGAAGCGCCGGGCCCGGAGGGGAGGGACCGGACGGGACGGGACGGGACGCGCTGCTGGCCGGCGCTGCACCTGCCCAGGGGCATCCAGAGGCGGCGAGCCCGGGACAGGAGCTGCCGTGGGGACGCGCGGTGTGACAACCGCATCACCCGCAGGGGGTGCCAGAGCCTCATGCTCAGCCGGGTGGTGCTGGGGTTGTGCTCCTGGGGTTTTGTGCTCCTGGGGCGGGATGGAGGAGCGATGTGTGACTTTACACTCTGAAATAATTCTCATGTCCACTGACCGCGGTGTCCTCTCACCGGCGGGGAGCTCCAGCCTTGCCCGGAGGTTCGGCGGTGCTGCAAACCTTTACAACACTCCAGATGAGCCACTTCTAGTTTGACACCTAAAACATGAGAATCTGTATTTAGCAACTCGATCCCAAATGCCTGGAAGAACAAGCCGTCGATGAGCAAACCCAGCTCTCGTATCCATTTTTTGGATATGAGAGTTAAAAGAAACAAGCTTATGAAACAGATAATCTGAAATTTTTCCCATAAGTACACAAATTTCACCTTGACTTATAAAAATAGCTGCAATCCCTGGCAGTTCACAACAGACAAAGTGGCCCATTTAAACGTACGGATGAACGTGCTTTGTTTAACAGGAGGGAAATGCAGACAGGCTCTCGGGTATTCCATCAGTAATGGCCAGGAAACAATAAGTCAGTAAATATTTGAAACGCTGTTCCTGTGAAATATCTCCCAGCACAACAGCATTCCAAGGCTGACTGGCTAAACTTTAACCAGTGGTTATATTGTTTTAATGCATGGATATTCAAATGTCCCTGTTTGCAGGGATACCCAAGACAAGGGTTCCCACTTTCCTAGACAGCAACCTGTTGTACACTGGCCTTCAGCACTCTGAGCTTCTGCACACAAAATTTTAGGGCTCCAATTCCAAAAGACAAGTCAGGAGATGAGGTGGGATGTCAGACATCCATGAAACTTCTTATTTTCTCATTCCATGGGTATAAAATGCCATTAAATTAATTTCAAATCCCACAAAATTTTGATTGATGCTGTGTGCAGTCTCAAAACAGCAAAAGGACTTAAAGTCCATCACTCTCATCACTGAACCATGCCCCACTCTGAAATCTGTCTGTAATAAATTCTTTACAAAAAAAGCCAAAGAAATTATATTTTGTTTATTTCACTGCTAATATAATCTTGGGAATATTTTGATAAGGAAGTACCTTGTGATCTTAAATTATGCCTATTTTCAGATCTTTTAAGAAAAAAAAATTTGAAAGATGCCCAGGAACTACTCCATACACACACTCAAACCAATAATTAATGGAGAGAAAATCTGGGTGATCCAAGACTTTCTTTCATGAAAATAGCAATCATAAGGAGATAGACTAATATTTCATAAAAACATTTTTGAAAATCACTGTGGATAGATGCATGGGCTTATTATTTTCAATATAAGCTTCCTTAAGATGGGCATTTTTATCAGAAATCCTGCAAATTCACTGCAAAAGGAGCAATGCACGTATAATGAAGGATGAGACTAACATAGATGTGTACCTTCAGTTTGTGGCACCTAATATGTCAAATTGAAAAGGCTAAAATACAAAATTTGTCTTTGTGTCTCCCTAGAAAAAAATTAAGTGGAACAAACCAATTCATTCTTTAGTGCCACTAATTTATCAGCATTAATGGAAAATATTCCAGTTTCAAAAGCTCAATTTTACAATAACTGTTGTAAATAAGTCCCTGGAAGAAAGGCAGACTACTAATAAAGCCCTGGCACTATCCACAATTATTGTCTCTGGAAATTAGATCTAGAGTTTGAAGTTACAAATATTAAATTACAGAATATCTGTAATTTTTATCTGTCAGAATGTTCTGACATATTCTAAAAGAGTGGCGGTACCTATTTATAAATTTCCAAAGTGAAACATTTGTAAGAATTAAAATGTAAATTGATTTTCTTTTACTTCTAATGCACTTGTAAAGGCCTGGCTAATGAACCTGAAATAGAAAAACTGTTTTTCAATTACAATAAACAGCAATGGAAATAATTTATTTTTCTGTGTTGTCTATGAAAGAGTGCACATAGTGGCTGCAATTTGAGTGTACAACAAATTTAATTGTATCTTTAAAGAAAAGTCGAGGTAAAAATAGCCATCATTATATGTGGTCTCCACAGGTCTCCATGACCTCTCTCCTTCTTCCACAGGGATGAAAAGCTGCATTTTATTTGGGAGAAAGACCAAATCAATTATGTCTGAGATGAAAGACAGTGAGAACAGAATAGGAGTCTTTCCCACACTCAGTAATTGGGAATCCTACCTCCTACTAGATTACTTTTTAATTGAACTTTTGAGATAATTATGCCATTTAGGTTGTGGAAGCATATTAATAAGTACACCACAGCATAAACTATTCATAAAAATACTCCAGACTGGGGAGCCATAAAAAGAGATAGAATGGAATAACCTAATTAGGGAGTTTATCATGTCAGTGTAGACAACTCAATAGGAGATGCTGTGTATAGACAGATAATGTTCTCTGTCCTAAACCTCAATGATTCTGATACAATGGTGGTGGGTGGTGGATGATAACTTTTACTCTTTTTTTGAAAAAACTAAAGCGTTTGATTATTTTTATTTTACAGCTCCACTTACTGAAACAACTACATAATATCCTTTTGCAAGTTCAGTCTTAGAGACTAGGGAAACAACAGGCAGCAGTTGTTTCAGCAGAAACTGAAATCAGAAAAGGATTAAAACATCATAAGTGAGAAGTGACCTGCAGTAATTAATATGAAATCACAGCAGAGTAGTTTCATTGGTTTGTAGCAAGGCTGAGCCCTGAAGGAAGGTGTGGCCCTGAGTGCTGACAGTGCAATAGGGCTATAAAGGTCATTTCACTTTTTTCCCCTGTTAATTTATTAGGGAAAGTTCTGATTGGAATATTTGATTTTGTCTGCAATTATTAGTGACAACTTCCCAGTCAAGATAAAGCTACAGAATGTTGGTATTTGGCCAGGAAATACCAGGCAGGAAAACCCAGAGAGATGGAGAAGGAGAGATGTCAGTGGTCACCTGTAGCTTTATCCCAAGAAAGGGGCTGTGTCCCTACACACAGCAGAAACAAAGGAAGGGAGGAGGTACTTACAGGATTCTTCTCATGGCACAGCAGGTGTTTTAAGGCTGAGTGCTAAGGCAGTGAGACAGCAGATAAAAATCAGTAAATAAAAGTGCAGCAATGTTTCACAAATTTTTCTATTAAATTTTGGGCTCAAAGTGAAGTAATAAGCTTGGGAGTAGGATTTTGGAATTATTAGAGATAGACAAAATCATCAGCTTAATGCTTAGGACAACAGAACAGTAATTGAAAATTATTAGAGAAGGGGTAAAGAACAAAGCAGAAACTGATTCCACAGTGTAGCTTCTCATACTCACCCACATTTTTGATGCTCCAGCTTTGCTCAGTCATCTTTCTCCCATCTGTCCATCCCATACCTCCACCCTGTCGCAGACATCTTTTCATTAAAATCCTTTCATTGGGATTTTTCCTGCCGAGAAGCTGAGAAGCTTCAGCAACAAAATGTAAACAACGGTTATCTGCTGCTGCGGAATGCAACAGGTGCATCTGTGATTGGCCCATCTTGGATGTTTACAATTAATGGCCAACCACAGCCCAGTTAGCTTGGACTCTCTGTCTGAGACACAAACCTTTGTTATTCATTCCTTTCTATTCTTAGCTAGCCTTCTGAGATGAAACTTTTCCTTCTATTCCTTTTAATATAGTTTTAATGTAATACATATAATAAAATAATAAATCAAGCCTTCTGAAC
Organism: Geospiza fortis; assembly: GCF_000277835.1. Classification (NCBI taxonomy): domain Eukaryota; kingdom Metazoa; phylum Chordata; class Aves; order Passeriformes; family Thraupidae; genus Geospiza; species Geospiza fortis. The sequence goes on along the minus strand of NW_005054435.1, from coordinate 358,509 downwards.
ATGGAGTCAACATTTTTGTCTCTTCCCTCATCCTTCAAACCCCTGTGACCACCGTCACACCACCCACCTTCCCCCAAGACAGACCTGGAAAAGATTCAGAGAAAGAAGATCAAACAGGGACTAGTTTCCATCTGTGGAGCAGTTACACAGACTGGACCTGCCAGCTGGGAGAAAGGTGCCGGAGGGAAGATAAAATAGTCAGTAAAATGATAAATGCTGGGATCATTGCTCCCTCTTTCTTTCAGCACAAGAGGAAGGGAACCTCAGATGAAGGTAGCAGGAGGCAGGTTCACAGCTAATATTTTGGTTTTTTCAGCACATGAAGTTGTACTGAAGACCCAGACCTCTTAGCCACAGCACAAGTTACATATTCCAGCCATGCATCCCCACCCACCTGCCCCCTTCCCCACTGGATTTGGCCTTTCTGCTAGCTCAGCTCTAAACTTTCCATTCAACTGAAATCTATCCCAATTTATATTTGTCCTTACTATTCTAGCCCAACAGTAGAAAAGGCAGACAGAAATCAGTTTCTTTACCTGCATACAGAAGGGCTCATTTAATCTGAATGCCCTCCCTTCTCCCCTGTTCAGCTGCACTGCGTCCCATTTTCCTGCCTTTGAAGTCCACCCTTTCCAGTCTTTAAAGAGCTTTGGATAAATGAATCCGGTTCCTGCAGTGATCTATTATCAGCACTGTCTAAAAGCTAGAAGAATGAGGCAGATCTGCCAAAAACCTGAGGAGAGGTGGAATAAGTGAGAAGGGCATCAATATCTGTGTAGCTCCAGGCTGCACTGCCCAGACCACAGCTGTGGGGAGCACCTGCAACAAGCAAAGCCCAGTTGCTTGGTTCCAGCAGCTTGGAGCATCACTGTCCAGTTGTAACAGTGATCCATCAGCTGGCAGACTGAGACTGCAGGGGCACTCCATCACCTGGAAAAAAGGGCAATGAGATGAGGGGAATGCCTCAACAATAAACCACAGAAATCCAAAGCAACGGTGCTGCTTCTCTGCGCTGTGTTCAGCAAGACCTGATTCTTCCCCAAGAGTTTTCCATAACCCCTGGGGAGATTAAGACCTTTCTGTATCAGATGCTGTGTTCTCACATCTGAGTTTCTGACCCAAGAGACTTCCTTAGGAAGAGCTCCTGAAGAAAAAACAGGTTCTGTTTCTAAACCAGTCAGCAGAATAACAAGCCTGTCTTGCTAGCTCCAATTTTATATCCACATATTAACTATACTGTAAATTATTTTTTGGTATATTGTATAGATAAAGTAAAAGATCCATCTTTTTTTCCCCCTAATTTTAATAGTAAGAATAGGCTTCTTCCTGTCAGTACACAAACCCAATAGTGAAAGAAAACACCCAGGTGCAGGTGTGCTTCAAACAAAAGTTAATTATCAAAATTATCAAATAATTGACAAAATGTTTGCTGTCATCTTATTGCAGGGGTTCCATACTGTTGTCTCCTTATCACAAAAGTTTCAGACCTTCTCGGTGTTTCTCATGGGCAGTTCCTCAGAGCACTGACTCTTTCTTCTTCACAAAGCAGCCACCTGACTCCAGTTCTCTTCCCAACCAGCCACCCCACTCTTTTGTAGCACTCTTCCTCTCACTGGTTACAGCTGTGGCCTGGTAAAGTCAGGCCTGTTCCTAATCTTGGATAATCGGCCCAGCTGCAACTCCTTAGGGGTAAGGAGTAACTCCTTTCTGCACTATCCTAATTTTTCTTATATTCTATCCCTCTACAAATGTTAATGCTCAAAACAGCATCTCCCACCTTGGCATCTGACACACTGAAGTTGTAGCTGAAAAATGCTGAAAAACACATGCTCTTTTTTTTCTTTAAATCAATTTTTTCAAGGCGCTGCCTTATGTAAGAGTTGGTGCTATGTGACGAGGCAGAGCTAATTAGGCAGGTAGGTTTTATCAAAGAAGAGAAGGTTCTTAAATCTGCAGCAGAGGGAAGAACCTGACCTACTTTGTGTATACCCTGGTGCTTTTATTTCAGGTGTTTTCACAGTCTTCCTAAACTCCCCATATAGCCAATGTAGAAAGGCTTTGTGTATTTTCACAGAGCTTAATTTAATTGCTTTAACTCAGGTTTCAGTATCTCCCTGTCAAAGAAAAATCATTCCTCACAGCCTTTTAGACGGGAGGTGGAAATGAATACCTTCAAACTCACTACATTCCCCAATCTTGAAATCTCTATTCAGAAACACTTTAATATGAAGAAATGGGAAATGATGGCTTCTGCATCTCTCGTTCTCTTCAGCTTCAGACTGGCTCCCTTTCTGGGAGATAAGCTTGAATGAAAATACATTATCTGCAGGATTCAGGGTAGAGATTACAAGGTGCAGGGTAATGGATTGACCAAATGCACTGCTGCAATGTGATTCTGCTTCTGGTGTCAGGAGAAATGTGGGCAGGAAGAGATGCCCATTCCAAGGCTGGGGCTGGAGCTCAGCTCCAGGGATTTACCACAGCTGTTTACAGCTCCTGGCAGGGCAAGCCCTGGCACTACCCTCTCCTTCCCTTTGTACCCTGATTTCTATGTGGAAAAAGTGGATGTGCAGGGCAGGAAAAAGCCAGGAAACATTCCTGCCACATCCTAGTGAGGCCTAAGAACGGCAGACTACATTGCAGCACAGACCTGCATAGACCAGGATGTGCTCTGGCCCCAGTATTGCATTTTGATCCAGATAAGGATTTAATTCAAAGAGGTCACTTCTTCATGGATACTTCAAAACCTGAAAGGCACTGCTGGAATTCAACCCTGTTATCTGTTTGTAATGATCTGAAGACACCTGGATTTAGTGGTGTTTTATTATTGTTATTATTATTATGGATTACCCACCAGATGGTTTCAATAAAAATACTTCAGATGATGAATAGCTCATGAATTCCTAACATCACTTTAAAGGTTTGCTTTTCTGAGTTTGCATTGTGGAAGTGCTCTCTTGGGCATGTGGTTTTTTGTTGCTGATTTTCTTCTCCAGTTTACAAGACACCACATCTACAAGCTGCTTTCTGAATAATCACATCTACCTTTGAGGTGTGGACACTTCTGCCAGCACACATGGGCCACTTCTACTGCTTTCTCTTTGTACAAACAGAAATTCACCAGCAAATTAATGTAAGGTTTCCCATATGGAGCTAAAAGGGAAATTTGGGGGATTTAGTGGAACAAATGGAAATATTTTTTTCTTCATTCACCCTAATTAATATCACTTTGGCTCCAACTAACCCCAGTGACTGTAAGGAAATGAGTAGTTCAAACCAGCAGCTTGCTGAGCTGAGATGCTGCTGCACATATGGCCCGTGTGATCACGGACTGTTCCTGACAAGAGCCCAGATGGGTTACAGCAAGCAGACACAGCCATGCTTTAGCCCCACTTGTTGCTGTTACTAACTTGTTTCTCAGGTTCACTCTACTTCTAACTGTGAGATACTTGTCCATTGTCTATTTTCACCTCAGACAGTCGCTTCAGCTCAGCTAATTCCTCAGTGCTTTCTTGCAGCCCCTCTTTTAATGACACAAGTTTTATTATACAAAGAAGCCTGACCAAGAACTGTGCATCTTTAACAGACTTCTCCAAACATATCACACCCTTACTGCAGCAGTGGCATTAATATTGCCTGTCACACCTCACAGCGCTTTGGGAAACTGCACTATCTGCAAGTAAAACCTTTCTTCATGTTGTTCCCTAAGTGATCACTGAGTGTCTCACATAAATGCATACAACAGGAAACATTCTTCCTGTTCTTTTTTAACTCGAATTTGAATAGAAATATCTATTTTGTTGTTTGTATGCATGATAGGTTCTGTGGCTGCTGCTCATAAAAGTGTGAAATGTTCTCTTTCATCCCTTCCAAATTCTATTAAAATCTAGTGCTTAAGTTACTGTTCCCCTGAGCTTAACCCATTTTAATAAGTTTTAGATGCTTATTTGGTTTCTAAAATTTATCCTTCATCTCCTAAATCTCTTTCCTTGCTTTAGCATACGCTTTGGAAGACACATGCCCAGAACATATTAAGAAAAATAATTACCAGTGGTGCAAATATAACAGTTTTGCTTTGTTAGCAATTCATTTGATGCCTGCAGTTCTAATGCTGGTGTTGAGCAGAAATTAAACATGGCAGAAGGTTTTTTCATGAAACATGAGAATATCAGTCTATTGCAAGCCAGAACACTTTTGTACCTAAAAAATACCAGTAGCTTCTTATAGCTTTGTATTTGTGGTATCAGAGCTCTTCATAGAGATTTCACACTGCATTGACTGGAGAGAGCTCCCTTTCTTTCCAGAAGAGCATTTTAAGCTGAACTAGCAGCTTTGGCCACATGTTCTGACAAGAGTGTGTATTTTGTTACTTTCTGTCGTCAAGTCTTGGATCTTTATTATGCTGACTGTAAAAGGGGATAAAAAATAGAACTATGCTAAATCTTAGTTTATATAACACTAATTTAATAGGGAGCAATTATAGCACAGCTAAAATAGAAATGTGCCCTTTAGCCCAAAACTTAATGTCAGCTGAACCCGTGTTCTTTCCAACATAACAGGAGGCCCATGCTAATTCTGTAGAAATGAACTTTTTAAGTTACACTTACTTAATAGTAGCATTTTCATTAGGACCAACAAAAAAAATTAAAAAGGAAAAAAAGAAAAAAGCTTAAGATTAAATTTTAAGCAAAAATATTCCCACATATATTACTCCCCTAGAAAATTATTCACTCTTAAAAAGCTATTACTTATGGGGATAGTCATAATTCTTTGTGAGCTTTCCTTTTTTTTCATTTCGGTTGTTTTAAACATGTTACTTTTGAGAAACTTGGTCTCTTGATTTCACTGAAATCTGAGTTAAGCAGTTTCTTGGGAGAGAATTTACAAGGCAATTGGGAGAGAATTTACAAGGCTGTGGTTTGTGTTAAATTAGGTGTATGCAACACAAGTGATGCCATCATCAATGTGACAGTTGGACACAAAGATCCCATCTCCACAGGTGGGCAGTGAAATCCCAGCCTGTAATGAACAAATTTATTGCATACAGTAGGTAAATATTTGTTGTACCAAGTCTCATAGTTTCTCCTCTATTATTTTTTCCCCAATCTCATTAAAACTGGATTATGGCTTAATATTGATTTATTGTCTGCACTCTGCCTGCACAGCAGCACAGCAAGACTGTTACTTGAGATTTTGAAACACTTCCACACTGACATAGATGAAAACGACTCAATTCTTGTGGAGGCAGAACAAGAGAAGAAATAGATGACCACAGAAGCCTGGCAAGCATGAAAATGATCCTTGGCTTCACAGTGGGACTGAAAATTCAAAAAGGGACCAAGGAAGCATGGAAGAAATAACCCTAGAAATGCATCTTCACTTACCAAATGTTACTGCACCAACTTAAGAAATCTTTGCAACAAAATAAGCACTGTCAAAAGAGCTCTGTTTCCCCAGAAAAGGTCTCCACTTCTCTGAATGACTCAAGGGTTCACTTGCAACTGAGGGAAAACCTCCTGTGGTGACCAGTTCTGTGCACTTTATCACCAGCTCTAGGAACTTCCCATAATTATGCTCTTCAGGTAAATTACCATCAACATAACAAACACATCCAGACATTAAACATGAACTGAGAAGTATCTGGGATCTTTGAAGAGACAGACAATGTAATGTGATTAGAGTTGCTCTGAAGATAGCTATGAAAGAACTTCCTGTTTGAGAGGATTTTGCCCACATGTCCTCCCAAGAATAACACCAAACAATAACTGACATTTCTGCAGGGTTTTGGACCAAGGAGCTTATGGAACAGAAGTGGAATTGTTTCCAGTTACCCAAGTTTTTTTTTTTATCATTTATGATCAGGGCCTCAAAATCAATGCTCCAGCTTGAAGCTGTGCCTCTTGGTAGGGCAGCATGGTGCTGACATTCATGTCACCCGTGGCAAAAGCTGGGAAGACTGTGCCTGACAGACAAGATGCCCACGATCATTCACCCACTGTGATTTAATCCCTTGGGGCTGGTGCAGGGAGACCTGCTTCACCTCCTGTGCTTTTCACACAGGAGTTAAAGGCCATAAGAGTAAGACCCAGATCCAGCTTCTTCCTCCATCTCTTCCCAGCAACCAAATTTCAAGTCTGAGCACACTCCTGTGGAATGCTGTATCTGTTTGAAAGCAAATTAATTACAGGCACATTAGAAGGGTGAGCAAATTAAAATCCTCTTGCTTTATATCTTTGTGTCCTCTGTTTTGAATTTCCTGAGAGAAAATGGACAATTAAAACTGCACAGAATTCCTTAGGAACTGCCAGTAGCCATGTGAGAGCCAGCACATGGATATGAGGAGGCAGCCAGAAGCTTGTGAAGGAATAACTGAAAGGAGTAACAGGGAGTACCATATTGTCACAATTGAGAGGTGGCCACAGGCAGCATGGAGCATGTAGCCAGGCCAGTAAGGGCCACAGGTGCCAACAGCTCAAGGAACCACAAGAATAAATCTCTAAGGAAAGAGTAGCTATACCTAGGACATGGGCATCACTCAGTGAAGAATCTGGACAGATAAATGCTAGAGGATTTTGCTGCATCTGTGCAAGCTATTTCTGCAAATCCAGCTGTGAGTGGCTGGGGACAAATCAGGGATTGTTCCTCTGCCTCAGCCACCACTGTCTGCAGTGCAGTTTTTAAGCTAGAACACTTCTGTGGGTTTGTGCTAAAGCAAGGACTTCTAACTGGCACATTGACAACGAAGATATGTATCTTGCTCTGATGCTGTGACAGGCAGTAATGGACTATTTATCTGTGGGCAGCACTGCCAGGAGCCCCTGCCAGCTCAGCTTTAAGGGCCCCATGTGAGCTGAAAAGATGGTCCTGTTAGGACAGATTCCTGATGGGAAAGAAATCTTCTTCCAGGTCCTGCCCAGACACACCAGGGCTGTTCAAAGCCTGGCCTGGAAAAGAAGAGTAATTCTCCTTCCCACTGGCTTGCATGTTCTTTCATCTTACCATATATCTAGAAACAACACATTTGAAGAAATAAACTCAATTTTAAAAAGCCAGAGGTGAGGTGTTTACTGTTAGTATGTCATTTTACTCAGAGATAAATGGTTAAACTCTTCCCAAAGTATCTGAACACCAAAGACAAAGCTGCTTTTGTGACAGCAAGTTCAGTGAAGATTTGGGACTCCACTCTTCTGGATACTGAATTCTCTTCTCTGAGCTTATAGCCAAGAACTGGACACAGGGAGAGCCCAAGCCCTGACTGTACAGCAGAGGTAAAGCACTGCTTACCCACTATATAAGGAATAGATCTCCAGGCCTGCAATCTCAGCAAAAGGAGGAAGACTTACTAATAAAAACTATAAATGCAGAAGTGTTTATGGGACATGTTATATAACACTCCTCCTCAAGCTTTGTGCCTTCCCCTGCGCTGACAAACACCATGAATCGTTTTATCTCTCTGCCTCTTTATATTAAAGGGAGTCTAATTTTAAGAACAGAAACTGGGCCAGTTTCTTATGATTTAAAGCTATAAATTAGCATTCATATGAGCAAAGAGTTTGCATCCTGTTCTGTTTTCTGTTTCTATCCTACCTTCCCCCTCAAAGAATATCATGCTTTTTTTTCTTTTTGCAGACTAATGCTGGAAGCAGGAGTAGTTCCACAATTTCAGAATGCACTTAAGAGAGAACAAATATATTTTTCAAATGCTTTAATTGGAGAATTACACTAAAAGGCTTAAGTAATTTTTATGATGGTTGAGGTAATAGATGGCATCTGCTTTTCTTTGCAAATAAATGTCACATAGCAAGCCTACAATCCTAAAAGATGTGAACAGCTGCTAACCTAAAAGAGGCCAAAAGTTGCAGTGGAACAAAAAGCATTTTCTTAATATATTGTAAGAAAGACAGTCTGGCTTTGCCTGTTAACACGAGGAGATGATATTAGATCCCCATATAATCCTCAAGTTGAAAGAAAATGCAAATACAGGGAAACCTCATCCCAACCCATCCGGAAGAGTGAACACAGCAATGATGCTGCTGTCTCAAACACACCCAACTTCCATGACAAATAGAAGACAATAACATATGTTTAGGTACAACAAGGGTTTTTGCTACTTTCTTCAGAAAAAGGCGTGTTTTGATAAATAGAATTTCTACCTCTGGGCTTTAAGGGCAGTTTGTGTAAATAGTTTGATTTATAGTTGCTGGGGGCTGTGCTGGAAAGGAAGAGAGGGCCAGCCACGTAGGAAGTAGCTGACAGCCGCCCGTGCTGTGGGAGTGCATCCCTGGAGTACATGCATGGGAGGAAGCCAGCTTTGGAGCACTGTGAGAGGTTCAGCTGGCAGCACACCAGGAACATTTTGCTCCCAGCTCAGAGTGAGTATGGGAAGAGGTTGGAAAATAGAGCACCTTCACAATATGTCATTTCTCAGAGTAACTAAAAGCTGTCATGGCTTGAGGGAAAATTGTAGGGGAAAAATGGATCA
>NW_005054435.1:342591-350017 GCF_000277835.1 Geospiza fortis | reverse complement strand
GTGAAAACATGGAAGAAAAAAACAAGAAAAGGGGGTTAGAGTAGGTGGACAAATGAAAAGAGAATAAATAGGAGAAAAGAAAAAGGAATAGAAAGGAGAAAAATATCAAAGACTTTGGAAGTGGAGTGGATCAAAGACTTTGGAAGTGACCATGTTTGGGGCCCAGCAGCACTTGCAGGAAGAAATCTTTATCTGGTCAACTCAAAGGGCCTGCCTGAGGTGATTTTCACCCAGCCAAGCCTTATGTTAGGTTTTGCTGCCCACACGGGTCAGGGTCTCTGTACAAGGAGCTCCATGAGGGAGAAGGTGTCAGGGCTGGGGCAGGGTCCCAGCCAGGAGGGGACACGCAGCCTTCTGCACCTGTGTTTTATGGGTTAGTCCTACCCTTTCATAGACAGCACATCTGCTAATTTGCACTGCTACTCCCAATCTATTCTGCCTTTGGTTCCCCTGTTTTTCATAGGACCCATCTCTCCATCTCTTCAGTGGATACCTTTCCTTCCCTCTTTCACAGCCTGGAAAACTCAGCTTTAGAGATGAAAGGAGAGCAGCTCCCCAGTATCTTCAGGAAGCACAAGCTTGTCTCTCCTCCCTAGGCTGTGGGGAGCACTGGTTCCCAGAATAAGCCAGTCCAACAGGGAAAGCTGGGCTGTGGCACAGCAACGCCTGGTGCCTGCTGGAGTGCAGAGCCACCCAAGGACAAATCTATCTTGTGGTTGTATTCAAGGCTTCAAAATCTGCTTTTGTTTCCACAAGGAATTAAAACAAACTCTTTCAAACGTTTCTATGACACAGAATTGTGTTGAAACATCTGTTTTCTAGCTGAAGATATTTTTTATTACTCTCCTAGTTTGGATATGACCAAGGACGCTGTCCTAGACCCTTCCAATTAAATATTTTGTTGTGAAAGACCATGGCTGTTTTAACTGACCTTTTCCTCAGGTCACTGCTCAGATATGATACATACAGAATATCCAGTAAGTAAGTGAAAATTTTCTTTGTCTCTACTATGTGTTTGCCTACAAATAAACTACCTTACACTCCCTCAATATTGAAAAATACAAAGAAAGGTGCCATTTATTACATTTTAACCGAAAAATCATTTGGCTGATGCATGATTAAAGGATACTTCACAACTTCCTATTTCTTTATTCAAGAAAGAAAGGAAACTTGAAACATGTTTCAAGCTCTATTTCACAAGGGTTAATTTAATTCTTGGCAATGCAACCGAAAATTATTTCAGATTCAAAGAAAAGCTGGGCTAGGAGAGAAAGAACCAACTTGCAGGAAATGCAGCTTCTGGGGTAAGACCTAACCACGTTGTCTTCTGAGCTGCTGAAAACATTCCACATAGGAAAGGAATACTTGGTATTAGGGTTCCAGCCAGCACCAAAAATATGGAAAATGAAGATTCAGTGGGAGTATAAAAATATGTTTCATGCTAATTATTTTTTTTTCACTTATGTTTCACCTATAGAAGTAATTTAGCTTTGTAAAAACCTTTTTTCAAGGGGTCTGTTTAGGTATTCACTGTTAAAATCAGCAATATTAACCTACTTATTTTTTACCATTGTTTTAGTTCAAGTAAAATACAAAAAACTATTATATTTCAGATTTGTAAGCTCTCCAAATGGAAAGCTGCTACATTATGACGGAAGTTATTTTGAAATATTAAAAAAAAAAATTGCTAAGGATTAAGAATCTGCAAGGTAGTGAACTGAGCTTCTGTTTTTTCTTATTGAGGAGTCTGAACTTTAAATTTCCATGGCTGTTTTTCTTATCCCCTCATCTGTGCAAGTCTTTGGAGTCCAGTAGGGATTCTAAGGATAACCACAGTGAACATTTTGTCTTTGCTATTTCCTTGGAAGAAGAGAACATAACTTTAGATCACTTCTGTGATCTGTCAAGTCATTTGAACATAAGGAATAATATTTAACATTCCCCAGAGGAAAACAGATTTCAAATCCATTAATTGGGACAAACTGTCATTGTGTCTTCTTGATGTCAAATCTCATGTAAGAACTTGATTTCAAGAATGGTCTTTTGTGGAACCTGCTCAAGGAGTTGGAGTTTGAGCTGGACAGAAAGAAAATGTTTAAAAGCGACGCTGTCTCTTTGGCTGTGGTAGTTTTGAAGACTGTATTTTAGTAGCAGAAAAAGAGAAATAAATATTTTCTAATTTTTGATAATTTAGCTTTCGATTGATAATTTATAACAGCAGCCTATTTCCAAACACCTATCCATACGGCTTCTGTTGAAGCTTCACAGTCAAGCTGAGCTCACACAGTGCTGGGCAGTTCCTCCTTGCCCTCACGCAGAGGCATGGAGCCAATGGAAAAGAGGGAGGAAACCAGCAGGAAAATCAAATGCCAGGCTTGCTTCTTCCCTTCCCCTCCATGGCCAACTGACACCACACAAATACCTCTTAATGTTACCTCCACACATACGGCATTCCTAGTGCTTCTGCTGGGAAGTGCTGCAGCAGCAAACAGCACAAATCAGCATCCCTAGGATATGATCTGTGTCTTTGGAATACTGGAGAACTTGGGAGCACAAGCCTGTTCCTGAAGTCTTTGCAGAAAGCAGTTTGACTGCCAGTCATGCTGGAGTCACAACACCTTTGTTGGATTGCAGTGAGATAACCCAAGTGGAGAAGTCTGGGCTGTGCCTTAGGATCAGAGGAGCACTGGGAAGAGTCCTTTCCTCACAGGGGCACGGCAGTCACTCGCCCAGATCCATTGCTTTCTTCCTACAGTGTCCCTGCTGGGACTGCATGACTGCCACAAGCTTAAATCTCTTGTGTGCCCCACACAATATTCCTGGCAAAATCTTCCTTCTCAGGGGTAAGTGTGATAGGCAGATAGATCAGAGATTGATTTTGGCATCCTAGCCTAAGCTGAGTAAAATGGGAAGATTTTAAAAAAACAACAACATAAAAAGCATTTTAATTAAATAGGTGGCAAATTTCAGGTCAAATTTCTACCTAGATCTCACTTTCAGAAAAAGATTGTTCAGAACAAAAGGCTTCTGTTTTTCCTTTGTGTGCACTCCTGCTACTGAAAAAGCTCAAGTCAAAATTTCCAGAGCTGAGTGCCCAAGCTCATAAATGAGAAGTCAGGCCCCTGTAGCAGATGTCAGGAATTTGCAAGTGACCCCAGGCAGGAGGCAGTGACCCCACGGAGGCAGCTCTGGGTGTCCCAGGTGACTCTGCATGGGGCTGGGCCCTGGCACAGAGCTGCACCCACTGCCAGGGCACCCCTGCCCCAAACCCCCTGCTCAGGACAGGACGGTGCCATTTATTTTGGCTGCAAAGGAAGCTGAAAAGAAAGAGCCTAAGAGATGTCAGAAATTAATAACTTCTTAGATCAAGGCTCCAACCAGTTCAAAAAGCTTTTCTGCTGACACTAGGTTGTTTTCAATGCTAAGAATGAAGTATTTATCTTTATCCTTTGAAGCTGTGCCAGTCATACCAATAAAGACACAAGAATCCTGAAAGGGATACTAAGTAAAACAAAATGCCTGTTCAAAATTAATATATTTTTCTGTTTGAAACCACATTGTACACAGAGATCCTTTGGAGCACTTTAAAGACAAAAGCAAGAAAAATAAAGAAAAAACTTGAAACCATTCTGTTCCTATGCACCAAGCAGTAAAAAAAAATAGAAAAGTTATGTCAAAATGAACCACTAAATGGGTACACTTTGTGTAAATCAAGCCAATACAAATTTCATAAAACTTTCCTTGTTAGAGGTACAAACCATCCACTAAAAGAATAACATTGTCAGGTCATAATATTATCATTTGCACTGCTCCAGCTGAATGTGAAGTTGCCTATTGCATTGAAACAACAATATCAGGTATCACAAGGCCGTGTCCAGCACCATGACAGCACACTCCGTGAAGGCAGCCTGACTCTGGGAGGTGAAATCTTAATTACAGAGGTACTGCTGAGGTAGTATTTTCTTCCAAGCATTAGGTTACTGGTGCACTGAAACTATTGAAAGGGCATCTACAAAAGTGAATATCAGTCTACTATGGTTTCCTAACAAAAATAATAATTAATCCTTGCACACTGTGCTTATATGTGGAAATTTAACTTGGTCATTCAGGTTTTTACATAGCATTTAGGAATGGGTTAGCCATTGCAATAATTACTTTGGGTTGTCCTCACCTTTTGGTTAGTATCTGCTAAATAGCAGCATATTAAAAGTACTTCAGATTATGGATGTCAAGATCAAGATCAACAAACAAACCAAGACTCGTTATTAAATTCACACAGTGCTTTTATCATCAAATTTCTGAGTCAACAGACTTGTGAGCATCTGGCAGCTGCACAAATGACAAATCATGACACAAAGCCTGAGCTGATATCACATGAAGCTGACACTCCAGGGCATGGTGAAGGTCACAGTGGCAATTTATCAGGAGTGTAACTCTAGTTGTTTTCTGTCATATTTAAGTATTTGGGACGTTAAGATAAAGGAAGTGAATGCTGAGGTTGTTCTTGAGCATAAAAGATAAAGATAAAAGATAAAGCATTTACAGGGATCACTCTCTACCTGCTTTGTCATTTCCAGAGAGGTCACAGAAGTTATCACAGGTCTCTGCCTTGTGCCAAAAACTACCAACTTGTTATTGCATTTAATCTGTAAGAGACATTTTTATGAAGTGACCCATGTTCAAGTGCTCCCAGATATGCAGTGGCAGGTTCTGACCAGAGTGAGAGATGTCTGAGTCCATCTTTCTTCAGAACTGCAGTGACTTAGGGCCACATTTTGAGAAGAGCCTCATACCCAAGGACTTTCATTGAAGCACCTAAACAAAACCATTTTATGTGGTTCATGACAACACCACAGTTACTCACTTTAGAATTAGCTTGAACAGAGATCCACCTTGAATCCCAGTCCCACTGCTTCATTAACCAATCATGAAAATAAGGATGCATCTGGAGATTTCCCACAACTCATCCTGTAGTTTTCTCCTCCTGTCTGCTGCTGTCATTCCTCATTTATGCAAGGACAGAAGCTCCCTGCTTCTGTGCCTTAAGGCATTTAGTCATATATCAAAGCCTTTTTTCCTTTTTCAGCCAAGAGAACTCTTGAAAGATACCACCATGGGAATCAAAGTAGGGCAGCAGATAACTTGAGGTTGTATCATAATGTTCCAAGGCCACTGTTTGTAAGCTTGGCATTAAAAGATACAGTAAAACTTTTCATAAATAGCTGCAGATGATCCATTACCTCATTGGAGCCTAAAGCACTTGCACACATTGGAATGATGAATAATTTCTTTTCCAAATATTTTCTAATTTTTTGAAGAGCTTCTATAAAATCCATAATTTAGGTATTACAAACTAATATACTCCTAAAAGGAAAGGAGCAACAAATGTGTAAGAAAATACAAAAATCATTCACAAATGAGCTTGAAAAGGTGTCAGACTGTAGAAAGGAATGCAGTGCAAAAGTAATTTACTGTTTGCACTGGGGTCTAAAGATTAATATTTCAAACATGTATGAGTGGAGCATTCCACAGTGTAAACTATCCACATCCACAGAGTGGTGTTTGTCCTATAGTAACACATGGAAAGGTCAATTCCTACTGTGTTTGTATGGAACAGATTGAACACAAGCTGTTTGAGGAGAACAACAAGTTTGAAGGGCTTTTCATCTTCAGCTGCTTCTAAAACATGTCAGCTGCTGGGATTGTTGTGTTTTATTATGACTTTCTAATTTATGCCTTCAGAAGAAACCCATTACTTTTGCAAAAATGCGATGATGTGCCAGCTCCTTTGAGCAAGAGAAGTCTGCAGCATGAGCAGGAGAGGAAACCATGAAAAAAACCCCACATCTGAATTCAGCTGGTTTCTTGTGCAAGGCCACAGGCCATAGCTATTCTCTGTTAAACAAGAGAAGAGGAAAATTCAGGCCTATAATGAGCATTATTTTAGAGAAACCATTTTTTCTAGCTATTCCAAGGAAATATAAGAGCTGAGGATAATTAACATCCTCATGTCCACAGAGATTCACTTGTGCTTGAAGGTAAATACAATCTCAAAGGCAACTGGACAGCAGACCACTAACCCCCACACCTTTTGATCCCAGCAGTGTGGAGAGCTACCAGCAGAAATGCCCAGAGCCTGCATTTCTCCACAGGGTGATGAGGTTTTTATATGCTCTGTGGAAACTTCAGTGACTCCCTCCTACCCTCATCTCTTCATCCATCCCCACAGAGTGGCACAAAGCCTCTACTGTGGCTGTGTTGCTGTTTTATTCTGCCACAAAAGCCCCAGAGACTACAGCCGTTCCTTTGCACATTTTCTCTGGGGGCTAAATTACCTGACAATTTATGATGTAAACTGATGCAGAGAAACCTCGTTAGCTGAGGTGTGTCAGGAGCCAATATAAATATCAAAGCATAGAAGCTTTTCCCTTGTTTGTGATATCATAGTGATAGCTTTAATAAGGTCTCCTCAAGAAGCCTGAAAGCCAAACCCACACCCCACAGCACAAAGGGCTCATAGAAAAGACATTATGAGAGACTTTGTCATCAATTAATTTGCATGCTAATTTCCAATAAAATTGCTTACTGGATGCAAGGAGGGGACACATCAGTACAGGTATGTTAGAAGTGCTGTGGTGAAATCTGTTCACCATCATTTGTAGTGATGGGACTGAGGCCTTCTAGAGGGGCATGTTGTGAGTAGGAAAGTTGCCCATTTTTTTAAAAGGTTGCAGAGTTCACAGGTTGGGCCAGTTGCTGCCTGGGTGAAGTTCTAACTGTTTGTTGCTGTAATCACCTGTTGTTAATAGTTTTTCGTTAACTACCTGTTGTTGATGGTTAAGAATTCCCCTTTTTGGCCGAGAAACACCCTGCTGCCTCCTGGAGGATCGCACCTGGGGCAGTGAAGAGGAGGGGACATTCGGATTGGCATGCAAATGACATCAAGGTTGGCATGCAAATGAAGAAGCCCCTCACCAAACCCAGCAAAAACCCCTAAAAACAACGAGCCAACATGGAATTGAAGGATCGAAGTGATGTTTAGATGTGAGGAACAGAATCCAGTGTCCGCTAAGACCCTTTTTACCCCTCACCCTGACCTAAAAAGATGTTGGCTGGAAAGAGGACCTCAAATATCAAATCGAAAAACTGGGAATCTCCTGGTGCTCTTGTGAGTACAGAAACCTCAGCTCTGCCTGCAGACCAGCAGACAAAGCTGCACTTTTCCTCCTTCTCTGTGCCACTCCTGGAAGCAGCAGTGGCATGAGTGCAACCCGTCAGTTCTTCCCACCCAAGCTGATTTTTAATAAAGGCATAAAAAAGGAGAAAGATCTCCTGCCCTGTTTATTTCAGGGCAAAAGACAGTTTACCCTTCAGAGAGATTGTTCTTCCATAGCCAGAGAACACTCTGGTACAGGGGTCATTTTTG
>NW_005054435.1:321712-342553 GCF_000277835.1 Geospiza fortis | reverse complement strand
GTGCCTGTTGTGTTCCCTCAGGGTGACCCTGCTTCTCCCAGCCTATGGCCAAGGCAGTGCAGAGGACAGAGCCCTGCAAAGAAGACCTGCCCGGTCCTGCTCTCCAGCTGGGGGTGGCTAAAGCTGTAACTCCATTGGCTTTCAAGCAGGGACCAGGGACCATCTGCAATTCAAGCCTGGCAGCACCCCAATGCATCAGCAAAGGTGGCTATTTGCCATTCAAACATCTTTTCAAAGCTTTTTGTTTATCCTAGAGGTTGATTATTTACTGATGCTTTTCAAATTATTGTTTTATTTTATTTGACAGTTATCTCTGATCAAAACCTGTGTCACAAGGCAGGACATGGAAGTGAGAGAAATTTTGTTGGAGTTCTTTTTTCTACTATATTTATTTTTATTAGCTTTTAGTGTTGAAAATTAACTTAATTAGAACAAATCCATTGCTCTCCTGCTGCAGGGAATAGGAGTAAGTAGAAGAGTTTATCTTTTGGAAGCAGTAAATTCAGATCAAGTGGTGCAGCAGAGACTGGTTAACTTCTGATTTGTCTTCAAAAAGTAGGATTTTTTTTTTTAGTAACTGAGATAGTTTCAAAGAAAAAATCTCTAAGAATGTATGAAATTTCAGATAGAGGACCAAAAAATTCCCTCAGTTCCAAGGATAGAGATGAGAGCAAATTAATATTACTTTTCCCTGTCATTATCACAGTCCACCTAGAGCAAACATGAGCAAAATGGAATCTAACGTGGCTCATGAATTCAGGATTTCTACCATGACCTCTCCCACACACCAGGGAGCAGCAGCAGCACGGGGAAAGGAGGCAGGAACACCCCACTCTGCCAGGTGGCAGCTTCCTCAGGGCCAGTTCTCTGCAGCAAAGAACTGACTTGGTAGTGCCTCAGCTCATCAGCTTGCTGAAAAAATACCAGAGGCAGCAACAAAATTTCTCCCTGGTATTTTCAGACAGCATCTCTTTTGAACAATACCACTTTTACTTCCAATCCTAGTCAAATATGCCAAAGTATGACACTTGACTGGGAACATAATCCACTGGCCAAGTCTCTCCTCGTGGTTTTATGGATCTGCTGGAGAGATTTAGCTCACAGCAGCACCTAATGGCCTCAGGTGAATAATAAGTGTACTATCTCCTCATCCAATACTTGGTGTGATGGGCAAAAGTAATTTTGTGTAACAAGTCCTGGCAGAGGATCTGCTTAAGAGCTTAATCATCTCATGGAAATCTAAGTAAAAACTCATTAAACAAAACCCAATGTATAATAATCATTTGCATTAATCAGTGACTTCACTGAGAAGATATTTTAAGAAACAGTCAAAATAGCTGTGGGTAGATTAAGTACAGGATTTTGTGACAAAAGAGAAAGGAGAATCATGCTTGTTTATTGTATATTCCCATGAGAACCTTGTCCCTTGGTAAAGATACCCATATTAATACATGTTATAGAGGGGTGGAAATGCAGAGCTTCCGAGCTCATTGCACCAACCAAACTCTGAAATAGCCTCAGCCCCATGTTTTATATGGACAGTGAATGCTCCAACTCACCCAAAGTCTGCAGACTGAAGTGAAGACTGAAGAACAGAGAACAGAACAACGCTGCACTTACACATTTACTGCTGGAATGAGTAGAACTGAAAATTAATACTGATAAACTTTTTTTAGGCATGTGCTTCTTTATGTGGGTCCAAAGAAACATCAGGGGGGAACTTCTGGTTAGAAAACTAGGCCAGAACTAAAGCAACTTTTCAGTTTGCAGTAGATGCAAAGTAGATTTGATCAAATTGCTCCTTTTGGAATATCACACAGGATATCTTTCACGTTTTTGCGCTGCTTGTATTACAATCAGTTTGCCCAAGGATTATCTTTTAGCATGTATAATGTCTCACAAAGGGAAGCTTCCCCCTTTCCCCCAGATATGATTGCATCTCCCAGAGTTTATATCAAGGCTAACAATGTCATCTAGATTAAACCGGAAATAAGAAAAGTGCCTTGAAAAGATGCAAGTCTATAATTCCAAATTATAAAGTCTCTAATTAAGGGAAACATTGCCCTGTGGGTAGATTGTTGGATGTGATCTTACAATTGCATTTACTACACTTTCCAGAGCATTTGTTACTGCTCAGCACCATCTACAGCCATGTGGCTGTGGAGCAATTCAGCACGACAATGCACTAATTTCACTGTACAAACACGTTAATCCTCTATATTTTCATTATGCAAGTGAATTTAAAACATTTTTATTTTCTTTTTCCCTGAAAGGTTCACTGCAGTTAATTTACCTTAAGCAACACATAAATTTTACCATGACAGGGAAGGAGTGTAGTCCCTTGGCACCGGGGAGTGCACGGTGCCAGCCTTGTTCCCACTCTGAAGCCCTGCTGACTGATTAGGTGACTTCAGCAAGTCTCTGAGGTTTTACTAAATTTCAAATATATTCATATTTCCTTGACCAAGGGATTTGCTATTTCTCTGGAGGTTTCCAATTTTAGATGGCTCTGTAACACTTCTCAAATATTCTCCAAGAAAAACAGGGCTGTCACTCAGAGAGGGAAGTTTCTAGGTGCATGGAGCACTGCTGAGCTGAGGAACACTTGTGATTCCATGGAACAAATGACATGCCATGGCATGCTGAGCATTTCATTGGCATAAAATTGACATAAAATAGCATATTTCATTGGCATAAAATAGCTTCATCCTGCTAAAGGAAAGAGCTGCACTTACCTCAAAGAAAACTTTGAGTGCTTTGCATCCATACAGTATCTGTCTTTTCAATAAATCAAGCAGATCTTTATAGGATTCCCTCTGTAGACCTGTTATGGACAGGAAGCAGCTTCTGTTGTAAATTAAATAACTGAAAACTGTAACAAGTGAGAGCCACTAAAGATTTCAGCATTTTCTCTTTCTAACTTAAGGAAGTCTCTTCTGATTAAATAATCAAATTGCAGGGGCAGATTCTTCATTCAAGATCTCTCAATCAATTACCAAATAGGTGCAAGAATTCCATTTTTCACAGGTAAGCTAAGGAGGTTATCCAATTGTATTTGTACACACACACATGCACTGGCACACAAAGTTGGAGCATTTGGGTGCATGAACTCAGAAAGGGAAAGAATGATAACCAGGTTCACCTTTCACTATTTGGACCTGAAATATTTGGTTCTTTGTTATCACTAGTCCACAAAAACATGATTTAAAATTGCAAGCAAAACATGGAAAGAAACAGACTCATATGAAAGAGCAACTAGAACTTTGTTAATTTTTTTTCAGCACACACCATGTGTCTACCTTTCTTCTTCAGGGATCAGAAGTACAAAAATAGAGTGAGAAGCACTTATTCCACTATTCCTTTCCTGCCTGAAACGAGGAAACACTGGAAATCTCAAAGGAAAGACCTTTTCCAACAGCAAACCTTTAGGTATGCTTCAAGCAGAGAGTTTTGGATAATTACCTGTCCCTGGGCCAGATTTCCCTAGCAACTCACTGAATTATACCCTGTGTCTGATCACTGATGAATACAGCTTATTTTTGCTTTCATCTAGGTCAGCATTTCTTCCTTTTCTCTAAATTTCTCAGAAAACACAATAGTCAGAAATACTTGAGAGACCGAGGAGCCCAAGACTCCTGAAAATGGGACCAAGGTGTTTGGTAATTGATTTTTTAAATGAAAATCCTAAGCACTCAAAGATTAGCTTTTAAAGGATTTTATCTCTTCTGCATGCAGAGCAGTGCCTAGTGTAGTTTTCAGAAAATGGCTAGGTAACTAAACTCCTTCAGAAATGTTTTTCTTGCTGGTTAATTTGTTCTGAAGTCACAAGGAAATCTTCTGGAAAGTTATTTATATCAATAGCTATCACACCACTGAAGTCATCCGACCTAATCATCCCCAGAGAGCTGCAACAATGGGAATTATAAATAGCAAAAATATCCTGGATATCATCTCCACTATTTTAAAAACATTGTTTTCATAGAGAACAGTAACTAAGAAGAAATCTCAGGACATCAAGTATCAGAATACGTGCACATTTGTCACTGCCAAGAGGTCTTTCCAGGGGCCAAAGCCGTTTAATGTTGCAAAGGTGTCACAGTGGTCTGCACATTCTCTGCCTGGCTCCTGGATTCTCTCTCATCATATTATGCAAGGGGAGAGCTGAAACTGTGTTGATAGATAGCCTGGAAATGCAATAGGTTAGACAAGGTAACAAAAAGCACTGTCCTAGCTCCGGGATAAAAGGAAAATTGCATTTAAGTAGTTGTTTATTTCCAGCCTGTTTGCAGATGGACTCATTTTGCCATCTTCTGCATTGCAGTTTAAGAGCGTCCAGGACAGACTGACCTCTACAAGGTCTCTCTATTTGTTTTCTAATCTGCTTCCCCACACAGCACAAATCCAAAGTGCCAGAGTTCTATTATCTATGCCTTAGATAATAGAGATAATAGAATATGCATTATTTTAATAATTTAAGCATTTCTTTATTTTGGTGGAGTTCCACATTTGCCCTCTCTGATGAGTACTGCCTGAGAAAAGCTGGGATCTTGGACCCTTTTCACTGTTTTGATAGTATTCAGAAGATCCTTCAAATCCAGATAAAACCAACCAAAGATCTCCATACTTGTTGTTCCTTACATTTTTTGTATAAAGTTTCTAATGCAGACAAAAATTGGAGTGGTTAATCAGATGGCATGGAGAAAGCCCTAGCTCCATAACATGTGAAAAGTTATAAACCCAAACTTCAATATCCAGGTTGAAATTTCTTCTTCTTTGACTTGGTAATTAATTTTTTTAATTAAGTTTGGTAGAAAATAGTTCAGTCATTTTTGGAACAGACTTAGTGTGGGGTGGCTTCACCAACATTCATATTTTTCATCTGTTTTCTGAAGAGCCACGGCGATTTATAAGAGGAGCTTTAAATCTGGCAGTGAGACAACACCCAAGTGAGAATGGTATCTTTGTCCCTAGGAAATTCCATTCCTAATCACCCATGTCAGAAGTTACAGAAAATCCTGGTTGGTATTTACAAAGGAGAACCACATTTTGCTTTCCTGAGTGTTTCAACAGGAGTGTGCAAGCCCTGAGCCTGCTGAGCCTCTTGTCCTGGACAGGTACTACAAGACGGTAGGCACAGCTCAGGGCAGGTTTATCTTGAACAGAGTTTTTGTTTTCTTACAGCAAAACTCTGACATAAACAAAAAAGCATAACAGGGAAGGAAAAGCTAATTAGGAATTAGTTGGATATTAGAGACTCCTAACATTATTAGACAGCATTAGAGCCTTTGAAACTCAGCCTGCACAATAATAATTTCCCTAGAACTTAAGGGCTTATTCTCCAGTTGTTCTAACTCAGCTCTATTAATATCACTGGAGTTACATTAGTTTGCCCTGACTAATATCCTTTAGTTATGCAGACAAGCAAATAAAATTACTTTAGCTGTTCTTTTAAAGTCATTCCCAAACACCATCTGAAAGGCTCCCTCGGTACAAAAAACGAACCCCAAACACAGGACCCCGACGCAGCCCTGAACTGGCTGCACATTCCATATTGAGGGTCAATAGGAGTTTCACAAGGATACCCTCGGTCACTGCTTCCTCACAGCCACTTCAGAGGGAGGGGAAGAAAGGGTTTGAAAAACATTCCAGATTTCAGCTGAGTTTCTGTAGCTGTGCAGACACAGGAGTCTCTGAAATGTCCGGAGGGACAGCCCCAGCAAGCCTGTGACCTTCTATGACAAACCGGACTATGGCATTTCAGAAGGGATTTAGCTGGGATTGTTAAACATATGCCAAAAAGAGAACTGCTTCTTGGATTTTTTCAATCAAGTAGCACTATATTTGGACTGGAAACAGCCTGTGGATGAGCAGGAATAACCATTAGAAGGCAAGTGAAAAGTTTCAAGCAGATACTACAGTCAAGGAAGAAACAACGCGAAGGTATCTGGGCAAGTTTCCATACTGACTGAAGCAACACTTTTCCCATGACATCAGACTCAAAACAACCAATATATTATAGTCCATATGTTGATTAAGGAAAGCCCAAGCCGTGCAGAGCCATGCACCAGCCTTCAGAAGAGCGGCTGAACAAAAGCTGGATCGCCTGCAAGCCATGGGAGTTAATCAAACAAATAAAAAGCCTCAGGTTTCCAGGATAAGGCACCTGGGTCAGACTTCTCAGCACGATGAGGTTGTGAATCCTGAGGTAAGACTGAAAGCAAACTGCCTGGGTCAAAGCTATGCAGTCTGACTAGATGATAAGGGCAATGAGTAAACAGTGCTTTGAATATGCAGCAGCCAAAAGGCTCAGAAAACTGTGAAGTTGGTTGCAGAAAACGTGCTCAGAGAACCTGGAGTTCTCTACCTACCTGAGGTCATACGGCATTTGCATGAGAAATTTGGACTTTGGAATGGTTTGCAGTCAGAGTTCAGAAGAGCTTTTGGCAGGTTAAGCATGTTCCCAGTAAGATGATGCTGAGGATAAACATGCAAGAGAAATACATAAATGCTGTTTTCACAAGAATAGTGCTGCTTTCTTAGAACTGCCTGTATTTTAGGGAGGGAGGCTAGAATGCAGTCCTGATGGGATGCCAATACAATCCATCGAGAGCAGTTCGTAAATCACACAGCTTAGCAACTGAAAAGGACATGGTACATTTTCAAATGTGAAACAAGAACAGAACCATGTTCCTCAGGAAAGAGGTACTTGTTTAGCACATACTGATGCTGTTTACAAAAGGACTGGGAGTTTAACTCTTCGGGTAAAATGGCCTAATAATATAATAATTACTGCATGCAGCTGAATTCACTGAGAGATTTTATCAAACCTTGAAGTATCTGACCCATTGATCCTCCATAATAAGGAACAGGAGGGCACCTTTGATCTTTCTCATGGAATTTAATGAGTCAAAATTAGAAAAGAGCCCTTTCAAATGAGGACAAATTTGACTAGGAGGATAACTAGGCAAGTTGTTACATTTTAATTGTATTTTAACAGAATTATCTAAGCTCATAGGTTTAATAGTCACAACAAATCAGGAAATAAAATGCTGCATTATTGTCACTGGTAGATTAAAGTGGCAGAACATAGGTTTATGGAAGTATTAAAGGAAAAGAGCATTTCTTTTGTTTGCACAGTGCTGAACACATTCACAAATCGAGCAAGAAATGCCTTGCTCCTTAGCCGGACTTGCAAAAATGCAATTTACTTAATGACTTTTTTTCTATTTGAAATTATGGATATAGTTAAAAGAGTTGTTTTCTAGTTCTGTACATCCATTTTTATTCCGTTATACTGTTTCCCAGTGCTCCAATCCAGGAATTACTTTTTTAGTGTCAAACCTCACAGTGAAAGTCTCAGCTAAAAAGCCCATCTATGTAAACAAGTTCGGCAACCACAATTCTTCATCACTCAATTTGGGTCTCGGAAGCCATTTCCTTCAAGATAGATCCTTGTCCACAGGGATTTTTAGACAACAGTAGACTAAATTAATCCCAGGTATTGTCAAGAAAACAGGCACTGAAACGTGCTGCTTCCAAATAACAGCAATCCTCTGGAGACAGATGCTACAGCAAGCTGTTATCTGTCAGGAAGATCCAAGACCCTCAGCATTAGTGATGAGCTCCCACAGCTCTGTGGGCTTCACTGTACATCTGCCACAGTTCTTATGGAACACACAGTCATTTAAAAATTGAATTTTCCTGCCAACTGAGGTGTGTTAACATCTGCCTGTTGCTGCTGTGCTGATCATCAGGGCCTAAATCCTAAGGGAACACTTAACAGCTTTCTTCACAGATCTCTCAGTTCTGCTTTGCAGGAAGCAATGGTGGCATATTGGCCAAACTCGTCGCATGAAAAACACAAGGGTTTTGAAGAGGAAGAATTGCACATCTTTATAAGATTACCTGGATTTTAATTATCAGATTTGGTCTCTAGGTCCAGTCTGAAACTACTGGTGTAGAAATTAAGGACCTGCCATTGTTCCATACTCACTTGCAAGTTACTCAGGGTATAATGCACATCAATGCTTCTTTACAACTCCAAATAAACACAAAAGGCAATAACACTGGGTGTTTAACAGCTTACCTTAAGATATAGCTAACAGCAACTTGGCTTTCACTCATGACATCCATTCCATAGGTTCATGAAATTCTAGAAGGAAAAAAAAAGTTAACTAGTCAGGCAGCCTTACCTAATCCTTAGGAAGCCATTCCTGTGAAACTATGGAAAACAAATATGGGTAGTCTGACAATTATCAGCCACAAAAGTTATCTTTTAGCCCTTGCTCTTGATTTTAAGTTGCTGTTGTACATTCCCCTCAGTGTGAAGAAAGAAGAAGGGAACCCAGCCAGACCCAACCAGGAAGAAACATTCTGAACCTGGTGACAGGGACTTGTGTGCAAGACTGACAGGTCAGTCATGTTTTCAACAGTGCTACAATTCTGGGCTTTGGTGCTTAATTCCTGATGTATGGACAAGGGATGCAGAGGTAGAAACAGACATGGTGCAGTTCAACTTGCATTTACTGAACTGCACTGAGTACCCATTCCATAGGAAAAATCTACTTTCTAGCCTATTGTATGATTGCATTATTAGGATCTCGATTAGGATCTGTATAAAGCACTGATCACTATTACAAACACTTTGAAGGATCCTTCTCTACGTTCTTATTCCAAACTCAGGCAAGTAACCTCTGCTCATTTAACAGTAAATTGTTTCAATCACAGCAAGAACCTTTTCCATTATTAATCAGCACAGATTACCCCAGTATTTGTTTCACTGGATGCACGTAAGACATCTCTGTGACTTTGTTTTGCTTTCAGTAGTTACCCCACTGGCAATTAAAACCTTTCGGCTCCACAGATCACAGTTTCCATAATCTACCTAGAAATTCTGTGAAACTTACTTCAGTGCAAATGCCAGTATGATTTAATAGAAAAAACAGAGATTTTCACATTTCATCTCCTTGTATATTTTATGCACATGATTGCTTTTCAGATAGTATTTATTTTAGTGTAGGAAAAGCAATTGAGTGGCAGTAAAATGTCAGGAAGCACTGGGCAAAGAAATGTTCTGCTGGGCTGAAGCAGTTGTCAAACATGTCTTCTCAAAAATCCTGAAAGCCATGTTAGCTGCTACATCTCAGTTTTTGTGCACCTCAGCAGTTCTTCGCTCCGGCTGGAAGCATAAGCTGCTCACAGTCTTCCGAGTTTGGCCATAGCCACGGCGTCCTGGAATTGTAACACTGTATTCTTTGGGGTCTATTCAATGCTAAACTAAGTTTCCAAATGTTTCTTGGCTCAGCAGCCACTAACTGGACCTTGAACTTCCCATTTGTATTCAGTGGCGGTGGGCTAAACCTGCCATCTGTTTTGACAAATGTTTTCTATTGCCTCTGCATAGCTGACACTACAAGGCATATTAGAAGTTTAAATTCTCTCTCTGACCCATCAAGAATTCTCTAAGTCCTCAGAAATCCCATCAGAACACAGCTAATTGTAATTCTGTTTGCAAAAGATTTTAGCTCGTCATGAGCTGCAGGTCTTAATATCTTCCTAGCTCCATATCACTTGTTCTCTGAGCATCTGCCTACTCTTCATTCCTTTGGGGCAAAAATCTTCACTGAGTGGAAAATCATAGCTGCAGGCATTCTGGGGGAAAAAAACCCCAAAATTAAAAAGAAGCATCACTTCTACTTGCGTCTTCTTCGCTTTTCTCCAGCCTGAAAGTCCCAGCTCTTGGCAGAACCAGGAGAGTCAAAGGCGCTTGATAAGGGCTGCAAGTTATGATATTAATAAACAAAGAAGGTGTCCAGAAAAAAGTAGTAATGAAAAGCTACAGTTCTTGACTTTTAGTGAGCTTTTCTAGATTCTGTGGAAAATATGTAATAATCAGACACAATTGGTCTTGCATAAATTGTCCTACATTATGCCCTACACAAGATGTGCATTTAAAATATTTGAAATGGAGCCGAATAATTAATTGATGCTACCACTACAAGAGAATAAAGGAAAGATGAAAAAATGAGGATGCCTTGGTAAATGAGCTAAGTTTGAGCAGATGAACCATGTCAGCATGGAAAAATATTCTTATATCATTCATGTCACATGTAACAAGACATCCTACCTGTGATTGCTGCTGTGTGCCACAGAGCCACTGTGCACATGAATAAATCTAATGCTCTGCAAGACATCCAATTAACTTCAAAATATTTGTTTTCAGATCTGTTTCAGATGGGAAATTTATCCACACAGATGTAGCTGTCACTTTTTACAGACTGGACTGTCACTAGCAGATTGTAACTAACAAAAACCAGGAGAGCAATATTCCACTTTTTCCTCTATTGCCTCCTCTATATGCTCTTTTTCACATGGAGCATTTGGGTTCCTGGTCATACTGTAGGTTCAGCCATTGTATATGAGCCAGGAGTCTGTGTGAAGGGTCCTGAGAGATTCCCAGCCTTCCCCTGGCAGCCACCCACCCTACCAGGGCACAACAGAGAGGTTTTGCTCTTGCCAGATGCATTAGTGGTGTCGGTGCCATCCTGTGCCCCACAAAGCATTAATGGTTTCCAGATGTTGACTCACAGGGTGCTGACACAACTCTTGCACCATCAGAGTATCACACAATGATATTATGAGAAGTTTCAGAAACATGGGAGAATTTTACAGAATTTGGAATCTGTAGTGACAAGAAGAGCCAAATACAATGCTGTTGTAACAGGGAACTTGTTCAGCATTGCTGCCTAGGATCTTGTCCAGATCAGGCTGTGCTGCAGCACCAGAAAGGGAGCAACCTTTGAATTCACTGTGCAATTTCTAGCATTAGTTATCATTACTGAAATGCTGTGTAATTACTTAAGTAATATCATGAATAAGTATTAGTAGCTAGGTCTGGTTGAAAAGGATACATTCATTTTATATAAAATAGTGAAACTGCATTTTCTCTTTCAATGTATTTGAACACATCAATTTCCTTTCTGAAACAAAAAATTCTTCTATGTTTGCCTTTCCTACTTGTCTTCACTTACAAAACCACATTGAGAGAAGAGAAAAAAAATACAGGAAAATTTTAAAACTGCTCATATCACTAATTTTTTAATAATAATCAGATCAAATGATAAAAATTTCTTTAGGAAAAAAAAGACTGGCAAACATAAAAGTATAATGTAGAATTTGAAAATACAACAACAATAGTATTTAAAGATTTGAGACAGATTTTAAGAGGCCTGATTGAAGCTTCTCCTAGCATATGTGAAAGTTTTTAGAACCTGGGAAACCTGCTATTTCCCAGAGATATCATCTCAAATATAAAGAAGAATATAAGGAGTTCTTCATTTATCCCATTTAGAAATTATTCCCTCATCTGTGAAAGCAGAGACAACAACTCTATTGGTATAAATGACAATAAAAGCAGCTGCTGATTTGTGGCTGTATGTGTATTTAAAAAGGTGACCATGTAACAGCCTGTAAACACAAAACATGAGAAGAGGAGGGGAGCCCAGTGATAGTAACCATAAAACATTTAAAGGGCAAAACTAAGAAGAAATATGATTTGATCTGTTTTAGTCCATCTGACATTTTT
This sequence comes from Geospiza fortis, assembly GCF_000277835.1. Lineage (NCBI taxonomy): Eukaryota > Metazoa > Chordata > Aves > Passeriformes > Thraupidae > Geospiza > Geospiza fortis. Next base: position 330,969 of record NW_005054435.1, on the reverse strand, counting down.
ATATCCACATTTAACTAACAGGTCATTAATATCCACACAAATGTAAGCAAGGGAATTTTGAGCCGAGATGTCTTGTTCAAAGCAATAAAAGCTTTATTCACACTCTGCTTGTACCTCAAACATTTCATAACTTGGCAGCCCTGAACAAGCACTCTGAGAGCCGCCAGTCCAATTGCACAGAACGGAATCAGTCAGCATCTGTTCAAAAAATCCTTGCTCTGCTATGGAAAAAAGCAATTATCATTAAAGTTTTTCCCTCAGAAAAATCTGGCTACACATGAGGGGAAAAATCAGATAGCAAGCTGAGTGCAATAGGGAGTTTTAATTTTCCCTTTTTGCCTTCTAAGTAGAAGAGATTCCTTCAAGTGAAGTCCTTTTGCAGATTATAACTTCCTAAAGAGCCACAAGAGGATTTACTCATCCAAGTTCCCTTAATACAGTCCTGTCCTATCCCCAAACATTCTTAAATGCTGAGATCAGCAGATAGCAAGAACACATGTCAGAAGAGACGTGTTCTTTTTCATTCAGAGGAAGATAACAGGGAACACTTTTTCAAGTTAGCTATTTGCAATTTGTCAGAAGGTCTCAGCTTCCCACTTCAAACAATGGTTTCTGCAGCTGAATTTCTTTGTGCAGACTGTGCTTCATAGAAAACAGAATATATCAGAAAATAAGGAGGATTAAAATATTAGAACAGTATTTTTAGCAGCATAGTATTTTTAAGAAATTTTTCCATTTTATTGACAAATCAAAAGGGAAAACTTGTTTCTGAGATGACTATATTTTTAAAAAGAAAACCAAAGAGAATCCCAAACAGAATTATGTTTTCCCAACTCTAAATCAATTTGCTTCATGACTTTTAAGTTTGTAAGGAATATTTCTATAAGGTTTGCATTTAGGCATGACTAAAGTTGTGATTCTCACAATACTCATAAGACTAAAAATGTCAGTGTTCCAAATATATGCAATGATTAAATCTTCAAGAATGGCTTCACTGGCTTTGAGGTCTCCAGCTCTGATTTTCACAGCTTTTTATTCTAAAAACAGCACTATGGAGATGGTGCTGGAGTGAGTCTCATTTTGAACTGGGCTGAAACTAGTTAAGGCTTCTTTTATTTTTTCCCATGCTAAGGGAAGGATCCTATAGCACCTAAATCTCATTTTATGGCCTGTTGGGAGAGTCTCAGTGTTTTCAGTGGCAACAACAATTTTAATGCAGCAATTTTTAAAAATTAAAGATTATTCCTGAGGGTCTTTAGCACAATAAACAAATGTCTTTGTTAGTATAGAATACACTGCGTGTACACAGAATTACTGTAATACAGAGTTGGATCACCAATAATTCAAAGAAAAGGATGCACAAAGAAGAAGCTGATAGGAGACACAGGCCAGGTTTGGGAAGCCTGACTGAATTAACAACATGACTAATGGTGTGAATCTCAGAGGAGAACACATTTTTGGGAAGTGCCACTTTAAAGGTGACTGGTGAGAGCAGGAAAACTGATGACTTACTTTGTCAAAAACATCTCTGAATGCCCATGCAAGCAGAGAGCATTTTCAGGATGTATGAAAATCAGATTGTTTTCTGGGCTGACATCAGTCACTGTCCGTGGATCAGGCTGTGGGTTGTGTGTGCCCTTGGTGAGCTCATCTTTCCACAACTCCAAAATATGTTGTGTGATATTGTGGCCATAGACATCCAGTTCAGCAAATATTATTCAAGGTCAAACACTTTGAAACAATGTGGAGACAGCCACAGCTATCAGAAAAGTCTGGGTTTAATTACAGACTGCTCACATAATTGATATCCACATCGGATTACTTCGGGTCCATGACTTCCCTTAACATTTCTGTAAGGAATGTGCTGTGTTTAACAAACTTAGATCATCATCTGTGATTTCAGTTTTGCTTGGAAGTCCTCTTGAAAGTTTGACTGCACTGCCACTTGTACATGCATTTTCTCTCTGTTAAATGCTAAACTAAACTGATTTGCTTCAGACAATTCCTGAGGCTAAATTTCTGCAAGGCTCTGGGCTTTCCCTGTGTTAAAAATTAATGACCTCTCCTACTTAAAATCTAAAGCGGCTTTTAGTCACAGGAAGTTTTTCATGTGCCAATGTTATCACTTAAATAATCTCTTCTCATAGCATTTACCTTCTGTTATGTAATACGTATGACACATCACCTGTCTTCTAATTTATTAGCCTAAATATAACAAGCTTTCCCATTTTTTCTTATGCTGCCAGACGAGCTGGTAGATTCCATCAAGCTATCTTTAATATTTCATTTTTATGTTTTTCTACCATTTTCAGTTTCCTGCCAGGTATCCAGAATGAGTTTTGTAGGTAAAGTCTGTGGCAGGACTTTCTGTCTGTGGCACACGGCAGGATATAAATAGATCACCAGTCCCAGTCAGGAAGAAACAAGAGAGCACTCAGACTTCAGGATCTAAGTGAATTCAGAGTAATATCAATAAGTCAAAGGTGAAAATAAAGTCATCTCTTTTCTTTACAGAATTTATCGAGTCTTATCCTGAAAATTGTTGCCCCTCAGTTCTCTTGCTGTTCTTTGAGACATGTTCCTGCAGGAGAATATTTTGTACCAAATGATGAGCTCATGTTGAGAGCAGCCCCCAACAAAATTTCCAGATGGCACATGAATTATAACCTTCTATCATGGACTTAACAAGCCGTGGGCTGCTGGTAGTTGTCACTTCCAGGTTTCAGTGCTGTTTATATGCCACTAATAAAACCTGCTGTTCTTCTTAATAATGAAGCAGAAAATTTTAATTTTTAAGGGATACACTTGGCATCCTATTTTCCTTATCCCTCCTATTACATTCCTCCCATGACTCTTTCCTGTGCTTTTCGAACATAATCAGCAATAGGTCAAATCTTAATATTTTATTGAGATTTTCTTCATACTCTTTTCAAGCAAAATTCTCTGAGGGAAGAACTACACGCCAAAACCCTTCTGCTATATCTGTTCATTACTGAGAAAAAAAAAGTCCTTTCATGGTTATTATTGTGAAGCAAATTCAGAGTCCCTTGTGAATAATACGTAAAGAGAATGTGCACAATATGAAAATGCATTTAATGTTCTATTATATTTTAGCTGCCTGTTAGGTATCTCACCCCAGCCAGCAATTTATAATCATGTGCAAGAGGCAGCTTCCTGAATTTTGCATAGTTCAGAAATAGCAAAGCAGAAACAGCATGGTATGGGCAATTACTTTTAAACAATATTAGAGCAGTGCTTAGTGGATCAATGCAGCATCTGCAAAGTTCTGCACATTAAGAACTCCAAAGCCTCCAGACAAGGCTCTGAAGAACATGAGCTACATGAATTCAGCCTGTTTATTGCAGAGATTTTATTACATTAGTTGTCAGATAATTGTAAAGCAGACATTGGAGTTGGGTTTTCCAGAGCTGCTTTCCAGAAAGTTCAGGGTATATAAAATAAACCCTGCTTGAGTGAGCAGAAACAAGGCCCTGGTGTCAGCAGTCTCAGCCCAGGACTCCTGTGCTTCCCCACAGAGTTAATGGGAGCACTCAGCACCTCGGGCTGGCAGGGATGTGCTGCTTCCCGTCCTCAGACCCGTCCCTACGGATTAGGAGGGCCCCAAATGCAGGGAGTGTGTGCCAAGAGAGGTGAGGGTGCTGAAAGGCACCCCTGGAAGGTGAGGATGTGCAGATCTCCCATCAGCAGCATTCAGGACAACAGGCCAAGGTCATCCTTCATAACCACAAAGCTGCCTGGCCAGCACATCTATGGATGGGATCTCCAAGGAAGTCACTTTAACCTCAAGGCCACACGTACAGCTGTAAAACATCCACATGGCCTGCAGGGAAGGCTCCCTCCTTCAGCCTTAAAGGCATTTCCCAGCACAAAGTGCAGCTGTTTGGGGTTTGTGCTGGGAACAATTTGGGAGTTACAGCTTTGAAAAGCCTTCACTTTTTATAGCTATTTGAAAAGTAAATGCAACTGGAACTCACCGCGGAGAGGTCAGCTAACCCAGCAGTGTGGTTTGCACGCTTCCTCTCGACACACATCAAAGGCAAACCCAAACAAAAAGGCTTTTCTTTGCACTTATAATTGGCACTGGGCAGAGGCCTGTTCTCTTCTGCAGGCCCCTGAAAGAAAAGTAACCTGATAATGCAAGCTGGAGGCAGACAATTCAAAAGAAGTCGTGCACCCCAGCAGCTACACAGATGCCTGGCATGGCAGTGACCCCTCCAAACTGCTGAGAAAGTAGAGGAGAGAGGCAATTCAGAGCAGGTGACATCAGCACAGCCTGGCAGCTCCAGGAGGGACAGTGTCACTTTGTCACCAAAAGCATCCCCCTAACAGCCAGCTCTGCTCAAGCCTCGGTCTCCTCACCTACATGTAGGAAAAAAGTAATCCTGGCTCCAGGACAGATTGTACACCATGGACTTGGATCCCTAAGTTCCCAGTGGCTCTTTAGGCTCCAACTTAATATTAAACCTTTTTCTCAGAATGTTAGTCATGTTTAAAAGACAAATATTGCATGAACACATATGAGATTCCAACATGCTACAGCCTTCGTGCAAAGTAGAAATAAAATCCCAGTAAAGCTAATTTTGAGACTGTCTCCCTCTCAATTTCTGGGATTAACTCCTGCTTTGCCTTTAGAAATCTCTTCTCTGACTCCATGCACTAATACAATTGGAACTATATGTATGTTGCATCTTAAGATGTATGCACAGTACATTCCTTTAATCACACATAAGCTTCCTGAACTGTATTATTTTTCATCTGTTTTTTGAGTAAATAATACAGAAAAAATGCTGTGTTCTTCCAGTGTTTTGGAATGTGTATTTTGGGGTAAGAAAGTATTATGTTGGATTTACTGTACTTTGGTACTTCTGTCTCAGTTACTCAGAATCAAACCCAAATTCCCCCAGCCAGGGGGAGGGTGGGAATCACAGTAACCCGGGGTTACATGGTACAAATGATATTTAATTTACAGTTGGCTATTATCAAACAAATCCTGCCATCAGTAAGACAACCAATCACTGAAGGATACTAACCAAATTCTGTATTTTCTGTGAATTAAATCAGCTGTCCTGACTTTGTTTCCATACACTGGCAGATGTTATATGCCTACTGAAATGGTATTATTGCCTTTAAGTTACAGCATTTGGTTCTTCAGCGTATTTTGGAGCAACTGCATTCAGAACAGCACAGTGTAGGTTTTGGAGTATTTTCCATAACGTTGGTGATTTTAGTCAGACTTTAATTCCTGCAGGAATGGTGTTATTTCATTTAAGAGGAACATCTCTGCAGCAGCTCTTCTGGCAGAGACAGCTCCTTCAGGAATCTCTTGTTTCCATACATATTGGGTCAGCCTCTCTCAGGGGTCAGTCCTGCAAACTCTTTTTGGGCCTAGGGAAAGCAGTGTTCTCTTTCTTTTGGACAGTCAAATCACATAACTATAACCCATTTCTTCATGTTTTTTGATAATTTAACTCCCTCCTTTTGCATACTGATTTTTTCTCACGGATTTTTGCTGTGAACAGGCCGTGAAATATTTTCTGCCTTCAACACACATCACAGGGTAAGACCTGTCCTTAGCAGAAGGAATTTTCAGACTTTCACATCCTATTCAAACCCCTCAGATTTTCATGCAAGTAGCTTCAGCAACTACTCTGATAACACCAAACTTCCTGAAAAACATACCAGCCAATAGAGAGAGGTTCCCCAAAAGTCTCATTCATTGACCCAAAAATTATCATTGCCCTCACTCTCTCAGATGTTTGAATCCCTACATAATCCAAATTGCACAGAGCAAAAGTAATCCTGTGCTCAGAGGAACGCAGAGCTAAAAGGTCACACAAATCTCAAACTATGCTGCCTCAAGCCTTTCTGCTTCCAAAGGAGTGGCTAATGACTTGTTCTTTGGGAAGACTGGAAAGAGTTCAAATATGAAGGCGTGATTAAGAGAAGAAAAATCTTCCATACCAATTACAGCTTCCACGCTTTTGGCCAGCATCCATAACCCAGCTTCCAGGGGCAGCCCAGTGACTTTTCAGTTGCCTTATGCTCCACAGGGTCAAAAGGATAGATACATGCTATCAGCTTGCTATTTTATAAGCTGGAAAAGAGAGAAATTGGATGGGCAGGCTGCCTCGGAAATTCTTTTGGAACATAATTGGCACTAAAAGTTTTCCCAGAAGAAAATGATTCAGGTTTCAAAATTTTCTGAGATTGAGGACTGCACACAAGTTATGCTTCTCTCCAGCTTATCATCACTACTGTCTCCAGTGCCATCACAGTTTCAAAAAACCTTCAAAACACAGGAAATTAGAATAAAGTAACAAATTCCAGTACTTTTTAAAGCACCATGATCTGCATGCTCTCATTGGGCAGCCTGCAGCTTTCCAGAACTTGTTAGCATGCTCTTCTCTCTGCATTTGTCTGCTGCCTTTTTGGCTGACACAGCCAGAATTGCTCCCATCCATCCCAACAGCATCCAAGGAGTTCTCCAAAGTGAGAGCTTGTGCATTTACTGATGGATGCCCAATGATGTGGAGAGTTTCAGATCCTGACAATGCCCTAAGTATTGCCAGGCGAGTGAGAAACATGTGAATATGTGGTGAGGGCAGGAGAATTTTAGTGAACAGAGCAAAGATACACAATGACAAGGCATTGTACTGCAATACTCAGAGCTGCAGGAATAAATGCAGAAATTTGAGAAGGAACCATCAGGATCACTGTTACAATTAGGTCCCATCCATCTTTCAGGGTTTGTCACCAATTCAGTGGATAAAAACCACAGCTCTCATGATTCTCCTTTGTGCTTCTGTAGGTTTTTTGCTTCACCTCCACATTACTTGACCCCAGGAGCAGTTCAAGGGTGAGGCAGGAGGAAAGGGTGCAGAAAGTATTCCAACAGTTCCAGCTGGAAGAACAGCTCTTCTGAGAAAATATCCATGTAGCTGCTGTAATTTGCATTAGATAACATCTTGTTCCACAAAACTCAGAGAAATGATCTCATTTCATTGATGTGATAAAAAGTAATTGGAATAACCCCTGCCTTTTTCTGCATGGATCATGAACAAGAAGAAATTGGGTCAGTGTTTGAGGTTCGACAAGCACTTGCTGGTTTTTCACTCAGTGGCTTTATACAGCTGTGATCAGCAGCACGTTAGGGAAGAGTGGAGCTGGTATAGATATTTCCAGCTCACCAGCAGTAATAAGATCTGTAAGCATGAATACAAATCTAAAGACCTGACACCCAAATGGCTGCTTCTGGGCGTATTTCTATTTACTGTCTCAAGAGCCTTCTCTAATCTCTTGTAAAATTGTGCATCCCACTCAGATTAAGCCCTGGGACAAATTTCTTGTCTTTCCACTTCACACCCATGGAAATGATTTAGCTGCATTACACAGCAGTTCCAAGGACAGATATCAGAAATGGCAAGAATTTACCTAAGTAGCAAACAACCAGCACAGCCAATGTCACACACACCTTTAACTTAAGTGGCTGGACTTCAGTTTTCCCCTTCAAGCAGACAACCAAATACACAGTTTGCCTTAACAGAATTGAAGACACTTACAAGTGGAATTTCCTTTTGGATTTCCTTATTTCCTCACAAGAGCACTAATACATTATTTCTCAATTACATTCTGTATTTTGGCACAGTTTAACAGAGTGGGAGGACAACAAACTTGGGTCCTGTGAGGGAGGAATACAGCAGGCAACGATCAGAACATGGATGTGACTGCAGCCCTTTGCCTTTTTTTTTCAAAGCAAAAGTTTGTCAGAAATAACTGGGAAATGGATAGTGAGAGGATGAACAGCCTGCAGGAAGACTCATAAGCAGGATAAACAACATAATGCAGGCAATAGCCAGCATGTTCTGCTATTTCTTTATCCATATTAAGATTCGAGTATTGATTACCCATGCCATATAGCACATTTTACAGAGTAGCTCCAGGAGTCCTCGAATCACAAACACACCCCTGAAATTCTCCTGAATAAAAAGACAGATAAACAACTATTCCTACAAAACAGCAGCAGTGGACCAAAAGAAAGCTGAAAAAAAATAAAGCCTTCTATAATATCTTTTAAAATTGTTTTTGAAACAAGGAATGTTAATACATTAATCATAAGTTAAACTTCAAGTAAAAATACCATCAAGGAGTGTTGGAAGCTCTAACATCTAATATTTTAAGTAAAAGACAAAAGGAAACTTTAAAGTTTAAGTTGGAATACAAATTTGCTTTGTGACTTGGGGCCATGTCTTGTCTCCTTTGTGCCTCCATGAGCCCAGCTGGAAAGTGTAATAATAAATTAAGAAACACAAAACCAAAAAGCACGCCTGCAATGAGATCCAGATGCTCCATTAAACTGCTGTTCCCCTTAAACACCTTCCAAACCATAGCTAAATAGAAATAAGCCTGACAGCTGGATTTTAGGCATGCCTGTGAAATCATGGAAGAGTCTTAATCTGTTTTCCAACAATTAGAAGCTGCCATCCCTCTTCAGGAACTGGAACCACATCAGCTCCTTCCATCCATAACAAGGTAATTAGAACAGAACTACAGGGATGCCACCTCAAGATTAAAGGATCACACACTTCATGATTGTCTGTTTGTACAGTAACTTATTGTGTGGTTTACCTTGGCCAGGCAATGTGCATGCTGAGACTGCTGCGTGTTCATGAAATTCAATCTTTCCACTGTTACCATGTCTTTTCCTGCCTTTTTAATTCCCTGTCCTTTCTGAACTTTCTATGGGGTTTTCTCATCTTTACCTGTTTAGATCACACCATTTTAGCAAAGGCAGTGTGCTGTTATTGTATATACTTACAAAATGGTGATTGGAGCTGAACCTGGGCATACAAGAAATTATGCTCAAGTGTCATTATCTCAAGATGTTTTAGTCAGAGCTTTAGCCAGATATACTTTGGCTGCAAAAAAACATCAGCAGAAAATGGGAGAAAACTGTAAGACTGACATGTAACTAAAGACTGATACCATCATAGACACAGAAGAAATTAAACTTGCATGAATGTCTGCAACACCACTGCTTTGTGTCTGTAGTGTTTGGCTTTGTTGCAGCAACTTCTTCCCAGTATCACTTTTGTAGGAGGCATTTGCAGTCCACACTACAGTTTCTTCTCAGATGTTAAGGACATGCCTGTGAAACCCTGAGTGCTGTTGAAGAAATATCCCACTACTAATGAAAGTGCTCAGTTGAAGTGTGACACCTACAGAGGAAAGCATTCCTG
>NW_005054435.1:308199-321651 GCF_000277835.1 Geospiza fortis | reverse complement strand
ATTCCTGCAAATGGATAAAGAGTTCCCAGAGCATCCCATAAAATGAGGAATTTCTAATGCTGACCTTACTGCAACTTGGGAGAAGGGCTGCTGAGCTCTGCTGGTGTCCTTTAATGGTATTTTCTTGCCTCAATAGAAAAAAATCCTAGTGAATAACTTTACCCCTTTTCTCTGGAAAAGTTACAGCCTCAGCATAGGCCAGAAGCAAATATGTCTCTCAGAACTCACTCGGTATCTCTCTTCTAGGTGAGCACAGTGCTCCACATGCTCTTATTTCTTATTGCTGGCAACAGGATACACTGGCTCCAGGAGATTTCAAGCTCAGCATAACTGCACATGATAATTGCCATTTTCTTTAAAACATCCATCACCACTTCAGTAGATTATCAGGCTCACAGCTGAAATAACAGAATGCATTTGCTTCCCAAAGGACACGGAGAGTGTTAAAACATGACATTGCTAAGTGGCAAATGACAAAAGACAAGCAGGGGAATGGAAACTGATTCACACCACTGGAATGAAAAAACTGCAGTCACTGCCAGCGTGCTGAGATCCTTCAGCGGCCCCTGAGGCGTGTGCTCCATGGGAATATGGCTTCTCCATGCAATTCCCGGCAGCAGTGGATGGTCCTGCCCGGTCCCCCGGCGCAGCGCCACGGCTCATTGCCACCTGGTGGCTGAGATGTTTAATACAGCGCACCTCGACTCCTGGGCTTTGCACCGTTTCAGGAGGGTATTTCTAAGTTTACTCCCTCCTACAGATCAGGGCCTTCCCGTGGTATTGCATGGGAATGCATTAAACACCCACAGCAGCAACTGCAACTGCAGCTGAATTTCTGTTTACTAGAAATGTCTAAGGGAGCATGTTGCTAAAGTGATTCCCTGCTTCCAAAGCAATGTGAAATCACAGTATAAGTTTCCAGCTAAGGGTTACATGCAGCTAAGTACAACCACCTGAACTGGGACCTACACCTCAGCCTGATGCTTACATTTTATAACAATGAAAAATGTTATAGATTGTTCAAAATAAGGTCACAGGTATTTACTAAGAGACTTTCATCTCTGCTCTGCATATGGCTCACTAACTTTAAATTAAAGTGAAAGAATAAAATTGATGCAGGCAAAAAATGAGCTCCATTTTTATCATAGCCTGAATCTTGACCCTTAGAATCCAATACAGTTTTATTACAGCATCCTAAAAATTACTACATACCCTTTTGCATCTATATTTCTCAAGCTGGCCTACCCCTAACCCACTCCATCCAAAGCTGGGCAGCTGGATAGTTGTGGCCAGACAATTGCCAGTTCAGATGCCAAAAAAACGTCCTTTAAAAGACAAAGCCAGAATTGAATACCAAATTGTGCAAGTGCCCAAGCGAAAATAATAAAATCATAGGCTTGACCTTGCTCCACCCATTCATTTTGGGCAGAACTTGCCTACAAAAGTTAATGGGTTTGACCTCAGTTTCAAGGGATGAAGCTAGATGATGTGGAGCAGAGCCTTTGATGTCAGAAAAGTTATGCCTGGTTTACCCCAGCCTAGCCAAAGTTAGAATCTAGCCTGGGGGTAAAAACATCTTTTAAATTAGCCAGGCTAGTCCTCCCCTGTGCAGTTTTGTAGCTGCACCACCACAGTGGCTGTTCTCCTTTTTCTGTGGCTTGGAGTATTTCATTGTTGCCTGCTGACCACAGTGCAGGAGAGATGCTCAGGGTCACAGTTATCATGGGACAGTGAAGGGAGCTTTTCGTACAGACTTCTCATATGATCCCCTTTTCCTGCATTCTCTTCCAGATGTTTACATCTCCAGCTCAGCCGAACCAAGGAAACCCACTGGGTGGGATAACCTACATTTTCTCCAAGTCTAGAAAGTCAGCAAGTAGTTCTGAAGTAAAAAAATATGAGAGATGAAGATACAGGTTGTATTTACTTTGGTGATCTTGAAAATTGGGATTCTCCTGCCAGCCAGAGGAATTAATGCAAGCCTAACTATTCAGGGAAGGAATATATTAGTGACAGAAGAGGTGATGAAGTAGGAGTAGAAAAACCCCCTAGATCAAGTGAATGGAAAGCAAGTTCATTATTGGTTCTGACTGCCAAAATATCTTCCTCTACCTGCCCCTGCTGATAATTTAGTAAATTGCATCCCACGGTGTTTTTTCACCCTGTGGAAGCACACAGAGCATTTACTTTCCTTTGCCTTGAAGCCCCAGCTCAGTGCAGGAAAGCTGAGTGTGCTGAAAAAGGCTTTCAGGCACACACTGGCAGATGCACAATTGTTGGTCACAGCACCTGGGGCCCAGCTCTGGTCCCAAAGCCTTTTGAAGGCTGCCTGGGAGCTGAACTGAGTGGCTGCACTGAGCACATTTCCCTGGGGCTCAACAGAGAGACACTGGGCAGGCTGGGAAACCTCGAGTCAGACACCAAGAATATGACTGCAAAAGACCACGAGCATCCTGTTCTAATGTCGACATTAGCCCTGCCTGGAGCAGAGGAATGGGACTAAATCACTTCCTGAAATCCCTTCCAACATAAATATTCAGAGATATTACCAACATCTTAAAAGATCACATTTTTTTTAAACATTAGTTAAACACAAATAGCAGAACGGAACCTCTCCAGAAATAAGCTGTGCACTATTAATAAGCATACTGTAATAAAAACTTTAAGTGAGCCTTAAGTGACCATTAAACACATAATAATGCACTTTCCTACAGACAGCAATGAAATTGAGCACTAAACACTACAGGCAGAACAAAATCATTTAGAATAGATGTCTTGAAAGTTCCTTATTAAAATAGAAACAAAGGACATTTGTTCTCTCTACATGGAGTGCCATATGAAGAACTCATTCCCACATTTCTCCTAGACACTGGTTTAGCTGAAATTACTTGTGTTTAGGAGAGCAGAGTTACATATAAAGCTTCTTAGAAGTTGCAGGAGAGATCTTTGCCTAATAGAGAACACTGTAGTATGCTTACATGCTTTGCTTGCAGCTTTCCCAGTTAGCAACACAAAACACTGGCTAGACAATGAGGAAGTAATACTGTAAAGAATATTGTTTTCTGGCCAGGTAGACAAAGTTCCTTTTGTGATACCATAACCTTGATTTGTTTGCTTTATCACTGCTTGTGTGCTCTGCAGCTCTGTGTTATCAGACTTTTCCAATGATTAGATTCATGGATGAAGCCTGCTATGGGAAGTGGAAAAGTCTCTCATCAGTTTTCTCAATTAATGTTGCTTTGCTTCATGCCCAACACAAGGCAGTCACTAAACAACTGCTTCCCAAGATGGGCAGATACCTGAGGGTGGGAATGGACTATACTATTTATCTTAATCAGACAAAACTCATTTGTCTCAGCCAGAAAGGCCAGTATTTCTGGCCTCTGTGACAGAGGTTTCAGACATACACCCCACCCCAAACAACCAAAAGTTGACACTGAGCTACATAAAATCTAAGAAAAAGTTCTTTCCATTTTCAATTTGATCAGCAGATGCATCAAACATTTTTCCCCCGCTTGGTGTCTCCCCTATAGGTCTACACCAGAAGTGAGGTGATGTACCTTGCACTTCCAGCCTCTTGGTGTTCTTTCTATAGATTAAGTCCAACTAGCCTTAATAAATAAATATTTCCAGCCTTGCTGCCTTCTCTGTGTCCTGCCCAAGTGCAATGACATCACAGCGACAGCTCCCAGCACTCCGAGATGATGGGAAAGTATAAACAGTGCTCCATCTGCAGTTCATTTGCTCTCCCTGTGAAAAAGGGACCAAAACAAGCTCTTGACTGATGCTTGGTTTCCACAGTTTGGTGGCAACAGCTCTGCAAATGAACTATTTCAGGCAAGAGCTGGTGGCAGTTATTTGATAAAACACAGCAGTGCTGATAATACATAAGGGTTTTTTTAATGTGGACTTTGTAAATGATAGGATTCAAGGACAAACTTGTCAGGTCAAATCTGCCCCAGGTGCTGAATGTGTAGAAGCTGAGAGGTAGAGATTACTGCAGGGAAGATTAATGGCACTATTAACATGACTCTGTGGAGCTACATAGCTCTGCTCAGAGGAAAAGTTTGGGTTGCAAGCATGGTAAATGAAGTCTGGGTATGCTCTAGGCATATTTTTGTTCCCTTCTGTGTACAGAGATGTTTTATTTCAGAGTTATTCAACTATACTCAAGCTGTATATATGAACTTTAAAATTACCACATTTTAAAAATTCTTTTAGCTAATGAATCAGTTACAAGGTAAAATCAGCAGAGGTTTGCATCAAAATATCTTCTATTTAACATTATCCAGCTAACCTGTACTGAAAGTGCAAAATACAGCAATATGTACAGCTACTCCCTGTAACACGTCTTCCATGCTGCTGCAAAGCAATCAGTGTGTGATATTTTCAATTATTATAATTTCAAATGCGTAAAAGTGAGCTCTGATTCTTTTCAGGAAAACCATTCTATAGCTCATCAGGTGTGAAGTACTCCTATATAGAGAACAGACTTTTTGTGTCAAACAATAAGAGGTCTTGAAGCCATTGTGGACAATATTCTTTCCTTGTGAAATCAGCCAAGACTCTTTTCATTTCATTACTTCACTCATTTACATTGGCTGAAGGGATGGCACCCAGGGGAGGCAGGGCCACCCCGAGAGAAGGGCAAAAAGTTTTTTGTTCCCCTGACTTTAATTCATCCTTCATTTACAGCTGGCCCTGTTCCTGCCAACACTGTCAAGAAAAATTTTGAGATTTGCTTAGAGGTTTTAGCTCATCTTCCTGTCATTCAACAATATCACTTTCAGGGGCAAGAAGCAGTTTTGGGGGAAAGGGGATTATGAGAACACAACCCAAACGTTCCTGAGTTTAATGGAAAGTTCACCAAATGCAGTTCACTGAGCTATTTTTCTGTCATCCCTGAGTTTCCAGAGATGGATAAATGATTCAGTCAAACATAAACATAATAAATTTTGTAATCTGTTGAATAAAGGAGCCTTCTTTTTTTTTTTTTTTTCTGATCATGGCCTGAGGTTCATTTGGGGTTAGTGGAAATGCACTGTGGTTACAGCACCGCATATCACCAGAGCAACATCCTGTTCCCAGGTCAGCCCATGAGGATTGCTCCTTGCAATCGGTTTGCAAAGTTCCTGCATATTCATGAGCTTTATTCTCTTCAGACTAGGCTGAACTCTAGCACTAACTCTGGAGACCAGGCTGTGAATATGCAGTACTCAGATTTCCCATCTGCAAAATGGCTTTCTTTACATCACAGAGGCATGAGAAGCATGAATTAAAATACTTCCCAGGTAGGGAGGGCTTTTGAAGAAAGGGGTATGTGAAGAAAGGGGCTGTGCAAATTCACCCAGTGTGTGCAGGGGGTCTTGTGCCTTTTGCCCCCACTAGAAGCTACTGGCATGTGATGTGTCCGTAATTGTATGGCAGGACTTCACTTTTGATCGAAGCTGCTTCTATTTGGGAATATTATAGGAAGGTGAAGAAAGAGCCTGTTGGTCATTAAAGTTCAGTTCTCCATTTATCTCTCAAGTACCTTGCAGAGCTCCTAATTGAAAGCATGAAGTTCTGTACTAATTCATTGAAATGTTTATTTTAGAGCCTTTTATTCCTTCTTTTTCCAGTGAGCAATGGGAATTGCATCTTTTGTTTTTACTAAACCTGTATTCATAATGGCAACCCAGATATAATCTCTCCTTTCCAGCTGGTAATTGCTTGTTGCAATCCCCTTGGACACAACAGAAATGCAGGATGAATGAAGGCAGCGACAATATTAAGCCCTGTGTCATGTTTTGTCTGGGTATGAAATTTCAGGATATCTGCTAAAACCCAAAATGGCTGAGTAACTCCATGCACCTCTCCTTTCCTCATAATTATTTACATGGAACCACCAGGAGACAGCATGTCATAATATCCATTCATTCTTGCAAACCCCAAACAAGGAGAGAGCTGAGCCAGGACTAAGTCAAACATACAGAGAAAGAGACAAGTACATCTGGCTGGGAATAAACAGCCAGCTTTTTGCTTCCTCTCCTGGAAACCTTCTTGACTTTTGTTCTATCTCAGTTTATCCTCTCAGAGATGGAATGGCCTGCTTTGGCATTTGTGTAGCAGCTCAAAGCATCCTCAGATTTGGGTGCCATTAAAAACTTAAATGTTCAAAAGCAAAAGCAGAACTGATTCTCAGAGCTGACAACCCATTGCTGTATAGATGAGCACAGGCTGAAGGAAAGAATCCTGATTGTATAATCAGTTCTCCATCTACAAAGCCAATACCAACAGGGGTGAGAATGATGAGCATTCCTCACTGCTCTTCTAATGTTTGAAGCACCCTGCATTGTAATGAAAGAGAGCTTGGGGAAATATACACAACAAATTGAATCAAACTGGAAATGCTGTTTGCCTCCAGAACAGACTTGGGGAATTAATGTTAGAAACCTTAATTTATTTTATCTGTCTCCCTGCCATGGTAACTTGCTGTGTATTTTTAAGTACAATAAAAAGTTCAGTTTATTCTTCTCTGAAGTTATTCTAATGGAGTCAGTCATCCTCTTTCAACAAAATTGCAACAGAACATCACAAAAACATTTACTGGGAAGGCTGAAGAATGGTAAACAGAGAGAGGCTTAGGATTTAATAGTAATATTTGTCATATTTGTCATAGATGAGTAGGTACATTCAGTTATTTCTACTGACTCTTTTAATCCTAAACTTATGTTCCAGACAGAGTTCTCAAAGATATTTTTACCAAAAGGAATGAATTTTCTCAAAATTCACTCAGTCACGTTTAAAAACTTCATATAGAAAAAACTGTTACAGAAAGGTAAAACAAAACCAAATTTTATCTAATGTTTTAAAGAAAAAGGTTTCTCTGATTGTAATTGGTTATTCTACAATTAAATCATATACAGCAGAAACAGGAGGAGTATCTACAAGGTAAATGATACTAGAAAGATAAAATCTAAGTATCAGTGGTAGCTTTCAGTGTCGGTATATGGCCTTTATTTTGTTAATTACAGTCAGCCAATTAGCATTAACTCATAGAAATTAATTTTGTAATTTTGTAATTTGATGTTTCTTAGTTATAGCTCTCAGCTTTCTCCTGGCTAAGGGAACTGAGCTTTCTTACAGAAAGGATTTCCGAAGGTTTCCATAGTTCACAAATCCTGCAGCAGCAGCTCCATGTCTGCTCAATTACTCTACAGTTTAACTAAAACAGCATTTCAAGAGAAGGTGAGAGTTTGCTTTCGCAGATTTCCTCTAAACATCTGCCCAGACTCAATCCAGAGTTCTTCTGCTTTTAGCACACAGGCTTGGAAATAAAAAGCTTGATAGTCAAAAGGTCACAAATATGAGTGTTTTTCTAGAACCAGACCTGTGTGGATAGGCATTCACATGTACATAACTCTTCCAAATTTGAAAGAGCTCCCAAATGTGTAAAATTAGGAACCTTTTTTGTCTCGTGGCCTTGAATGAACTGGTCTTGCCCATAAACAGGGACCAAAGATAGAAGTTAACCATATTGGGAGGTTTTATATTTTTTGTGTAAGAAAACTTATCTTTCAGCTACATTTACCCACCTCAAACAATGAGATCACCACAAATGTATCTGCCTGCTTTGGGAGTAAATCAGACACTATTTATATCCACAGCTTTGAATTTTTACTGCCTAGTAACACAGGACAAGACAAAGGAGATAAAAGAAGGAGAAAACAGTTCATAGCTTTCTGATAGTTGGTGCCTTTTCCCCATCCTGGAAAGTTTTACAAACAACTGTTGCTTATTGCTTCATTGGTTTGAGACCTCATTCTGAAATCAGTGATTTGAAATTTCGCTGGAAGACACTTCCCAAATCTGGTACTTAAGCCTTAATGATGGAAGAGTAATGAAAGGGCAGGATATGCATAGATTATGGTAAATAAATAGTATGATGTGCCAGGAAAAATGTGGCAGAGAAGTAATGAAAAACAAGTGTTCTACCAGGATTTAGTGAGTTCCATCTCAGACTGGCACTAGCACAGTGAAGTTCTCCCATTACTAACTCGAACAAATCTGCAAGGAACAAAGCTGTGAGCTTTTATTTTGTACTGAAAATGTTTTGAGAAGTTACTTTTCAGGAATTTATCACAATCAAAAACTACATTTCCCTGCTTGCACTTTCTCATTGTGCTTTTAAATTAAGGTAAATTATTCCAATTAGATATTTTTCTTAGGATTTTTTTTGCCATTTAGGGGGAAAGAGATGACTGTTCTGAGAAGGATTTAGTGCAGGCATTCAAGCTGTGCTGCTGGAAAGGGTTAGGAGCAAGTGAAACAGATCTCGAATGTCAACTCATTCTCTTTATGTTTCATTGTAGTCAAGCTTGGGTAAACCTGAGCAAATTGAAGTGTGTGCATACACACATCCTTCTGCTTATGGAATGTAAAACTCCAGGAGAGCTGAAATATTGTGACAGAGAACAAATACAGAATTGTATAAACAGATTTCATTGCACTTGGTAGTCCTCAGCTAAAGCTTTCATGTATCCACATAGTGCCAGCCCCAATAAAGACAGCATTTAACACAACTGAACGTGAAGTCCAAACTTAGGATCCAGTTACATTTTAATGTATAAATAAACTCTGGATGCAAATATTTCATCGCTAATCTGGGCACAAAATGCTCAAGATCTGACCCACTTGCTCAGTTTTCTGCAGATCAAAGAATGCCCTAAACTTTGTCATTATTATTTTAAAATTCTCTTAATTAAATTCAGAACAAGCTGTAGCTAAAAGGCCATAATTTAAGTGCTTTAGACCACGGAGATGCAGCTCTGACGAAAAGTGTGTTTTTATGTTGCTAGGGGAACCCTTAATGTGCTATGGCACCAGGAACATTTGGAAAAACAAGAAATGAAGCAGAAGTAAGTATTCGGTAATGAAAAACATGAGAAGATTAAATCAAGGTCTAGAACTCCAAAAGAAGAAGAGCCTCAGCATTTTAAAGAGTCTTTTAGAAGAGTGGCATAATGTCTGTTTAAAATACTTATTTAGAAAAGGTATATTTAGTTATTTCAGGGCAAAAGTTTAGACCTGAATTTTTGCCAGAGATTGCTTAAATTAAAGGATTAATGGTGCTCTGAAGAGTCTCAGATGTCTGATTTCCAATCCATGGAAAGGTGTGGACTGAGATGTTCCACAACATTTTCTCAGAAATCCAGGAATCCAGAAAAAGTTTTCTGAGAAAACATTTTTCTCAGAAATTCAGAAATCTGAAGTTTTTAAACTTCAGAATTTGTTATAAATCAGATCTCAAGAAATCTGTCCACCTTATATACATGGTTGTGCCATTTTGTACAGTAATCTTCTGCTAGGGCAATACAAAAATCCTTTTCAACTTAAGCCTAAACAAAGACTTTCTCCATTTCTGATGGATTGAAACCACTGCTCTAGACCAGAACCAATAGTTATGGGGTCAGGGGCTCAGCTGAGCAATGCCCATTTATACCCACAGAGTAGATAATCCGTAAAAGATGGAGAAACTAATGTCAAGGAAACAAGTTTTTGTATAGCTTGAATAGGACTGCATGAATAATTGAATTTTTGGCCAACTGATCACACTGTGTCACTTAGTGTCACTGAAGTATTAAGTGAATATAGCTAAACCTAATCTCAAGCATAGTTTGGTATTCAAAATTACACTATCTAAATTTTGAAACAAAACATTTTGACCAGTCTCAGAGAAATCTACTTGCTTGGGTCAAAATTATTTGAATAAACAGCCTGAGGTTACCTCATCTTTTCATTGCCCTGACATTATTTTGCTGCATATATTTGAAAATATTACCAAACAGATTGGCCGGAAAGCAATCCTGATTCAGAAGTATTTTATACCCAAATGATTGACATAATATATGTTTAATCATACAGGAACTAAGCACTGCTTGATAGGAACCTTCCTGTCTCTCACAGCATTCACAGAGCAATGCTGATTTACACCAGATGCACATCTGGCCTGGCCTGTGTAAAGAAGCTGTTGAGGTGGAAATTTAATATTTAAACTAGTACAAACCTACAGAGTTCTGAACTAAAATTAGATTTGGGTAAAGGATTAGTTACTCCTTTCATTATCTACTAACGGAGGCTTATTTTTACAGCAGACAGAAATTGCAAATAATTGGAATAGATATTTTTGCTGCTAATGCAGTGTCAATGTCATTACACCCTGCACGTATTTAGCTCTGAAGTGGGTGAGTGACATGGCTAAACATGGTGACAGAGTGACCCAGCACCCCAGGTTTCCTCCCTTCTTTTCTACAAAAGCTGCACACAGCCACATAAATGAACTCTTTATAGAGAGATGAACTTCGATATAGCACAATGCCCTGAAGAAGTCATAAACCCTGAAAATCAGGGAAGGTGAGAATAGAAATATTTACCACACCAGGCTTTTTATGAATCAAGGGTTTCTGAAGATACTTTTGGGACCAAGGCTTGAGCTTAGCAAGTTTTTAACAAAAAATAGCTTTTGCATCTGTCCCTTTTCCTCTCTAACTCCCCCAGTTCCACTGATTTTTCTCCTCCTTCTGCTTCCTTCCTTCTTTTTATCAGGATATAAGAGGGAAAGGATAAGATGGGGCTCAAATTATGACTTTTCTTCTGTATTTGTTTCTGTTTTCAAAAAGTGGGACTAGTCCTGAGGGCAGGTGACTGGTGTCCCCTCAGTGACTGAAGAGGATGTAGAAGGGCAGTATGGTTGGCTCCCTATTGTCCTGCCTTTCCTAAGCAAATTTTATCCTCCCCACCCTTAATGAGGTTTGTCTGGAATTGGTATTGATGGAGCTGAGTGATCACAAGTTTTAACATCAGACCTGAAAAAGATAAACAGAGTAATAGAAATAATAAGCAGCCATGTGGTTTTCCTTAGCTTCCACCTGACATTCCAGAGATTTAATTAAATTTCTCCAGTTTTGGCCACCGCTGGGAAGCGTGATGGAACAGAGAGGGATCACTGGAGTTTGTGCAGTCCTTGCCTGACCTGAGGCACAGCACTGTGAGAATGTGCTGGAAAGTCCTGTAGAGAGCCAGGGGATACAAAGAACAGTCTAGTGCATGTTCACCCCAACAGCACTGAACACCTACAGTATCGTCCTCACATTATTTTCCTTGAATTAGTCTGACCTTTTCTCCAATGTGACGCCTGTTGGGTAATGGGGGCATTTAGATAACAGCTCTAATCAGCCTTACAGCTCCTTCTTTTCTCTGTAATGGTCTCTGAATGACACTGCTTCCATATCCACCTTCAGTGTACTCTGAAAAAAATACATTGTGGAAGGATGGTGGTGGGAGAAACAAAAGGCATTCACCATCAGCAAGAAAGGAATAATTCTGTAGATATATTTGTTAATCTATCTCAGTCTCTACGTGCTGTGCTATTGCCTGCCCAATGAGTGAACCCATGCAGAATTAGCAACAGACTTCCCAAAGCTTAGGGATGAGGTAATGGTGCACTGGAAGTGCGACCAGCACAACTCTGAGTGCTGCAGGACACTGCACTTGCTACACAACAAATTGTTCATGCACTTTCAGCAACAACAGCAGCTGGAATTTTTACAGGGATGGTGAAATGCTGGAATATGAGTGGTTTGATGTCCTTTCTTAAGAATGGATTTGAGTAAAAGACATCAAAGCACAGACAAGCGCTTCATTCTGTATTAATACCCCTTTGTAACCAGCTTTGAAATATCAGCTGTTACTATTCTTTTTGGTTTAATAACTTTTCCTTACATTGTAGGCCAGCAACTAACTAATTAGCCCTAGATTCGATAAGAGATCTTCTAGCACATATCCCTATCTGTTTGTCCCTCATGACCAACTATCAGGGAACATTCAGCACAACCTGACTTCACAATTACAGAAACCTATTTGGGATATTAAAAAGCAGTCTATGCCCTTATTTCATTAAGATGTATTATTTTCATGGAGGTTTGAAAAAACCATTGAAATATTCATGGAAAATTTTCTTTCCTTTTGGATGTTTTGAGCAGTTATTATTCTGTTAGGAATATCTATTGAGTGTGATCAGCATTCAAAGTTCCTTTTTAAACAAATTCAAAATAGTTCACCATAATACTAAATAATCTGTAGCTCAAAACTGATAAACCTCTATCAAAAAATTACGGAATGATCCTGATTATGGAAGATTTCTACCAAACAAATAGAATAGAATACAAAACATCTACAAAAATTATAAAGCAGAATTGACCTTGTGGACCATTTGGTTAATTTTTCATGGTATTTTCCCATGTTTTTATGCTTCATTATTCCCCATGACTATGGCTTTAAATCTGTGCCCAAGGCCATAAGAGTGAGTATGAAATAATGAATCTAGGTCATGTCAGTGGACAGGACCAGACAGGAAATCCATGTGAAATGCACCCAATTTAGTAGAGTTTTCAGCACCTTCTATTATTGAAAGCTATGAAAAAAGCAGTAAGTCACAATTAAGTTACTTTCTGGCAGATTAAATATGCAAACTGGACGCTCAGTACTCTCACGCTCAGCAGATGGCTAAAGCATTGCCAGACAAGCCGTATAATATTCTTTTTTATTTGGTATTTCCAGATCCTCTGAAAGAGATGTCTTTGCTATTTAGTAGAAATATGCCCTGTGAAAGATTTTTCCCTAAATGGTTAAGAAAGAAAACTGTCTCCTCCGAAAAAACAAGCATTTGCTAGAGGTACTGAGAAAATGGCCCTCCAGTTATCTGAAGATAATTCGAAGAACCAGTTTCAAAGTTTGGATAGTGGACCTTGTGCATTATCTAACAGCTTGGTTCATTCACCTATTTCAAAGCATATATATTCCTTAGAGAAGACAATATTTTGTCCTAGTTTATTATAATATTGCCATAAATCACAAGAGATTACTTTAAAGGAAAAAAGCACAAACACAAACGAGGCACAAGGCCCAAGCAGTATTTTGCTCTGTATTCTATATTTACATGGCAGCTATACTATGAACACAAAGTACGCAATTCCACAATCCTCAAAAGAAAAGGCAAGTGATCTGGTTTTAATTTTAGATTTTCTACATTTATATCTGGGAACTGTATACTTCCAGGAATTATGGGTTAAGTTGGAGGAGAAACAGGAGCAACTTGCTTTGCCAGTTTAAAATAGAGTTCACTGATTTCAGGAATAGTTTCTTTTTCACATGCTGAGACTTCTCCTGAGGGAATAGCTCACTGATACAGTAAGGACAATAGGAGCAAGATGTCTTCCTACAGTGTAAAGTCAGAACAGTAATGACTAGATATAAAAATTTGTCATTTAATGCTTTGAAAGGACAAACATTTTGAAAGCATGTTCCTAAAATACATCTGCAAAATAACTTGTCCTTTTCTTTTATTCATTGTTCCATGAGAGGCATGGCACTATGTTTTATGGTTGCTCAACTCCAGGCACAAACATTTTC
>NW_005054435.1:300851-308189 GCF_000277835.1 Geospiza fortis | reverse complement strand
CCTGCTGAAAACGTGGCAATTTTTTTGGCAAAAAGCATAAGCCAAAGCCAGTGCGGAAAGGATCTCCAGCATGGATCCACTAAAAGAGTGCACTGCATCTCTGCAAGTGACGGCAGCAGTGAAACATTATAAACATCCTTCCTCCTGATCCAACGTTGCTCCAAATGAATTGAGATTGTACATGAGGTATATGATACTCATGGTAAAAGCTCAGAATCGTTATTGTATATTTTTCAAAACCCATGAATAACTTATCAGCTGCTAAATTGATGGCTTCTGTGCCTAAATTACACTCTATACCTCTTTTGGTACAATTAATACCAGTGGTCATGGTAGTTCCAGAGGAATGGAAAAGCTGTGGAACAGCAGCTCTGGCAGAAACAGACACAGCAATAAGGTCACAATGTATGCAAGGAGCAGCCAGCACTGGGCTTGCTGCACAGTAAAAAGCAGAAAGAGTTTCCATAGGAAATGGAAAAACTCCCAAAGAAATATCTGCTAGCAGAGAGCAGAGAAGGTCAGCCAGGGCCTCTAAGATCCCTATTTATAAGAGCCTACCCCTGAGTCCTCATTTGTGAAGGTGGCTGTTTTTAATAGGAATGACAGACAAAGGTCTAGTCATATCACACAAAGAGATTTGTATACACAAAAGCATCTTCTGTGCTTCCTTTTCTTTTTCCCAGAAAGTTTGGAGTTGTGAGCTATGCAAGATGGATGAATGAGGACATGGTCTTGTCTTTGGAGTTTACACTGTTCAGATTAAACTGAGGATATTTTCCAAAAGCATGTGTTATGTATTTAAGAAGAGAAGTTCACTGTGGGGTGATAGAGATCAACATTTTTTTTCCCTGGAAGAAGCTTTGTTTAGTTTCCATTAAGTAATGAGCTGCTAAAGGATTTGCTGCTACAAGAATCTGAAAAAAAGACACCTTAAACACACTACAGCAAAGTATTGTCCTGTGGGACAATTCCATGGTACAAATTGGTGCCAGGAGGCATTCCATCACCAAAATATCAACTAGAAATAGCTAAACACTGAAAATTTGTTCCAGAAACATTCTTGAGAAAATTGTTTTCCTGAAATACATAATCATGCTTATTTTTTTACATTCCAGTGTTTTTACTGGTTTGGTAGTCTTGACAGGAGGTATGAATCACAGACTCACAAGCAGACAGCGTTTTGCATTCTTTTTTGTGGAAAATTTGGGCCCTAATGTTTTTTGCAAGATAGACCAAGGGAAGATGCAACATGAAGATTATTTATTTGAGTTTCATTTACATAAAAATGAGAAAATTGGGTACTTCTGTGGTTAGAATTGTAATGAAAGTTGTGTCAAAAATATGTTCTTTATTCTTTACTTAGCAATGTAGTAATTTATTCTATAGAAACAATTATTTTGACTGGAATACTCTATGAAGTGTGCATGACTGAGAAGAGGGGGGCGGTGGAGTCAGCTGAATTTAATTCTGAGGAATTGTTGGTCAATATGCTACCCAGCCTTTATACTACAGAACGTTTCTCTTTGTTGCAAAAAGATAACCAATGCCAGCCCATACAAATTTTTTCTGAGTGCTCAGTATTCACAATTGAGTATCTGAGTTGTTTGTTCAACTTAGTTCCTTGATATTGTTTCCTCTTCCTGACCGGATAGCCTTCCAGACTAAATTTATTTGAAATATACTCCATCTCATGAAACTAATCTCAATTTTAAGTCCGACAGTCACTTTCTGCAAACATATTGTCACAATAAGCAAACAAAAATGAGTGCAAGCATTTGCTGGGAAAAGGATGAATATTTTCCTGTAATGCTGTTGCATTGCTCCAATCATCTGGTCTCCCGTAAAATATACCAGCAGTAAAAAAGTGATAAACAATTGGCCAACATTTATCCACTTATTTAGAAACAGTTTCTTGGTGAAGATTTGTGATTAAGACTGTGCATGTGTCCTCAGCTGTAAGGCAGGATATGTATTTTATCCAGCCACACAAGAAGATCTCATCTTTAGTTCCTATTTGTGGAAGTAAATTGGGCATGATGCCAAGCCCCAGCTCCTTGCACACGCACTGCTCTCTGAAACCAGCTCTGTGAGGAGCTCACAGCACTGGGCTGCGGCTTACAGGAATCCTGTAGGGCTATAACAGCAAGCACAAGAACCAGTCTCAACCACCAAAACTCCACATGGGCTTACCTACAATTCTGTTTGCTCCAGCCTTGCTGAAATCCTCAGATTTCAGCTCAAACTGCAGTGAGCTACAGGCTGACAAAATAAATCTGGCTGGCTTCAGGTTTGTGTTTCACTGGAATAGCTTGGCCCTCAAGACACTCCTAGGGAAGACATCAGGTTTCAGGGCTCCATGCTGACAGCCTAGCCTTCCACACTGGAACAGTTTTCAAGCAGTTTGAACAAAAACTTTGCAAAAATAATCTAGATTAAAAGAGCTCTTCCTTGCCAGGGTGTCACAAGAAGTGTGGTAACAGACCCAGTTCACTTGTGCTGGAAGTGCAGAGCTCACCAGCTCAGCTTGTGACACCTGTGTAATGGGAACAGTGCTGCCAATTTACCCATTTGCACAAGGATTTTCCTGGGTGAACACTAATAGATCAAGTTCCACACAAATTTAGTTCGGGTCACTCAGTATCACTCCAAAATCTCTCTGCAGGACAGAAAAACAAGCAGTACTTGTAAAAGGGCCATGAGTATTTGTACAAAGTCTGGGACTCCTTCACCTCTTGGCTGTTCTAAGGGCTTGCCAACTTGTAGGACTAAACCTGATATTCATATAGGAGACAACCTGGAGCTGAGATCTCTGTTCCTGCTTTGAACTGGGGTATACAACTCCATCCTCCAGCGACAAAGTTTCAACATCTGTCAAAAAAGGTCTGAAAGTACTAATTTTCCCTAAAGGAGAATTACAAAGTGAATTAGTTAACTCTTAGAAAGGGTTTAGGGTTTCAGGAAAATAAGTACCAAGGAAATGCAGGGTGCTGTGATCCCTTTCTAATGGAATATTTTATCCTCCAAAAGTGGCAATTTCCTTACAAGTCAAACTTTGTTCCAGTGTTATTCCACGATATCCTTAAAAACTGACACCATAGGTTTTTCCTTGCATTTCTTACTTCAGCCAGACAATCCTCCACCCCTTCTGCTTTGAAAATAATTGAGTACAGTAATGGTTCTGCTTCCACCCTACAGAACACTTGGAGTTTTGCACTTCACACTTGGGCTCCTGCTGTATAGGAAGTTCTAATGGTGACAGTAATGAAAGGAAACAGCCCTTCCGAGTTGTGAACTCCTAGGTGAGTTGCCTTTGTTTTCCAGAGTCAAAGCATGGTATGAATGTTCTAAATTAAGAATCAAAGCATTCCATATCTCTGAGTACATGCATAAATTAAAAGTAGGACTTTATAAAATACTTCAAGACCTTAAACAACAGGTGGACACCACAGCCCATTCCACAGTTTTGGACTGGTCCATTACCATTCTATATACAGTTGGGCATGTATCTGATAAACACCCCTACATAACTGCACTTTTTTTTAAAAAATAAGCACTTTACATGTTAAAACAAAGATGTAAGCAGCAGGGAGCAAATCAAAACACCAAATGCAAACACTCGTAAATTTCCACAACTTCGAGATCTTAAAAGAATTTGCATTCTGGATCCAAGCAGTCTCATACTGACCTTAAATTTACTGGATGGCTGGAGACTTCAGAGTGGATGAAATCCAGTCAGCAAATGTTCCAAGTTTCTAAAACTCAAATACTTACCTGAATTTGAAGTATATAATGAATTTGTCTTCATACAGTAGAGACAATTTAAGTTGCATTTGGTACCCAACCATAAATTATGCAAATTTTAAAAATAAGTACCTCCAGCATTCAGAACAAAAGAACATTTCTTGGTATCTCAATTCTATATGTTTAAGAAGAAACTAACCAATATAAATTATATTATTTTAAATGTGTGCTTTCAAAGGTTCCCCTGTTTACTGCATATTAAGATTTTTTTTTCAAAATTGTATTATTGAGAAATAAAGCAGAAAGTAAAACTATGAATCTTAGATATTTAGCATTCATTTGTGTTATGTCTGTAATACTGTCTCATATCATAGCAAGTTAGGAAAAAGGATGTCCAGTGGGAGTGCAGAGCTGAACAGTTATGTTCCTTATCAAATGGGAGCATGTATCAAATGGATGTTCCACTGGGGTCTGTCCCAGTGCTGGTCAGTGCTTTCACTCCTTACCCAAAGGTCACATCACAGAACAGGCTTGTTTGACCTAGAGACAAATGAAGTCTGGTACATTGCCAGTACTTTGCAGGTCAAGAATAAGATTCCACATAATTGTGGCAAACTGGAGATACAAAGGGAAAACTTTGTACCTTTTTTGACTTCTGCCAGTGTTATCACCATGCTCAGGAATAATAACCTGCACAGAGAGAAAATGTGGAATAGCTGAGGAGGGAGAAATTCAGATAGAAAAGAGCATAGAAATGACAGCTGAGCAGACAGTATGGGAGTTAACAACGTCATGCTGCTGCCAACACAGAGTGTCATTCTGGAATGTGGAGAGCAGACAAGTTTGCAGAGGAACCCTTTTGCTAGAGCAGCACTGATAAGGCTTTAGCTGGGTTGTTGTGGCTATGTCAGGGACCACACTTCAGGGAGTCCATGGACTGGTCAGACACAGTCCCAAACACAGCAATAAAAATGATGAAGTGATCTATAAATTATGAATTAGGGTAAAATATTGGAAAAGGGGGATATTTAGCCAAACAGACTGAGGAAAGCCTTGATAACAGTGTCTCACACATGTAGAAGGAAAGAAGAAGCTATTTTATGTGTCTGCAGAAGTAACAAGACAAAATTCAAGAAATACTCAGGTTACATCATCAGAACATTTTGTAATGAAAGGGCCATGAACAGCAGGAAAATTTGACTGAGGTTTTGTGCATCTCTACTGAAGATTTCAAGGCAGGCTGACAAATGTCTGCCAGGAAGCACCCAAAAGTTTCTGCTTTTGCCTTGTATCAGGTGATTTCTTATTCTTTCCAGCCCTACAACCCTGTGGTTCTGTTTGCTCCTTATCCTGTTTAATTCAAAGCACTAAAAGCTCTGACACACACCACACTATGAAATACATTTGATTTCAATGAGCCCAGAATACATTTCTGCTTATCCACCTTCTACTTTTACTTTCTGCTGAAGGCAAAAGACAAATTATTATTGTTCTCATTCACCCAACTGTTTTAGTGAAATGTCAGTTTCTCAGTGATGATCTAGAAACTGAAAGGCTCAAGCCTGTGGGATGTCCTGTGGGATTGTGGTCCTAACTCAGATAGAAAATGAAGGTTAAGAAGAAGCAAACACATACGTGATGTTTCAGGAAGTGTGTCAGTGTCTGGCAGCTTGCTCAGAAGGCTCATTATCTTGTATGGAGAGACTGAGCTGTACGTGTTTCATTCAGGCAGAAAGACAACAGAAAATTAAATCCTGAACACTGCCATAAATATCTCCAAAACATTGTTTGTTGTTTAATTTACAATTTCAGATGACTGGTACAGCTCAGACTGAAAGGACAGAAATGATGCAAATAACCACAAGAACCAAGAAATGCCAACAATGGAATTAATCTTTCTGTGGAGATTTTCTGAAAGCTTCATAGAAAAGTTGGATTGTAGGAAAATATGTACTTTTTTTTTTAACCAGGCTGAGTTTTATATCAAATGTTGATCCACGGCTCATTTGGAGCTATTATAGGGATTAGGAGAAAGGCATAAACTGTAATTACAAGACAAACCATGCCAAGCCAACATGGGCATTGTTCAGGAAGCCATGCCAAACGACATCCCAAGCACACAATGTGGAGAGAGGATTTGCCAACAATTTTAATTTGTGAGAAATTGTCTCAGTATTTTGTTTCACTTTGATAGTAACATGTTTTTAAAAAATGTCAGCCAGTTACACAGGGGCTGGCTGCAGTCCAGGGGTGAAACTGTGATGAAGAGGGCCATTAGTGAAAAATGCCAAGCTCTGAGTTTCATGTCATTAATATTTATGACACAGTGTGAAGAATCTTATTTAAATGCCACTCTGTGTGTGGGTTGGGGTGAAGGAAAAGAGGGATGCTAGGGAAGGAGAGTTACAGTATTTATGCTAAAGTGTGCAGGCATCTTGACAAGGAGCAAAGCCCTTGACAGACATTGGGTAGCAATAATTAGTCTAATGTTTGGATAGTTACACTTTAACTGACCTCTGATTTTAATGGCATAAAATTCTAAAAATGACTGCTCTGTCAAGCTGCCAAGTAAAATGCATTTAGATGGGTATTTGGAAACCAAATATCATTTTTAACCATCACTTATTATTTTGGGCAAATCACCTGAAGTGGACTGAACTTGAAATATTTATTTCATGCCAGCCTGCTCGTCCTGAAATTCTGTTGTGATTTCAGGCAGACAACATGATTTGTTCAGTACAGCACTGTAACTCCTACCAGTGCCTGCTGAAGTCCTGGTTCCAAAGAAGACATGTTACAAAGTGACAAATTCTTCCCTTTGCAGAGAGTGGGATAGAAACTGTGCTGCCAGGGAGTGCTGCTCTAGACCCTTCCTGGGTCACAGGAGGTGGTGAGGCCCTTTCACACCCAGAACTTCCATAAGCAATGGGGTTTGTGCACTTAATAGATTCAGATTCAGAATCTGGGTTTCTCCACAGTGAAACTCTGTCCTGTTTGTGTGACTGTCCTGGGGTGACAATGCTCTGTGCTTTGTCACATGGCTGCAGTGAGCCCCTCTCATGTTTTTATAAAGCTCACATGAGATTTAAATGAACTATGTAGCGACTCCTCGTTTTTAATGCAAATTGTCTCCTCCTCTTGACATAAATAGTCTGTTTTATATCCTAACTTAATTCCTACAAACTGCTGTGTTTTTTCAACTTATGTTGTTATGTCAAGAAATAAATGAAGTGAACTGTACACATCATATTTTTCACACAAGTGTCTGGCATGTGTATTGCTTACATAAAAATACAGCATTGTTTGAGAAAGAGAAAATTTAGAGGGAACTGGTATAAGAGATCAATTTTTTTAAAAGCAGCAATTCCTTGGCGATTAATTTTTTTTCAAATTACAGTATTCATAGACTAAAAAGAAAACCATCAAGTGAAATAAAAGTTACAATTTTATACAAAGGAACACTGCTATTTGTAGCACTAAAATATAAAATGAAATGCTATTGGAATTAACTGCTGAAAATTTATTTTAATATGTGCTAACAGAAACTTGGTTGTGCACTCTGTTACCCAGGAAATGTATCAGCTTTGAAGTCACTAT
>NW_005054435.1:281765-300830 GCF_000277835.1 Geospiza fortis | reverse complement strand
AGTAACTTTTAAGGCAAGGATGAATTAACTCATGTGGCATGTTGTCCTAAATTATTGCGTTGTAACTATATCCATCTAGAGTATGCAGTAACATCCAGAAGTTACAGCTAGGCGATTGTACTTTGTATCTACACAATCAGCCCTGAAATCAGAAAGAGCTTAGTTTCTCATTGACTTTTAACTGGTAAATAATGACTGTGGAGAAATTCCTCCTAATGAATTTTAATAGAATTCTCATTAGTGGGATATCCCCTTTTGCATTCCTCAGGCATCTCTTTAATATATGAAAGTCAATATGACTGACTTTCATACATTTGCCAGCCTCATCTCAGGGTCCATATTGATAAATATAAAAATGCTTCTGGTCATTCCAAAGAAACCTCAGTGGAAGGAGAAGGAGCCCTATTTGATAATCCTAGGAGGGCATGTTCAAGGGGCAATGAGGATCAGGGCTGACTGGAGGGCTCACCCGATGCTGCTACACTGCAGCAGTGTAAAGCTAAAGGGGAGGCTGCCCAGCATCTGGAACTGTTTAGCGTCTAGTGAGCATTTTCTACTGAGCACAGAGATTATCTTATCTCCTTTCTACCTCAGTGCAACACAGAGACGTGTGTTTCAACACAGTCATTGTTAGTGGCATTGCTACATTCACACAATTGCATCAACCGAGTTCCTCAGCATTCGATCCATTTCCTGCAAAGAGGGAAGGTCTTTGACTTCAAGCCTAACCAGGGTGACTGCAAGCTGATCCCAAAGATGCTGAACAGTGATGATCAGGACATCTCCAAATCAAGAGCTGAGGTGAAGAGTTCAGCTAAGAAGCTCCCTGACTCCCAAGAGCTGTGCACCTCCTGGAAGGCACTGGGCCCCTCCAGCTGCCCCGGCCATTAATGCGAGCTGAGGGTGCTCAGTATTTTGCATAACCCAGCTATAAATGCATTACACTTAACTGCATAATCTCAGGGATAAGGGAACATCTGTCATCCAATAGCAGCAAACACCATCTGCTTTTGTATCACCATATTCCTACTTGAACAAATGGAGCTCAAGGCACACTGGGCGCTGCTTAAGAAAAAGCAAAATGTATTTAGACTTGTTACTTTGCCCTTTTGCACATTTGGAATAGCTATAATGAAAGGTTTTGCTCACAAAAGCTTTCATTAGAGTAATTTGCTCTTTGTGCTTTCTCTGCTATGGTTTCAGAATTATATCATTTTTCTCTAGAGAGCTCATGGAGACTATCCAAACTAGTTATGAAATAACTCAGCTCCATTACTCCCAACCTTAGCCAGTAGCCTACATCCTTTTTCAAGATAATATCAGGAGTCTTTCTTGATCTCTTCATCTCCTGCCCATAAGAATGGCTGGTCCAGCCTTCTGCTTCTCTTTGCTGGTACTAAAAGAAAAGAAATGCAAAGGCAGCACAATATCAGGAAAAAAATCTTCCCTGGAAGACCTCTGGAATTTTGCCAAAAGAAATTTACAACTGAGTCAGTTTGAACACTTTGTACTGTTCATAATTTATAGTGACTTCTTATTATTATTAATAATTTTAATGTCTGGAGGAAAATGAAATTATACTCTACTGCATTGTGGAGTCAAATTTTAAAGATGTTCAAATTATCTGACTAGATAATTGTTCCTCTTCTGGTTTTTGACTATGACTGTTCCTTCTGTTACTTGATTAAACAGATAGCAGAGCATGTGTCCTGGGCTGAAGTAGGAAATGGTTCTTTAGGAAGCTTTGGGAAATCTATCACTTCTCTCACTACTCCAATGTACTCTAAAGGCAGTTAATGATAACAATTGATGCTGTGCTTTCCAAATTTAGCCCTCAAGGGACTGATGTGCTGAGTGTCCCCAGAAGAGTACTTGACTGGAAAATCAAACTTAAGGACAGGCATAGAAAAGGATGCTCGAGGAGGCCAAATGAACCAAATATAAACACAGCTCCAAGAACTAAGAGGAAATTAGTGGAGAACTAGAACGGCTCATAAATCTAGAGAAACAAAAATATGTTTGTCTGGAATCTTGGAAATCAAATTCAATTTGTATCTAGTGCTTGGCTGAACTTTTCAGACAACATTTTACAATGTTTGTCATTTGCTATACAATTCATACATTTTATTATAATTTATAGAAACAGTCTCTGTTTGCCTAAATATGTACAGAGGCAAGGCCTGTAGACAGGTTTTGTATGTATTTAACCACTTACATCCATGCAAAAAACCTGAAAGAATAAAGCATTTTCTTTGAAATGCCTTTACGCTCACAGATCAAGCTTTAAATGAACAGCATTTCTAAAGCCCCAAAGTCTTCATCAGAGTTCCACATTCCCATCTCTGTTCTCACCACAAAAATGAAAAGTGATGTCTCAAGGTAATGTTTAATGTTATTTGTGTCTCACAACAGCACTTGAGAACCTGAATAACTGTTCCTGCTGTATTTAGGAACTGTGCAATATCTGTAATACGAGGCTCTCTTAGAGGTTTAGGTTATTAGCTCCTAACAGACTGGGGGTAGGAGGAGAAATAAGCTCTGAGAGATGAAATGTTTCAGCTCTATTGAATTCCAGCAAATGCACAACAGAACATGCTAACTCCTAAATGATCACGGAAACTGGAGCAGCCTCTGAAGTGCAACTCATGTACTTGTGCGTCATTGTTTAAAACTATCTGCTAAGTCTGGAGACTGAAAGAAAGCTTTGCATCTCCTTGCAAGTTGAAAGAAAGTAAGAATTTGTTCAAATTCCCAGTGAGCACATCTGGAATAGTCTCCGGTATTTTGCTGGAGCAATTTCAGAGCCAGACACTGTGAGGTTTCTCTGGTTTTATCTGCACCACAAGCCGTGGTACAGCACGGCCATAATTGAGCTGTTCCTGACCACTCTGCCCCAGCTGCTGAAAACAGGATCCTTATTAGTGCTGACATTAGTGCAAGCTTATTTATCTCACTCTCCCTCCGTTGGATTACTACCATGCTTCTCAGAATGTCTTCTCAGCCTCAAATTAAATTGCAAATTATAATCTAAATTAAATTGTTCTTCTTTCCTGGCTATCTTTGGTTTCAAGAAGGCCGTACTTCCCAAACAAACAGTACCATACGGCCTTGAAAAAAAAGACACGGGGAGAAGCCACTGGTCTTCTTTTGGCTGAAAATCAACTGGAAAAAAAGGTTTCTGCATGATCACACTTCTAGATTACCATTCTCTAATATTTTTTAACATAAATCAAAGGTAGTTAAACCTTTAGAACCGGTACTTCAAAATAATCCAGGTTACTTTAAATGTTACTAAAAGAATTTGTTGGTTTTGGTTTTTTTTTTTCCTCTAAATGAAGGCTCTTTAGCACAAATTTCATTAATACCTTTGTCATCAAATTATAGGGATCAGTAACCTCTGCTGAAGAAAAGGCAAGTCCGGATGAGAAACTTTAATGAATCTGCACTGGGGGGCATTAACCTCATTGCTGTAGTTTGCTGGAGCCTGAGCAGGGCCCAGCTCAGCAGCCTCACTAAGGATTGGCTGACAAAACAAGCCCTGCAATATGGGATGTGAAACAAGTCAGGAAAAGATCCTTTACAAGGCTGCATGGAATACAGGCTATTCCCCTGGATGATTTGCCATCATTAACCATTTCATTAGTATTGAACCCTGCAGGGCCTGTGAGTGCCCACGAGCACTCTCCACTGCTGCACAGCCACCAGGGTATGTTCTACATGTAATGTGTGCTGAGGCTGTGCCACGTGGGGCTTTTCATTGTTTTCCCCTAAATAGAACATTTTCTCTGAAAACCTTTTTTTGCTTAAGTTCCTGGAAAGAATTATAGGATGTTTTGTTTTTTCCTTTTCATAGAAGACAAGGTCCAAAGTGACAATTTCATTCTTGCAGTGGGTAAGAGGAATTTTAACTTGCCCTAATAACTGAGTACTTTAGGGCAGTGATCAAAAACTTTTGAGATAAAGATGTAGCTACAGATGATATAGATAAGAGCTTTTCCAGGCTTTTCAAAAAACTTAAGGAGGTTTTCAGAGATCACATGCAGTAGATATCTACTCACTGGTAATGAAATAACAGCCTCTCTTCTCCTGCTGTTTGCAACTGATACAGACTAAACCCCTTTCCCTCTTTCTCTAATGTCCTTTATATTCTTTTATACCTGTATTACAAAAGCAAGCAAAATTCTTTCCAGTACAAGCCATAGGTGGATGATACACTTTTAACTGTCCTTGCTGGGAATGTCAAAGCAGACATCCTTCTTACTTCAGCAATAGGAACAAACCCTTGTTTGATAGTTTGCTGATTCCTAGATGATCTCTTAGAAAAGATAAATTGCCAACTTTCTCCACTTCCAGTCACTGACATATTTGCATAAATCAAATGAGAATAAATGGAAAAATAATGATTCAAAATCAGACATCAGTGTTCTAGCATAGAAGGCAAGCAAAATATAGCCTATGACAAAGTAGATCCCACATGTTTGTAGTGCAACTTCTGGCTAAATTCCACTGGATGACACTGACAGGCTGGTGTTTCATGTTCAGTACATGTGTGATTCATTTGTTTCATCCATATGGGGTTCTGAATTTTTATTATGAATTAACAACATATTTTCAGTAAGAAATAAATAACTAGTTATAACAAAAATAATCCTAATTTCTGACGGGGTAGAAATGGAGGTGAGGAATTCTGACTGTTTGTCTATCAAGTCATTAAAATTAGCCAATTAGACAAAAATGGCAGTAAATCAGAAGGAACGAAATCCCTACTTATATCCAGGAAGGAATTGCACTGCTGGAAGCTCTGCTCATGTAACTGAGACCTTGAGCCACTAGAGAACTCAGCGTCTTTCTCTGGTTCACAGCTCCACCTTTCCCCCCCACCTTTCCATGACTGTTTTATTCCTGGACTGTGCACAGCAGCCGTGTTAACCAATTTGTAAGGTGGACACTGTCCTTTTCCATGAAGAAGCCAATTCAAAGAGCAAATCTTTGAACAAGAGCAGGCTGGGTGAGACTGGAAGTCTGGCCCACACTAGGCCACTCACCCTGCATCCCTCCTGCTGTCCTGGTGTTATGAATTCGAGAGTTATGGAGAATAAGGTTCTTGAAGCATCAGAACAAATATTCTTGATTTCAGAGGGTATCTCTCTACTTCATTAGATCACATGGATAACACACATCTATACTGAGCTCTCACTGACATCACTGTACTTCCTGTGTGGTAGTTCTAGGGGCTGCTCTTAGGGCTCATACACTGTATTAGTCACTCAGAGATATTCAGACTGATGGACACCTCTAAGTATTTCCAAGACAGCACTGGAGATAGAGACAAGACCACTTCTCTAAACTATTGTGGGACAGAAGCAGTAAATATGTTATTTTAGAAAAAGCTGAATCTGGTGGTTCAAGAAAAACAATAACAGCTTTTAAAGCAAAATTGCCAAAGTGAAATAACACATTACCATCATTCAGATTTGGTGCTTCCTCACAGTTTTGATGGAAATGCCACTTCAGGTGCAAACCTCCCAACAAGGGCAAAATGTTATCATCAACAAGCTTCTCCTTCATAGTACATTTCCATAAATACAGATAAATCCTGGTGATATTAGTCACTCTAAACATACAGTACAGGGTGAAGAGGCGAATTTGACTCACAAATCTGCTTCTCAGATTTAATTACTTTTGCAGTCATGAAGAGAATATGATGGTGAAAGGGACAGCAAAGAAGTATCCAGGTACCTCTGCAGCTATTTCTGCTCCCAAGCCTGTGATGTTTCTACTGCATTTTGCACTTAGTGAGGTCACAGAGAGGCACGAATCTGCACATCATATCCTGTCCTGATCTCAGAAAGATGAAATTATGGGCCACTCCCTGCCATAAAATATCTGCCTTTCACAATTCCATCTCTTTTCCGTCACTATGATTAATTTATTTCAAGGCAGCAAATAAGTACAAAACATTTTGCTTCAAATCTGCAAAAGATGTGGGGTTTTCCTGAGGAAAACCAAGCCATGCAGTGCCAACACTGTTGATAAAAAACACAACACCTACCATCCAATGCAGTTTATGACTTATCCCTTCTGTGGCAGGAGGGACATTATTTTGATAGTGGAGGTGATAAATTATGAAAAGAAATTAAAATCTTTCATCCAAACCTTTCAGATGTATCCTTAAATAACCCCCATCAGTTCTTCATTGATTTTCCTTTTTCTTTGGAGATTGCATTTGTGAATTGCAGCTCATCCTTAACTAATAAAATTTTACTTAGACACAAGGTAATTGTAGCATGAAACATTCAAACTGATGAGATGAGAATAAAAAGTTAACAAAATCTAAATATTTTGTCTTCTCAAGACCAAATTATCTTTTCAATCATATTTTAAATCTGCTTTACAATCCCCGAAGTGAGAACTTCTGGCTCAATTGCCAAAAATACAGATTTATGGGAATGGAGCATAATTTCATAAATATTGTTGCTTATATGAAAAATCTTCCAGATTAGTAAGCAAAGTCACAGGTTTATCCATCAAATTAAAATCTATAAATTCTTGGCTAGCAGTAGCATTATGTAGCAGGCTGATATTATCTGAGATAGCTATCTGGTGGAAAGAAATCATCTTTCTACAGGAATATTCTTGGTGTTCACAAGACCTCTGTTTTACAATCACATTCCCAAAGCACTAGAAAGTTAGGGGAAGAGACAGGTTTCCTCAGAGGGGTTCCTGTCTCTGGGCACCAGTAGCTTTTTCTTCCAGACAGGATTACCCTGTGGGAGTTGCATGAACTTTCTTTGAAGGACACAATTTTTGCTTCAGAATAGCTCAGACTATTCTGAGCTGCAGGTATTTTGAAAATAAAACTAGGTTTCCATACAAGGTTAAAACTATTCCCTGAGCCCTCTCCCACATCAGATTGCAGGAGCTGGACACTACTGTGCTATCAATACAGTCAGTATATTTTTCAGGAGCAAAATACAAACATTGAGTTAGAACACTTAATATAAGTTTGCTAAGTACTTTTACTTCCTTTCTTGGTCATGGTTCTGAGAGTGTTTGTTTAAATGAGGAGGGAAAATGAATAGATTCCCCAGACTTCCCTCCACTGCCAGCAAATACAGAGCTCACCGTCGTCCTTTGCATAACGTGGTAAAAGGAGAAAAATTAGATTCCCCTGTTAAAACACTCGCTGTCTGTCACTATGCTTTTTACTTTTCCTATAAATGGATACTTATGGCCACTTCAGTTTGTACTGACTCTTGTAGAGACTTTGAGAAACATCTTGGGTCTAAATTCTGTGCTCTCATGAGCTGGCATTCATCCTGAGCTTTCCTACCAGCCTGACAGCAAAGCTGAGGAGGAGCAGGGACACGGCAGCGTGCTGTGGGACTGGCCTGAGGGTCACAGCTTTTACTGGGGAGGTTTAGTCAATCACAGCAGAAGTGTGGTGTTGAGAAGAGAAGGATGCCACTGCAGCCTCCCCTTTCTGCTGGGCTGTGCAGCTGCCTGCATTGGCACATGAAAGGCTCTTTGAAGAGCGAGCTGTGCACTGTGCTCTGTGGGTAACGATCTCGGCCCCAGCACTGACAGATCAATTCCTTTCAAAGCACATTAAAACTCTCACATGCAAATAAAAAAAGCTTCTTTCCTTAACTTCTGGGATATATACCTTCCAAGAAGGAATTTTAATGCAATGTGCACATATTATTTCCTACCAGATTCATGGAGATACACTTTACAGAGATCAAGACAACAGTATTAACTATGCATTAACCTCATATCCCTTTTGTATGAATTTCTGTGTCATCCTGGTGTGTCAGACATCTGTGAACGATTCTGCTAAAGCTCTGGAAGCTGGCTAGGAACTACCAGGCACCAGGAAAAGCATCTGTGCCCAGGACAGCAGGGTGAATGAATGGTGCTGCTCCTCTGCCTGTGGACCCCAGGCCATGCCAGCTGTTCGACAGGATGAATTGGAAGACAGATCAATGAGATGCTCTGTGACAGAGGCCATGGCACACTCCCAAACCAGTTTTTCTCCTTTCACTCCCCTGCTTTTATGCACTGCTCATATTGCTTCAGTTATTTAACTTTAATCTGATAAACATTAATAAAGAAGCAAGTCTCCTCCCAGCACTGAATTTTTTAATCATTTCTTTAGGCAGTGAGCTTACAGTCTGTTCCTTTGCCAGGGTCAGACAGCTCAGATTACACAGCCACCTTCCTGCATTAGCACCCAGGGATTTATGGAGAAAGTTTCTATTCTGCTTTGTAGTCAGTGAAAATCAACAGGACTGGCAGCACAAGCAGCTTTGTTGTAATGACCTGTTCTGAAAGGAACATTGTTTTTGATTACTCAAATGTTTTTACCTTTAACGGTTTTCTTTAAATTGCTTCATTTCATTGTGTTGTGCTTAGCTCACTGGAGCTCACTAATCTGCTCCGCTGAGGAAAAAAGTATCAGTTGTATTTTTCTCATTTTTAAAATAAAAACAGATAAGGTTGAATTCAAACTACCCATTTTGCCAACAAGGAAGAACATAAATATTAACAAAGCCTATCTCATCATTTTGAAGGACTTTTCTTCTCTATTTACAGCTCCTTTTATTTGAGTTCCATGAACATTTCGGGGGGCAAAGCTGTGTTGGCATGAACAATACACAGAGAGAATTTCAGGCCTGTAACAGAGTTGCTATCTCCGAATTAGATTCTTGATTAAATAAACCACAATTTGACAGCCTTAGAGTTGCTTTTTAAAGGCCAAGACATTCAGCCAGAGAACAGAAACACCCTGTACAAAACACAGAGGCCTGGTCCATGTCCCAAGGACCTTTTTAAGCAGCACAGTCTGTGAGCAGAACACTGCGAGATCAAAAGGGGACCAACAAACCAGAAGCAGCAGCATGGTCAGATAATGATGGCTGTTGCTATTGACTTGTGTCTGAGTGCTGCCAAAGAAGAGTTTCCTGAGGGAGATGTGAACAGGAGAGGGTATTTTGCTCTTGCACTAGAGTGTAAGGTATTTGCAAGTGCTGGTGATGATAAGAGCAAGAACAAAAGGGAATATGGTGAAATGTGGTGACGACACCAGACACACCAGAAAAGAACTCAACTCTAGAGCTGGAAGCTGGAAGGTTGATATGCAGAGGGACGTTTCTCCAATTTCTTCCAAAAGAAACTGAAACTAAGAGAGCAAAATTAGGCAAGGTAACAAAGTTATGCTGTCTCCACACTCTTCTTGCAAGTAGTTGGTAAGATGTGTAAGCTCAATGTCAGCAGGGGAAAAGGAGCAAGAGAGCAGACAGAGTCCAGCCTGAAGCAAGAGAGCTGCTTGCTCTGGGAGCATCAGAATAAACCCAGCTGCATTTTTTCTATTTGTATTTTGTGGCTGCCAGGGTTTTAATATTAATTATGTTAATATTAATCATATTAACACCTTCCTGGGATTGTGCAGAGCTCCAGTTGAAGCTCCAGCACCAGCAGGCTGCCGGTTCTCCTCTGCCTGGATGCTGTCCCCTCCTGAGATGGTCACTGACACCCTGACTCTTGATGAAGGTATGAAAACGGTGTCTCTTCTAAACAGGACACCTATTTTTTTGGAGGTGCTTACAGTACTTTGCTATTTTATCTTTCCACTAGATGTGCTTGATGCTGGCTAGTGAATTTGAAGGGTCCTGGAGTTACAGGAACTGATAGATAGTCGAAGACACAGATGAACACACAAAATGAAAGATATTTCAGATATTTCACCCCCATCTTTTTTTAAATTATGTTGTAGTAAGAGCTTCAGAAATGATTTTATTTTATATTACTATTCATGAGCACAACTCTTCTGAAACAGCAAGAATCCTGGGGGAATTATTAAAAAAAAAAAAAAGAAGAAGAAGAAAGAAGCTCTGTTTTTGAATGAGGGAGGCTGTTCTGATCTAAAGCTTTCCTACTGAGATGAGAAGGGACCAAACTGTCCTGGAGCTTTGAGTTACTTGGAATGAAAAGCAGCCGGAACATGCAGGGACCCCTGAAGCAAGTAAGGCCTGTTAGCAAATGGAAACAATAGCACTGTGCATGTTTCAGCTCCATGCTCAGCTGGGCTGGATCTCTGGTAAAATCTACTTTCTGCAAGCTTTTGTGGCTGGAAAGCACTTGGGAGAACTTGCAGCGTTCACTTTCAATTTTACCAGCTTGTTTAAGAACAGTTTGTATTTATTTCCTTTCCTTATTAGTAACTATAAACATTATAGAATTCCAGTTCCTGTTCCTTTTGTTTCTATAGATACATTTATATCCTTTTTTTGTTATACACTTTTCATTCTAAATAATTCAACCTCCAGCAAGCAATAGAATAACAAAATTACAGGAATGCTAAAATTTGTTTTACCTGGTTGCAATATCAAACTCCATGTATCAGTTAAAATTAATATTAGTCCATAGAAAATCAACATCTTTCAACCTCACAAAAAATTCAAAACCACCAAGAAGATTTATTTAGTTTTGTGTTGTTTTTTTCCTTTTGATGGTTTTCATTATGTACAGTTCTGTATTCCCTTACCTCCCCCGAGTACTTTTAAGTAGCAAAACAAGGTCAGACTTTTATTCACACACAGAGATCAAGAAATTAAGAGTCAGACACTAAGTACTTAGAAGGAAGAGCTGTGATTTATCTCCTACAAACTAACAAAAATATTGTGCCTAAGACAGAAATGCTGGAAGGATAAATCAATCCACATCTGAAAGACAGAGAGCAGATTAAAAGAAGACATAAATGTATCAAAAGAGCTACTCTGGTCAATTGGCAATGACACATTCGGTTTCCTTTACCCTGAAAGAATCTGTGGTGGCAAATACTTCCTGATTTACTCTGGGTTTTCAGGGCCTTAAAGTAAAAGCAGAGGAAAAGATGGGATTTAAGGGCCTGAAGTAGCTGTTTTCCTGTTAATACAGAATGCAGTCCTGTCAATACAAGTTTAATCAGCTGTGAGGTTTTCCTCACAAAACCCATAATTCAGCTGTCACAGAAAAAATAGATGTTGGCAACTCTAATCAAAAGGCACACACTGCAAATTCTGATAACACAGTATAAATGAATCTGAAGTCTCTATAAATGTACTGAAGTCCAGTACTGCAATACTCCTCTGCCCATGCTTTTACCTGGTAATGTCAATATACTGGAAGTGTGTAGGCAGCATAAAATTCTCATAAAAACCAGAAACTCTTCTACATCTACTAACAAAGGAAAGCAAAATGGCAGAGATACTATGTCCCTGACACACAAAATCCTGCTTTTCAGTCCATTTTGCACCTCTGTCACCCAGTCTCACATGGAAAGGAGGAAAACAGCAGGGAATGTGTATGTGCTCAGTGCAGGATGAACTGAGGAGCCAGGCTGCAGCCTTCAAGCACTCAGCTGTCCTCACAGGCTGGCCCACACTGTGTCACTTTTCATTTCCTCAGGGGTGCTCGTATTTCTATTTGAGCCATGAGAACACTGCACAAACTTGTTTCCACATAAACATTTTACTCTGGAAATAAATAAAATTAAAATAAATTCAATAAGCTCAAATAAAAACTGGGGTTTTTTCAAGGTTCTAAAAAGAGACCAGGCTTAGAAGCCAGAAATCAGGAATGTCAGGCACAACTGGTAGCTCACAAGCAGCTGGAAGAAGTTTTAGGCTCATCAAGAGCCTCCTTAATATTGTTCCATATTGGAACACTTTAGCAAAATTATGTGCTTATTTCCATCCTGCTGCCCCCATATTCCTCACTCTTTCTGGCAGCTTTCTTCTCACACAGTTTGATTCTGCCCTGCTTTAAAATCTGCAGTGAATGCCTAAAAATGGGGTGCCACAGCAGTGCACAGGCAGGGCTGAACCAGCTACTTGTTTTTGGGGCTGAATGGCTGAGGTTCTCCTTCACCATGAACCCAGGGCAGCAGATTAGGCAGCCACCAGTGAGGTACACGCTGCTTTCAGATGCTCACATCATCCATTTGGGAGCAGATGTGCCAAATGGAGTCTGCCACATTGTTGACACAACTCCTCCTGCCTCTCCTAGGACCTGGTGTAAGCTGCCAGAAGTAAATGTGTAACCCTCATGGCTGTAGAAAAATAGATTAAAAATCAGCTCCCTGGTGATTCAGAAGACTAAATTTAATATTAAAACTGAGGGACTCATTTGATGTCATTTCAGCTGTGAGAGAAACTTTTTCTACAACCTAAGTGAAATCCCATAAACTTTCTATTTTGCTATAGCTACCTATAGTACAGTACCAGTGACAACAATTGCTGTCCTCACTGATCTGATGGAGGGACAAAAACTAATAAAAAAGCTCATAGATGATGCAAATGATATTTGGATTCCAGCAAAAATGGATTGAATTCATCCCTTGCATTGGTTTTACAGCCTCACATGAAGTACCAACTATGCTAAAGGCTGCAGAAACACATGGCCACGGAAAGCCCCTGCCTCAGAAACCTAACAGTGTGCAACCTGCCAGTGATGAAATGTAAGTAGCAATCTCAGAAATTGTGATAAGTACCACAATTATTGTGATAAGTACCACATTTGGTTCCAAATGTGAAACCAAAAAATTCTCATAAAATTCTCATAAAACACAGAAACTCTTCTACAACATTAACAAAGGAAAGCAAAATGGCAGAGAGATGTTATGTCCCCCTCACACAAAATCCTGCTTCTCAGTCCATTTTTAACCTTTGTCACCCAGTCTCACATGGAACCAAATGTGAAAAGCTAGGTACTTATCACAATTTGGACCCACCAGCTCTTGTAATACTCACTAAATTCCTGAGAAATACAGCTTCACTTCTCCAGGAAGGCAGGGTGATGCTGACCCCATACTATTTGATGGGGGAATCTAAAAATCCATTTCATTGTTTTGCTCTAATAGTTTTGTTCTTTTATTTACCAGAGAGAAACCAGTTACCACATATCAAAGGGTTTTGAAAGCCCCAGGTGCTCACATCAGCCAAAGCTTTAAAAAAAAAGAGATGAGAAGGAATGAACAGGCATTTCATTTCCCCACAATGAACTGTGGGGAAAACCTCTCCATGAGCCTGCTGATGATTTGGGATCAGCAATGGTACATTGTGAATACTCTCATTCAGATTCCCTCAGCCAAACAAACATCAACACCACAGATCTCTCTAGGGATAGGTATGAAAAGTGAAGGAGAACATAGAAGGATCCTGACTATGCCATACCCCTCCAAAAAAAAAAAAAAATCAAACGGGATAGTCAGAAATGGACACACTCCTGTTTAACAACCTATGTTCAGTCTGGCAGCTCTCATACATTTTCTTCTTGAGCATAATTAAAATTCTATACAAACGCTCCATATTCATTTAGCAGTGCTGCAGTGAGCCTTAGTTACAAACTAATCTCTTCCACATTTTTCTTTCACATTGTTCAGAACAGTGAAAATTTAGTAGTTATAGCTTTAGGTTATAATATCAATGTTATACATAAACAAACTCTTCACTGTATTTACTGTTCAATTTTTTTCTTGTCTCTTTCACAACGAGAGATTAACATTTTCCTTCAATACCAGAATGTCTGCGCATTCCTAAAATGTCCTAAAAACAACTTTTATGTCCACTGCATAATACTTTACCAGCTCTGTGCCCCTAAAATTTTCCTCATGCGATCTATTAAAGAAGAAATTTGTATGTTCACTACTAAGATTCCAAAATATCAGAACTAAAATAATAGCAGTTTAACAGGTATGAACCCTAAACTTAAACACTAAAAGATAAAATTAAAAAGAACCAAACTAAGCAAAACATGTCTTCAAATTCCACGTAAGATCCCCAAGACAGAGGAGAAGCAAGCATTGTTCCATTATTTAATAAGGAAATTGCAGATCATTTTGCCTGACATCAACGTCAGGGAAACTGATGGAGAGGCTGGTACAGGAAGAAATCAGTGTACAATGAAAGGATGATAGTACAATTAACGCCAGTCTACACAGAAAATTAGTTTCGTCAGGAATAAAAAAACCTGCCTATTTTCCCATGAGACCATGAATTAGTTTGATAAAGTAAACTTCTGTAAGATTTCATTAGGGCTTTGGCTCACAAGTCTACAGGGCTTTTGATGAAAGCCCCAGCAATGTATGCTATCAGTCTGGTCCATACTAAATGGACCTGAATCATACTGAATGATCTGAACAAAAACCAAAATTATTGATGGAAAAAGCTGCAAATTACAAAAAGTTATAGAGGTATTAATAACATGAAGGGCAGACCCTTAATATAGACCAATTAAGAATACTTAGTGAGGTCTGGCCTATATTTTAACATAGAGAAATCTACATTTTTCATTAAAGGGACAAATAAAATCTCATTTAAAAGATAGGAAATTATTTTTGAAAGGGAGTTACTGTGAAAGAAAGAAATAGTACTAATAGGCCCAAGCAGACACATTCCCAGGGCAAAGTGTAGGCAAAATTATTCTTATTGCCCAAGGTGGAATAAACCATGACACAGGAGTTGGTGCTACTACACCTCTCTGTGGTTTCAAAAAGATCATTACTGGGAGAATGTCCTGAAGAAAGAGCTTCAGAAACC
Organism: Geospiza fortis; assembly: GCF_000277835.1. Lineage (NCBI taxonomy): Eukaryota > Metazoa > Chordata > Aves > Passeriformes > Thraupidae > Geospiza > Geospiza fortis. The sequence goes on along the minus strand of NW_005054435.1, from coordinate 286,251 downwards.
CGAGGGTTTACTGAGAGAAATTATACTTATTTGTGATGATAGGGGGCCTTCACAAACTCCAGTTGTTAGATTAATGCGTGAGAAGTTCAACAGAGAATTGTGGTATATGAGTACAGAAACAGAAGAGTGAATGCCCAAATTGCAGTGGTATGTACTTGAAAAAAATCTGACTCATTTTTCGTTTATATCGTTCGCCACTGAGTCCATCTCCAAACAACCACAACTAGAAAACAAGCCCCTTATAATTTGACTCAATATTATCTGTTAGACTAGGTATAAACCAAATACTTCAATTTGAAATCACAATTACTAGTAAAAGTACTAGTAAGAGCAACTGCTAATTGAAAATCATTAAATAATAGCTAAGAAGCTCTTTAAAAATAAGCTAAGTACCATTGTAAATGAAGAAAGAGTTTGATATGCCATTGACAAGGGCCTGGAACGAATCTGCCCTACACATTTCCTACTTACCCTCCATCTCCCGAGCAAAATCCACCAAAACCTATGCATACATTATCCACCTACATTTTCACCTCCCTGCATCAAATCCAATTATTGCCCAGTGATCAAACCCTATCACAGACCAGTGTCCTTCAGCAACCCTGCACTCAGCTTGGCCAAGTACACATTGCATGACAGGCACAGAATTCAGTTTGATAAACTGGAGATGTATTGCAAGCACAGGATGAAATTAAAAATGTTCAAGAGCAAGAAAATGCAGTTAGGCAGAGGTAAACATACAGGTAGCACCTGAGTACATGGCAAGTATATAAAAAAGGGAACAGAGAGTACAGAAGTCAACAATATCAGGCTGTTGCCAAGAAGGCATGAGCAAGGGTGATGGTATTAGCAGTAACAGAGCTTGCAAGGAACCCAAAATATTCCTTCCACTCAATTGCGATTTGATCAGTGTTCAGATGGATTACTTATTCCTAGCTTGGTGAGATACTGCAGGAATGGGAGAGACGATCTAGGGAATGCCCAAAGAGAAAATGAATGATCAGAGGGTTGGAAAGCATGATGATCAAGGAAAAACTGAAAGATGTGGCACTACTTAGCTTGAAGGAGAGAAGGCTGAGGAAAAAGAAAGAGACTTGCTAGCAGCTTTCCAACTTATCCTGAGATTTCCAATAGAAATCAGAAAAAGTTAAAATTTGAGCATACTGATAGATTTACATATCAAATGCTAATATGTCAAACTCAAATCCTAACTTACATTTTTCAGGAGATAAAGTCTGACAGTGTTTTCCAGACAAATATCCATGCATTACAAACAGCTTTGAGAAGCTGCTGCTTTCCTGACGTGAACAATAATTTTGCCTGGTACTTTGATTTACGCAAATGCTCAGTCACATTTAAATCAAAATAGGAGGAAGCTACTATTTTCCATGGCTTCCTGTAGGACATATGCACTGTTATCCCAGAGGAGAGGGCAGGTTATGCAATTGCTGAGCAGCTCTGGGGAAACGTTTCCAGCAATTATTTGGAAAGGACTGAGAGAAAAAATTTATAAGACATTCTCATCATTTAGTGTTTTCATCACTAAATAACTATTAGATGTTAAATGAATTGAATTTTGGTTATTATTTCACTCTCCTTATGCAACAAAATGGAAGGAGAATGGAAACTTGCCTCACTAGTATTAGGATTCTTCCACTGCATGTGTGTGAAAGTGCTGGCTAATAAAGAAGTGGAATAGTTTCCTCTACCTTATCATATTCTAGCCTCACTGGCCATATAGTACAGTCCTAAACTTGTTTTAGGAGCCAAAATGGACCAACTGTTTTCCAGATTTAAGAGATGGTAGAAAGACAGCCAATTCCCACTTCATAGCAAAGCTAAATGCTGCTCCAATTCATCTAATGAATAAGTCAGGCAAGTTAACAATGTTGACATCTGAAACGTTATTTTTTCTCTTTTAAAGGGAAATGAAATAGAATTATATTACTTTCAAATAACTTTAAATAAATATAGAGTTCTTTGAGCATAAATTATCATATAAATACTTTTCCTCTGGTTACATAGTTCCTTATTTATTCTTACTAATTATCCTGAGTTAGCAGAATTTCTAATTTATGTGCCTTGAGCATACAGAAAACAACCCCACTTTTTTATCTCCTTACATGACAATATTTGCAAAACATCAGATGAAAGATTTCAGCCAAATAATTTTTCCACCCACTAGTCCTGCAATAGCATGTCCTACTGATGGAAAAGCTTCCTGGCTTCAACACTGAGCTGCTCTCAAGCAGCTTCTAAACTTGAACTGGACATTTTTATTTGTGTGACATTACTACAAGCCCTTCTCAGGTTTAGAGCTACTCTACATCAATTCTATCCTCTGAGCTCTGGAAATAAACTGGAAAGCTGGGCAAGAGCTAAGACACACGGGGCTTTTTCAGAGCATTTTGGAAGCCAAAATTATGGAAGACTTTTTCCACTTTGACCATTCATTCTTTGTTATGATTGGCCTTCATCCCCTCCTGTCACCTTAAAAATGAAAACAACATGTTCATTATTATTCATGGAAATTCATCGGATATGAGGAAGGCATCCATTTTTCCCTCCCAGCTGTTCAGTTTTTATTTCTTTTGGGAAAGACTATGCTATTCTTTGCTTGGGTAGCAATCCTTTGAGCTGTTGCTTTGCCACTGAATTCACTACTGATCATCAGGAAGATGATAATTGGCATTGGCTTCACTGATTCTTATCTGCAGGCTAAATAGGGGCCCCAGCAGCAACAGCTGCAGCCACAGGTCCCAGTTCCTTGTGGCACCGAGTACAGGGATGCTGGATGCACCTCAGCTGGCCTGGTATTTAATGGTACATGTTCACAGTGCTCCTTGGTGCAACCTCTGTTCCTGACTGGGGCCTACTGGATGTTACCACAGGATAAATGCTTATTTCTATTAGTGCTACTCCTAATTACATGAAATGAGATGCTATCTATTGCAGCTGACATAATTGCATTGACCATTACCTTGTTATTCTCCTATGAGACAGAGAGAAAATACTATCCTACTTTTTAAATACCAGTAATTAAATTATATATTTGTATTTCTCCTTTTGTAAACAAACTCTTTCTGCCTCTTTACAAAGAAGATATTTCCATGTGTTTGGTCCTTCTGCAATTGCTTTTTGAGACTGGATGAGCAGTACCATGATCAATATTCCATATGAGACCATTCAGGGAATGGCATTTCAGTTACTTATAAAATCTGCATTCTATAATTGTATGTTTTACATTGCTATTATACTTAAGCATTTTAACACAGTCATTTTCCAAAACCTCTGCCTAGCTTAGGAGCTTTAACTGCCATGTCTACTGTAGCCTCAGAACTCTTCTTCTGAAATGGTTAATGCAGAAATTTGTGATTTACACAATGGTTTTATTTTATTTCTTTTCCTAACATACCTCTCTTTCCATGTTTTGGCACTAAACATCTGCTTCATTTATTGCCATGTTGTCTGTTTATGCAGTTTGCTTGGTAATTCTGCATTTCCCTGCTGAAGGCAAAGATTTGTCTTTGCCTTGAACAGCAGCTTGACTCGTGCTGCATGTAACTGGCTTGTGCTTTATCTTCACATTTGCTCTCTGGTCACCATGCACAACATTTCCCCTGAGACCCCCTTTACAACAGAGTAATGGTCATGTAAAACCTCCCTTTCTGTGTGCCTCATATTACACACAAACTCTCACAGCCAAAAGATACATGCGTCCAGGTCAGTGCTACACACAGATGTGACACAAAGACACAGAAGATAAAACTTTTCCCTCGAGCTCAGGGACAGGCTCTAAATCCCTTTGCTGTGAAGTTCCTGCTGCAGCCCCTTCTCAAGCTGCAGAACCCCACCTCTCTACATATAGGAGACAGATCTCTGTATCAGAAGTCTACATACACCTGAAAGGGGGTTAAGAGCAGCAGAAAATATTTCATACAATAGCTCTCAATTGACTACAGAGGAGAATAATTTGCAAGACTCTGTAGATTCCCTTCCCCTGAAACATTCTGCTATTTGTTATCTTACCTTCAAAGACACAGCACGTGCGGCAGCACAGGAAGCCACAGATATGCATTAGCCTTTGTGAAAGGTGCATTGTGAATGCAGAGGATAGACTGTTATAAACATGTGCACGTGCCTATCATAGAATGGAACTACAATACATGAAAGTGGTGCTCAGTGTTAACCAAAATTGCAGTCCCAGCTGTCTAATTTTGAGAAAGTAGGAGCTGTGTGTTGAGCATCCTCAAAGCTAGGCTGTGCCTATTCAGAGTCTAAAAGGGATCTAACAGCCGCACTGTAGGCATGAACGACTGTAAAACCAGGGGTTTAGTACTCGTATCCAGGCTGAGGTCTGTCAGAGATCACACATTGACACCCGACAGCGGAACCCTCTAAAGCGACACTCGATTTGTCAAAAGGACACTTTTTCGAAGCAGGCGGGGCCGCGGTGGAGGTGGAGCCGGCTCTGCCCGCTGCGGGA